>NW_022196898.1:303627-369470 GCF_008632895.1 Mastomys coucha
AAAAAAACCTAGATCTTCAACAGAAACTTCCAGTAATTTTGGCTTTGATGCATGGAACTCTACATTCCAAGACATTTTAGTGAATCACAAAACGTGGCCCTTATGTTCTTTCAATCATAGTCCAAGCTATAAAAAGATTAAAAGAGGAATATGAAGGCAAAAGTAGGTGGCAAGAAAGAGAAAACCTTGCCTGAATAATCGTGCATTCCTCAACTCTTCACACCTGTAAAGCAGGAGTTCAAGGTCATCCTAGGCTACATAGTAAGTTGAGGCTGGAGTGCGCTACAAGTCTAAATAAATAAATCAACAATTGAGAATGTTTTATATTATTAAGACTTGTTAAGGTGTGATAGTATTGTGACCAAGTTTAATTAAAGAATTAAATGATTGATATATTTTTTTTAAAACCTACCTACACAATTAGCAACACCCACTTCCCAAATCACTGGCTTATTTCGGTTGCTACTTAAGCTTTGATTGCTATTGTTTTAGTCAATAAATCAATAAGGCAATATAAAGTGCCAGTAATTCAGAAATTGTTCCAAGCAGTGTGGCTTTCTGGCAAGTGGCTTTTTCTGAATCTGGCATGCAACCTCAGAGTTACTAGGGATTTATAATCTTTTATTGACTTAGAGTCTAACAAGATGTTTCCAGGCTGCTACTGGCTTGTTTGGGTTTTGGTCAGGAAGTCACAATGATTGGTATCATGTACTCAATGTGGGAAATATATCCTAGAGTAAGAAATGCAGCAGGGTGACATGGGTTAGGGCAGATGAAGCAAATTTGTTATCAGTTAAGCTTCTTTTGGCTTTCATTGAGTCATCCAATGTAACTGTTTCATAAGATATAATTGTGTGGTATTTCTAGCTATTTATACTGAGAAAATGCCTTGGTAAATATGTTTATATATATTTATATACACAGAAATATGACTGTGTGAAACTCTGTGTGTGTGTGTGGGGGGGGTATATGTGTGTGTTAGTCGTGGGCGCATTAAGCAGAGATAGACAGCATAAGACTCGGTAGTTATATTTCACTGGAGTTGATTCTCATTTTCTCACTTGATACTTACTAGGCTTAGACATGGCTGAATTAGTGATTTTACTAATTCTCAAAAAATATTTTCTCTAAAACAGAAAAAAAACCCACCAAATCCTAACCCAAAATGTTGGATTTACTAAGTCATTGAATACTACTAGGTGATAAATCTATGACACAATGATTTTGGAGAAATAAGCACTTCATATCTGATCAGCTATTAATAGCAAGTGTTACTACCAGTAAGATAGCACAAATAACCTCAATACTAGCTTTTAAAATTGTTAACAAGAGTAATACTGAAAGAGTCCAGCAAAACATAGAGGGGATAATGAATTTCTAGATGAATTTTCTAAAACTTTGCTGAACTTTGTTGAGTTACTCACACACTGTTCAAAGAACAGAATGCTGCCAAGTCTAGAAATCAGTGAACACTTTCATCCTTAGACAGTTGCATACTAACAATAAAACTAGCACTTTCCAATTAGAATTCACCCAAATACTTTGAGATCTATATATCATACCATACTGTTCTCGAGAGAACACACGGGGCAACTGTTTTCTCATGTTGGAATACAGCATTATCTTCGAACATCATAGAGGTTTTGCTTAGAGATGGCTTACAGATATTTTAAATGCATGTCAACATTACTGTTACTATTATTACTATTTCAATCTCTACCAAATCTTATTATTTATAAAGAAAATTAAAATTTATTTCTATCTGAAAATCCCAATTCTTTGAATTAGAACTTTCATATATTAAAGATTTATTACATGGACTTCAATTATTTTTTTTTATGTATCTTGCCTCAAGTTTATTTGTAATAAAAAAAAAAAAGCATAAGACGCTGGTTATCTGCCAATAGTGTGTTGGTAGGTATATCACAACCAACCATCTGTCTTCACATTGTCAGATGGAACCCTTTTCTATGGAGCCATCACAGGTGCCTAGACATCTTTGGGAGGATGAGCTGGGGCTGAAGTCTGGGCCTTAGCTGTAGCTGTAGCCTCTGCCTTGCTTTTGAACCTTGGGCTTTGGTTGGCAGAGCCTATGACTCTTGGCAGTGTAGTTTCAAATCTGCATCTCAAGCTTTGGTGAAAGCAAGGCAGTTGAGTT
The DNA here is from genome assembly GCF_008632895.1 of Mastomys coucha. NCBI lineage: Eukaryota > Metazoa > Chordata > Mammalia > Rodentia > Muridae > Mastomys > Mastomys coucha. The sequence continues at coordinate 305,786 of NW_022196898.1, forward strand.
TGCAGCCAGGGCCCTTTGACATCTTGGGCTTCACTGGCTTAGGCTACATAAGGCCCTTCATGGCCTCTGTGTATGCACTCACTGCCTTTGCGTTGTTGGCCTGCATCGTCTTCAGGCCTTTATTTTTGTGTTTCTTGGCAAAGAGCATGTTCCTTGGGTACTTGGGGTCAACCCCCTTGAGAGGTTTGTACCTTTGTGACCCAGGCCTCTTGATGCCATTTCTATGCCATTTACAGTACTGGTTGTATAGGTTGTGGTTGTTGGAGTTGACCGTGTCCGCACAGTAACCCGTGACTCCCACTCTGCCTGGGACAGGAAGAGACTTCAGTTATTTTTGTAACACCAGTATAATTTTTAGTGTATCTGAGTACCATTTCTATTATCCTTGGTAAAAAGGAAAGTCTTTTTTCATGTGAATTCAAAATTTCACTTTAAAATTATAAAAAAGGAAAATTTATATCATTAACTTTGACAGAAGAAACTAAGTCATTTCCATATATAAAACAATGCCAGTATTATGCATACTCAGTGATAAAAACATAAAAAGCCTTAAATGAAAATTTAAAATGGTATAATTAAATCAGATCCCTCAGTATATGACTTGTATCATCCTCTGTGTAATTTATACCTTGGCTACCTCCTTCTCCCATCAGCTTCTGGTTTCCCCTCATCCCCTCTTTGGCAAAATAAGTCCTGTGTACTGCTGTGCATGACCCACTATTAAGTGATCAGTGTTGTGTCTCTTCTAGCTCCTCTTATACCTAGCAAATAATTACTTAGTCTTTATATATCATGGAAATATTGCTTTGTCCATAGTTTTTCGGTATTCTCCTAACTAAGGCCAATGATTTCACTATAGTATTCTGTTATGTAGATCTTGCCAAAACAGTGAATTTTCATATTGACTTTCTTCTTCATATTCTAAGACTCAAGAAGGTGATAATCAATAATGCTCAGCATATTACTTCATTTCTCACAATTATCACACGGGATACTGGATATATCTTGTTAAATGAATGAATGGATGACTAATTCCATTAACCTGATGTTTTCAAAACATAAAGCAGCATTTTCTTATCCTTAATTCCCTCACTATGGTTTTCTCCCTTCTAACAATACTTAACTTAGATCTTATAACCAGAGAAGTCAACGCTAGATATAGCTCTTATGGTCTCCTAAATGTTTGTTATTTCTCAGCGATTGCTGTAGAAATCCTTGTCAAAGATTTTGATTACTCAGAGTTCTCTAAATTTTCTCAATATTTTCCCTACTAGGGAAACTTAACTTTTAAATTAGACCTCTTATTTTAAATGAGAGGAATATCTTAATGTTAAATTCAACAAGCACACTTTACAACTGCTGAAATAAAAATCAAAATTGTTTCCTGGGTGCATACCATGTTTTTCATTAATCATCAATAGTGCGATGGAAGTTAGCTTTTAAAGACATACTACAATACACTCATGAAGACTTTACAGTGTCCAAAGTATTTTCACATGTAGTGTGGAATTTGAACACCCTTAAGCACTTAAAACACATTAGGCAAAGGGTTGGTGAGATGTTTTAGCAGATAAAGGCAACTATGCCACCCTCACACCCTTAGCTTCATCCCTAAATGCAAAGGGAAGGGAGAGAACCACCTCCTAAAGTGGTCCTCTGACCTCCATACATGCACTGTGGCAGGAATGGCTCTTCCTAGAGTAAGAACTCAGTGGGCAAAGCTGCTTGTCTGACTGACAATGGAAGTTTGATCCTGGGAATTGGCATGATAGAGAGAACTGTGCACAAGTATCTTGTGAGCTCTATATGCTCATAGTGGCATGAGTGTGTTCACACACATATACATGCAAACATGCAAAAAAAGTATATTAACTAAATATATTTAAAAAGTACCACATATAATATGTGATTATATCAGATATATACATATAGATCTACATAAACATATATATATATATACACATATACATGTGTGTATATATATGTATATATATATATATATATATAAAACTATATAACTATACAAACTTATGCACACACAAACATATATGTAGAGGGAGAATTTATACTCTCACTTAATAAATGTCAATCAGTCTTTAGAGAAGTGGCCAAATCCTTCTTCATAGTTTATGATAGGTGACACAGTTATGATAGGTTTATGATTCTAGGAATCATAAAGTAAGAAGAGACTGGATTATTAATAGTTTCTAGTAGATAGCAGAGAAATACGAGTTATTTTTTGGTGGACTTGACTCCAGAAATGGACATACATGCCCATACATGGGAATAAAGTTTGATTAGAAAAGTTCTGTGTACCAAAGATTTCAAAAGGGATGGATAATGATTAACATTTAACATGAGAAAACAATAGCCCTGAGCATGACTACATATGCCTGTAAAGAGCAGTCTGAAGGCTGAGGCAGGAACTTCCAAATTCAAAGCCAGCCTAGGCTCAGATGGAATTCTAGGCCAACTGGAGCCACTCAAGCAGACTCACAGAAAACCAGACAACTGGGGTGGATGAAGAAATGGAGAGCAGGAGGAATAAGGAATGAGGGATGGAGAGAGAATAACAGTGAAGAGAGAAAGGAAAGAAAGCAGGGAGATACAGAGAGAACAATAATATTGTTATTTATAATATAATCAAATCAGATAATCAGAAAGAAGAGCTTAACAGAGTCAGGAAATTAATAATTAAAAATAATACGAAGAATATGTGCCAATAAAAATATACCATAGACATGGAGAATTAAATTCCTAAGCTCAAGAGGTGTGGAAAATGATTTTAAAAAAGGAGGGGAAGAAACAAGGAAGAAAAATTATGAATTATATAAAGTTCATGGTTGATTCTAGAAAAATGTTTGAAGCAATTTCTCTACAAGATTGGGTAAGACTAAAATAAAATAAATAAAAGAAAGTAAAATAAAATGCATAGTAGTTCCAAAAACAGCCTCATGTAGTTAGAAAGTAGATAAGAGATGTGTGTGACATGTGTGGTTCTTCCATGTGTGTTTGTGTATGTGCCTTTCTCTCTGTGTGTGTTTGTGTGTGTTTTTTTGTGTGTATATGTGTCTGTAAGAGCCAGCTCATAGAGTTATGGGATGAGAAACAACTTGTTCTGTAGAGTCATTACTGAAAAAGGAGGCCAATGACCACCCTAGAAAAAGGAGGATTTTGACCGACCTAGAAAAGGGAAGATGATGACTAACCTAGAAAGGGGAGGACAGTGACTGACTTAGGAGTATGGAGACTATTCCCAGGAGTCTTCAAAACTCTAGAGAGAAAATCCCAGAAGCACAAAGATAGTAGAGAGAGACATATACACACAGTGAAAGGATGGCCCTGGGTGTCAATCCTCAGTCTGTGAATGTGACAACAAAGTCACTAATGGGTGAACAGGACCTCTGTGGTTTTCTTAACACATTTTTACATGTATGGAGATTTTTAAAGAAAATCCACAAAACCAAATTCTGTCCTTGACACTTGAATTCAAGGAATGACAAAAAAAAAATATTGTCATTAGAGTTTGATGAAGTAAGTTGCTATATTGTTCCATGCAGGATAGAATAGGAAAGAAAAGTAAAAGGAGGTACTACACCTCGGCTTCATCCAAAGAAGGAAAACAGTAAAAGGAAAAGCGATTTAATAAAGGCAGACAAAAAAGACTGAGAAAGTTTGATAAAGACAGCTCGAAGTACAAGGTACTTATCCCTGCTTACTTCATGGACTGTGTGCAAAGAAGGATGATGTTTTGATCTAAACTGGAAGCCCAGTTGTATTTGAATTTCTGCGAAAGCTGACCGTGTACAAGGGTAAGGATACAGTATAAAACAGGCTTCAGCAAGACACAGTACATTGAGGAAGACACTATATTCATCACGTAGCCAGTGTTGATTGGGACATAGCTAGAAAATAGAATAGTGAGAGGGAAAGTTTTAATTCCTCTTAGGGGACCACAACTGTTTCATCTATATGTCTGTCTGTCTGTCTGTCTGCCTGCATGTCTGCCATCTATCTATCTATCTATCTATCTATCTATCTATCTATCTATCTATCTATCTATCTATCTATCTTTAGTGTGCGTGCATGTGTGAGTGTGAGTGTGTGTGTCTGTGTGTGTGTGTGTGTGTGTGTGTGAGAGAGAGAGAGAGAGAGAGAGAGAGAGAGAGAGAGAGAGAGAGAGAGAGAGAGAGAGAGAGAGAGAGAGAGAGAGAGAGAGAGAGAGAGAACTAGAGGTGGGGGCAAAGGTCTAAACATACTGCAGGAATCAATTCTCTTCTTTCTTCCACAATGTAGATTCCAAGGATTAAATAGTTCAGGTCATCAGGCTTGATGTCAAGCAACTTTACTCACTGAAACATCTCAATGGTGCATAGATGCTTTTATGAATGAGACATTCTATTCGTTAGATATTAAGAACTGTGTAGAAACTGTCCTCATGGAAATGGACCACAGGAAGATCAGGTGAAAACCAAGGATGTTCAGTTGGAGGTTCTGTTCTGGTGCTTTTCCTCCTCCTTCTCCTTCTCCTTCTTTGCTTCCTCCTCCTCTGCCTACTCCTTTACCTCTTCCTCCTCCTCCTCCTCCTTTTTTATTAATCATTCCATTCAATCATCTCAAATGACATCCCACTTCCCAGTTACCCCTCCACAAGTCCCCCATCCCACAACCTCCCTCTCCTGCCTGCCCTTCGCCTCTATGAAGGTGCTCACCAATCCACCCTCCCCCTCCCCACCCCTCCAGTATCCCCTATGCTGGGGCATAGAACCTGCACAGGACCAAGGGCCTCCCCGCCCATTGATGTCAGACAAGGCCATCCTCTGCTACCTATGTATCTGGAGTCATGGATCCCTCCCTGTACACTCCTTGGTTGGTGGTCTAGTCCCTGGGAGAACTGGGTGTTCCAGCCAACTGATGTTGTTCTTCCTATGGGTTGCAATCCCTCTCAAGTCCTCCAGTCCTTCCGTCAGCTCCCCCACCAGGGTCCCTGAGCTCAGTCTGATGGTTGGCTCCAATCATCCATATCTGCACTGGTCAGTTGCTGGCTGAACCTCCCAAGGAGCACCCACACCAGGTTCCTGTCATCAAGTAACTCCTGGCAATGGCAACAATGTTGGGTTTGGTACTGTAGAAATACTGGATCCACAGGTAGGGTGGTCCCGGGATGACCCTTCCTTGACTCCCTACTCTTTTTTTTTGTCCCTGTTCTTCCTATGGGCAGAAACATTTCTGGGTTAAAAACTTTGAGATGGGTTTCTGGCTCCATCCCTTGACTAGGCGTTCATTTCATGTCAAAAAATGAACATGGAAGATCTAAGGACCAGGCCAAATGAAATTTGTACAGTATTATGTGAAAAACCCATAGTCAATCCAATACAAAAACCTTCTACAACCTATCTAAAATGTTGAAATGTGTTCCATTTGTATCGTTTGCATATTTAATAAAAATATACACTTTTCTTCAAACAGTTAGTCTAGGGAAAGCTTATATAGTTTAAACTATTCACAGATCCATACACACACCCAGAGTTTCTCTGGGTACTTTTAAGGTTTTAAAGAAGGTCCTGAGCCATGAAAGCACACCATTTGTAAGCATCGGAAAAATCAATGAAAATCAGAATGCTTCCCAAAGCACATCTTTTATGATGAAGAGGAAGTAAGTCTGTGTTGGTAAGGATGCTGTCATTATCCACCAGAGCTCTAGAAACAGGCAGGAGAGGATCTCCCGTGAACAGGCAGAGAAATTCTCCTGTGTTCCCTTGTATGGAAGAGTTAACGCCCTTCTACACAAAGGACCTTTTTAGTAGTTAGTCTTTGAGTGATTGTGCATCTGCAGGAAAAGCCCCTGGGCTAAGTGGCATGTTAAAGAAAAAGAATATATGTGTTTTGAAAGCTATGGGGAAAATGACTGGGTTTTTGTTCCTCCTATATTATTTGCATAAAGAAATTTCTATTGCCCAGACATTTTGAGAGATAGGAAGGGGTTTTCAAAGATCTTATCCTTTCAAAATGACAGTACCTAATCTCTCTGATTTCATGAGGCTCGCCTGCATTGTCAAATAGCTCACAAGGGGAAGAGTAAACTATTTTTCACAGGTTCTCCATAATGGATGAGATATGAAATGAATTTCATGGAAGTTGAGCACCCTGGAGGTTATTAGTTTGCCATAATATATAACATTATTCTGACATCGTATCATTATCCTTATTATTTTCATGTGCAGCCAACCTAAAATATTGAAAAATGTATCAATTTTTATCATTTGCAGACCTTAATAAAAAATGTGCGTTCTTTCCTTAAAACTATTAAACTAGGAAAAGCACTTACTCTTTAAGTTTTACATGCATTGTATTTTCCTCATAACAGCATGATGTAAATGAAGAAAATAGTTAGCCAATACTTAGATAAAGCAGGATAAAAAATTTTTGACAGAGGGAAACATATATTCAGTTGTATGGAAAATTCAATAGTATATACATGCAGTTTCAAAAGCTTGACTTTATATTCAAACCTCAAATATTAATAGCCATTATCTTAATTTATGTGTGAGTGATACCGTGTTGTAATTTCTGTGTCTCTGAATGTGTGTGTGTGTGCATTTTCTTCACCTTAGATCAATGAGAAATCTAAATATATATCTATTCTCTCAAGGGATTCAACTCAAATTTCTCTAAATTATTTCCAGGCAGTTTTGAGAGATGAATATGAGGAGTCGTCTTCTATTAGCAGTATTAACTACCTCCAACCTTCTAAAAACCAGTTAAAAGGGAAACTGAATATAACTGTATGCAGATCTGGGTAAAAACATGCACTTAAGGAGGCTAAAGATTCTGTCAATTAAATTCCAATCATTCTGACAATGTAAATACAACCTGTGAGGCACTTTATCAAGAACTACATAGTAATACTGACTATGGGAACCAGAATGAACCAAGGAGACCTCTGCCAACCATGAAGTATTTACCCCAAGGAGTACCACAATTAGAAAAACATTCACATTATCCATTTGTCAATAATGTTTTCCTCTTACAAAATGTTAACTTAGCATTAAATTTCCTACCCCAAAAGTCAACATATTAAAAATTAAATAAGCATTTCCTCTTAGGTTTCTTGTAGGAGACGTTAAAAGTATATTTTGCACATGTACTACATTTTCTTGCTTTTGTCATTTGAAAGATTTATGCTTATTTGTCTATTTAGCTAGCAGATGGGAAATGATTTTCTGATATTCTATATTCATCACAGAATGACAGCTCAGTCCTATTTTCCCTCTATTTTAGAGGGAACTAAGAGAAAAATAACTTCCATTATATCTATGCTGTTTCCATTATTCTGCCATTGTTAGAGGATTCACTAGGAGCCAAATCACGAAGTAGCCACAGAAATCAAATGCATAGCCCTCTTGTTCCACTGCTCATACTGTGGCTCTGAGTAATAGCCCCTCTACACATGGCTCTTCTTGGACAATCCAACCCTCTCTCCCCTTCAGAATTTAATCAGTCAGTCACTCTTTCTACTGACCTCTTATTGATCTTGCTGCTAGATACTCTGTTTGCCTTTGAGGTTGAAAGAAAAAATCTTATTCACACATTACCAGTGGCAAAACTGAGATCAAACAGGCAGTGCCCTGTCATGGTTCTACGGAGTACAGAGTAAAATTCTAAATGCTAAATAATAAGAGAGCTAAAAGGAATATCACTTTAATTAGTAAACATTCCATGCATCCAACCCAACTATTAGGAACAACAAAACATTGTTCACCAACTAAAGAACAGATAAGAAGGCAATAATCCTCTCTGGGGCATGTGCTGCTGGGCTTTACTTCCAAGGGCGAGCAATACACTGTGTGTGTTCTTGCAGTATTCAGAGATAAATATCTCCATAGTGTATTCCTTCATTGTTCTCTAATGTAACTTTCAAGACAAGGTCTCTCACTGAACCTAGAACTCACTGATTCACCTAGAATGGATGTTCATTAAGTTCCCAGGATCTTCTTGCCTTTAACTCCCCAGTATTGAACTAGAGGGTACACTTTTTACATGAGCGCTGGAGACCAGAACTCAGGTCCTCATACTTAGCCAGTGATCGGTTTATTAAGTGAGTGCTTTCTGCCACCTCTATTTTCTACCCACTTTAATGTGTAATTTATCCCACTTGTAAATGAACTCCACTCTTTCTCAGAAGCCATTTCACTGGTCACCATTACTTGGGCAAATCTGTATCCCATGTTCAAAGGAGCAGAGTCCTTATGTTCTGTGTAGAGAGCATCTATAAAGGGAAAACCCATAATAAGCTGCCCATTTTTACTTACTGTGGCATAACATTCATAGCCACTTAATATGAAATCATTTAAGAGCCTATAATTTTTGGTACTAGAGATATACTTATGTCAAAGTCAGAATGATTAGATGTTTTTTTTTCTTAGTCCATGTGTTTGAAATATATATTCTCTTTGTATCATTATATTTTTTTATTTCATAAATTAATTTATTTTTTACACTCCATATTCCATTCCCTGCCACCCCAATCCACCCTCTGACCTCTGCCTGCTCCATATCCCACACCTCCTCCTCAACCCCCATGTCTCCACGTGGATGCCCCTAGTCCCTACCCCACCTGACCCTAACTCCCTGGGGCCTCCAGTCTCTTGAGGGTTAAGATCATCATCTCTGACTGAACACAGTCTCAGAAGTCCTTTATTGCATGTGTGTTGAGGGCCTCGTATCAGCTGGTGTATGCTGTCTGTTTGGTGGTCCAGTGTTTGAGAGATCTCTGTGGTCCAGATTAATTTGAGACTCCTGTCCTCCTACAGGATCACCCTTCTCCTCAGCTTCTTTCAGCCTGCCTTAATTCAACAACAGGGGTCAGCTACTTATGTCCATTGGTTGGGTGCAAATATCTGCATCTGACTCTTTCAGCTGCTTGCTGGGTCTTTCGGAGGGCAGTCATGGTAAGTCCCTTTTTGTGAGTATTCCATGGCCTCAGTAATAATGTGAGGCCTTGGGACCTCCAATCTAAATGCTGTAGATGTTGTCATTGCTCAGTTTTAGTAAAGTCAACCAGCTCTTACTACCCATTGGAAAGTTACCTTACTAGTATACAATTTCTGAAATGGGTGATGTATTGGATAGTTTTCACTGTCAACTAGAAACAAGCTAGCCATCAGGGAATAAGGAGTCTCAGTTAAAGAATTGCCTCCATCAGATTGGCCTGTGACCATGACTTTGGAATAACTGCCTTGATTAATGATAGATGTGGAAAGACCTAGGCCCAAATGGGAGGCACAATCCCTAGGCAGGCAGGCCTGAGTTATAAAAGAAATCTAGGACTGGACTATACAAGAAAGCTAGGCAAGGAAATCAGAAGAAGCAAGCTTGTGAGCAACCTTCCACCAGGGTGTCTACTTCAGTTTCTGCTCCATGTTCTTGACTTGAGTTCTTCCCTTCATGATGGATTGCAGTCTGTAAGATAAAATAAGCCCTTTTCCTTCCCAGCTTACTTTTGGTCATGGTGTTTATCTCAGCAATAGAGATCAAACTAGCACTCATAGCTTCTAACAAAGAGGTGTACCTCTAGAATGAAGGGACATAAGAGAACTTGCAACTGCTCAGTTACCTAACTCTGACAAAGTGCCACTGCGTACAGAAACAAGATTTCAGAACACTGGGTCTTTCAAGTACATTATCAAAGGGATGCTTATCAGTAGGATTTAATGGAAGCCTTCGAAATGACAAGCCATCATCCTGATGAAGAGCTAGTAGATCCTCCACCTCCTTGCCATCCACGGTAACAATGATACTTATGAACTGGGTTAAAAAAATATATATAGGTTAAATCACATTTCTTTTTTCTGTATCACATTCCTGAAAACTAATATTGTATTCCAAGAATGAGTTTCAATGAAAAGCAGTTATTTATTGAACCCATTTCCTCTGTGCCAGTCTTGCAGACTATAGCTTTCAAGGGAAATGGAAACTCTTTTATATTGTACTTTAGCAAATACTTTCTATATAGTCGAGTCTTTTTTTATCTGGTCCTTTTAGGTATGTACTTTGTTGTTTTTACTCTGTATGCTGCCTCTTTCTTGTTAGTAGATTTTGCCTCTTAACTCAGAGTTTCTCAGCCTTAGCTCTAATGACAGATCGAGCTGCGTAGCTGTTTGTGGTAGATTTGAGAACATCTCCTGAGTATCATGGGAGGCTTAGCTGCATTCCTGGTCTCTAAAATTACATTATAGTTGAGAGCATTGAAGATAAAGCACAGAAAAACTCTATTTCCTGTATAGATGGATAATCACCTACCCAGTTAATAGAAGTGAGCATTAAAGCACACAGACAATAAAAAGGTAACTATAGAACAAGAAACCAACAATGGATGCTGGCTTCAGACTGCCTTGGTCTAAACACTGACTCCAATAGTTAGTAATTACAGGGAGTTACATCTGTTTCTTTCTCTGCGAAGCTGAGATAATGATCTTGTGCTGATTATCTCCTTCAGCTCCTCCATATTGTCTCTGCCCTCTTGGGAGGCTGGTTGACCCCAAGACCCATCCCACTTTTAAGGAGAAGAACGTGAGATTCTACAGTCTTAATGAGCAATTTAAGATCATATAACTTGCATGTAGGAGATGGGCTGCCTAGGGAGAAACAATGTCTGGAATCAAACCAGTACTCATAAAAGGAATGCAAGTCTAACTCCCAATTTAAACATTCTAATTAAAGAAGTTCCATGGCCTTCCACAACTGTGTGCCTTTGAAGCTGTATATGTTCCACAAATACTTCTGTTATTGAATTCCTCTGCCTTTGTCCTGAGATTAGACCAAGCCCATTGAACAGATGAAGAAAGCCATGCTATGAGGCTGTTTTTGTATGTTGTCCCATTGGTCATTCTGTCAATTTCTGCTGGGTTAGCTCCATCCCAACTTTGGAATCACATCATAGGAATTGCCCAGTGAGAGAGTACTTCACTGGTTAACATGCTACCTAGAATCAGTTCCCCCTAGTCCTCCTTGGCTGTATTTCACACGTAGCTGCTTAGCTGGGCTAACTCTATGCCCAGTTTGGAGATTGTCTCTCCACTATAGTCAGTCTCCTTCACTGTTGTCTTTCTTTTGTCATGTGAGAACAAAAAGTGATGTGTAAGGAATTGAATCAATGAATAGGGAATCAATCACAAGTCAAAGAAACTGTACTTGAAAAGTCTACTCAGATATTCATGAATTAAGGAAAAATACGTAAACCATAATAGTCATTCATTTTGAAATGTAAAAGAATTTTTTTCTTTGAGCACCTTAGGACACCTGAGGGCTATAACTTTGCCTCCATTTCCCTGTGTCAGTCTCTGTCTTTGATTATTCTGTTTTTTGGCTATCTTCTTTCTTACTACTTACAACTGTTACTCTGTTTCACTGTTTTTCCCTGACTACATATATAATTCAATAACTTATTTTTAATCATTGTTATCTTTTTTACAAAAGGATTTTTAAAATTTATATAATTGTGTGGGTCTGTCTGTCTGTCTGTGTCTATGTGTGGGTATGTGCACATGACATGAGGGCAGGTGCTCACAGAATCTGGAAGAATGTATCTGACACTCTGTACTCTAGAGCTGGACTTATAGGAGGTTGTGGGCCTGATATGGTGTGCAAATATAAAATGAAATCCTCTATAAGGACACCAACTGCTTTTAAAAAACACTCTTTATTGATTCTTTGTGAGTATCACATCATGTATCATGCAGTTGCACTCATCTTCCAGGCCCCTCATATCCACCCTTTGCCCTTGTATCCTCCCCACTGCAAATGAAACACACACACACACACACACACACACACAGACACACACATTCGAACAACATAACGAAACAAAGCATAAAGAATATCTCATCCTGGAAGCTGTTGTATGTCACGGTGTACCTCACAGTATATACCTCTGTCCACAGATCTTCACCTGCAATGTCCATTTGCAATGAGTCATTGGTCTGGTCTGAGACCATTGAATTTTGTGACATTATCAATACGGGATCCTCATTGGTGTTTCTCCCAGTTGTCCTATTATTGCTCTGTGTCATGGAGCCCCTGTGCAGTATGGTTACATTTTTTTTTTCTGCTTTCAAATAGCTAGCAGTAGTTACAGAGAAGAAGCACTGCACTACTAAAAATGACCAATTTCACTATTTTCCTTTTTAAGTAGAACAAATTATTAGAAAATCAAGTCTGTATTATCTGACAATTGTCAACCACTGTCCCTTATTTATGCTTCTTTTGACCATTGACACATCTGAGCAGGATGCACTCATTCATTTCTTTAGAATCCAGGTCACTGTAGATTAAGCTACTTTATCACATGTGGCTCTGATCAAAGTTTTTTTTTTTTTTTCAAATTCTTCATCCCTACTATTGGATAATACTTCTCTTTTCTCTTTGTAAGATTTTCAAGTATTTAAATTTTTATACACATTTCTTCAATATGTACCACTCCAATCTAGAGAATTAGGATTACTTTGTATTTTACAGATATTTTCACTACCTTTTCAAAGGCAAACCCTGAATTTAATATAAATTAAATTCAGTGGTACCAAACCTCAACTTCCAAAAGATTGTTAGAATAATGTCTTAATATCATGCTTTCATATTTCTTGACCTAGGCCACAGTGTTTCTTTACAAATGATATAGATACATTTCAAACTATCTCAGACTAAAATGTGCATTGCTAGTTATCTTTGTACCTGAGAAAGCCAAGGGGTAATGCTCCATAAACTAACATCTGAAGTTAAAAATTGTTGGTTCTCTCTCTTCCTTGCCCCTGTTCCCCACTGTCTCACAAGTTGGGAAGCCATGTTTGCAAACACTCCTAACATATATTCTGATTCACTACAAAGCAGCAGAACCACTTGACCATGGACTGGATCTATGACCAAATAAACCTTGACATTGATTAGTCCACTCACATAGGCTTACGTCTATTTGTATGCAAGCATGAGAATACTTGCATATTGCCTTGACATTTGCATAAAAGAGTTAGCTGTGAGGGTCAAGATTCATCATTCACTTTAAATCTGCCAATCGACTCTTTGTATGCTCTGAGCTGAATAAAATATGAAATTCTGTTTAACCTAAATTACCTAGAAAATTTCAAATATATAACAACTTACTGGCTAGAATTTTTATAACCATAAAAATAAATGTTCTCAAGTACACCAAATAATTCTACTAAAAAAAAAAGTGACATTTAGTTAAGTGAACTCTATTGCACTAAAAGACCCCATTTCTCTAAACCCTTCATTTGATCTCTTCAAGCATCAGTAAAACAGGGCACTGACTGATAAACAAAAACTTCATACAAGAAAGAATGTGTGCAAGACTCATAAGATTTGAAGAAAAAAAATATAATTTCTTGGGAAGAAATACTTATTTAAGAAACAAAAGAAAGTTGGCAGAATGAGGCAGGCTTTTCATAAATTGAACAAGGTTTTAAAAGAATCAGTTATGTATAATGCCAAAAAGGATAGAACATGACTGGGGTTCTACCACTTAATCTAAGATACTAAGCTTAGTCATGATATGTAACAGTCATGTAGGCATTGATTTAAGGATGAAGGGACGAGCTAAAAGTTTCTTTTAACTTTGGTTTATATTATGTTCCTTTATTCTAACAAATATAAAGAAAAAGAGTTGGGAAAAATCTGAAAATTGGGTCAGTAAGATACTGACTGCTTGCTACCAAGTCTGAGGACTGAGTTTGATCCCTACAATCCACATGTTCCAGGGAGAGAACAGACTTCAGCATATTTTCCTGTTGCCTCCACAGTTGTACTGTAGCCTAAAGACACACACACACACACACACACACACACACACACACACGCACACACGCGCACACACACACACACACACGCACACACACACACACACACACACCAAAGATAAACAAATAATTGAAAACAAATTTAAAACTCCAATAGGAATAGTAATTTATTAAATACTAAAGCCAAAATATATATATCAGTGCCAATGAATACTTACACAGTATGTATGAGGCATAATCATAAATTAAAGTTAAGGTGCTAATAACAGAAGAATGAATCTTCATTAACAGAAAAATAATTTATTTTTGCTACTTGAAAAAATGTTTTATATTACCCATATCAATATATCCCATAATGCAAAACAAAGTACTACGAAACAAGGAGTACAAGCAGCAGTATTGCATGCTGAATGGTCCTGCTTGCAAACGTAATGCTCTCTTTAGCAGTCCTAAGTTGCACTGGCTTTCTACAGTCTGTTTCTGATATCAGTCCTTTGTCTCAGCTCCTTCCATCTGAATGCAAGGTTCCCTTTAGTTCAGGTTTGCCTTCCTCAGCCTATAGTCTCTTGTCATTGACCTCCTCCAACTTAAAACCTATTTGCTACTAAGCATTTATGATTGACACTCAAATGCTATTTGATGTGTATGATACTGGGGCTCCAACCCAGGGACTGTACTTGTTAAGCCAAACAGTTTAAAAGGAAAATGTGTGTTATACCACACTAGAGAATTTTTAAAAAAAGAAATAAAGTTTAGTTTAAGCCGAAGAACTTTGAAATCTCTGAAAACATCAATCATGCATTACCTAGGACCAAGCATTTCTACAAAGAACTCCTCATTTCTGAATCAGACTCTAGATAAGCTTATTTATAGTTTGTATTGTTTAAGTAGAGAGTCCAACATGTCCACATAAAGCCCAAAATGTTCCTCAAAACTTCCATCAGCTCTGCCCTTCATTTTTATTGATATACTATTTCCATAATGTCTTGGATAGTTTTATTTTAACATGATGTAAGCTACAGTCACTTAAAAAGGAAGAAACCTCAATTAAAACAATGTTTCCATAAGATCAGGCTATAGGCATGCATGAGAAGCATTTTTCTAATAGTGATTGATGGAGGGAGGGAGCACCAAGCCCCGTGTGGGTGGCGCTGTACCTGGAATGGTGATCCTGAATTCTATGGCAAGCAGGTCTAGCAAGCCAGTATGCAGCACCTCTCCATGGCCTCTTTGTCAGCTCCCGCCTATAGGTTCCTGTCCTGTTTGAGTTTCTGTCCTGACTTTCCTCAATAACAGACAGTGATATGGAATTGTCAGCCAAAAAAAAAAAATCCTTTCTTCCTCAAATTGCTTTTTGTTTATAATGTCTCAGTGCAGCAAGAGAAACCCTAATTAAGACACACATGTTAGCTGTGAATGTTTAATGACATTTAGTTTCTTACTGTCTTTGCTGACACAGTAAATCCAGCTTTAACCAGGGGAATCCACTCTCTTTGTCCTGTCTTTCCCATGGTTCCTCAGCTGTTATCCAGCCTTGACTAAGGTAGAGGCCCATCTCAGGATTGGATTCCTGGGCCACCATGTACAGTAGACTGTACTCTGTATAGAGTAGACAGAGAAAGACATGACACCAAAGGCTTTCCGTGTCCTGTCTGAGGTCTTCTTCTTCCAACAATGCATGTGATTCGGAACAGCTGTTCAAGCATACTGAGTGCCCAAAGGCCAACATTAGAGTTAAATTTTAGGCAAGGCCTGCTGGTACATACCTGTGATCCAGAGCTCAGGAAGAGTCTCAGAAAGATACAAATGAAGAAGTTAAATTTAGGACCTGGAGAGATGGTTCAACAGTGAAGAGCACTGAGTGTTCCTGCAGAGGATCCAGATTCAATTCCTAGCACACATATGACAACCCACAACTATCTACTACTCTATTCTCAGGGGATCTGTCGCACTACTCTGTCCCTTGTGGGAACCAGGTATACACATGATGCACAGAAATGCTTGAAAGAAAACATGACCCATACACAAACAATGAAATATGTTTTGTTTTTGTTTTTTAAATTAATTTTGGTCACTTTGAATGGCAACTCTCTTTCTGTGTTTTCTATTGCTAAACTATTGGCTATATGTTATGAGGTTCATAGGTAAGGAAAACATAATTTGAAAGGCTTTGTGCATACTCCTAGAAAGTCATAAAATAGAATAGGTTGGGTTGAAAACTGGGCAAGGGAATGGATACTAAGACTTTCTCATGCTCTGTTTTGGCAGCTACTGTGAAAAGAACATACTAGTAGTTCAATTTACGTTTTACAATAAGCTGATGAAGAGATAACATTTCTGGACATTTTACACATGAGGATCTTTCGAATTTTTATTTCCCCATGATCACATGCCTAGTTAATAGTCCCCATGAAACTGAAATCTAAATTTGGCAGGGAGACACTTAACGATATGCAATAGGCTCCTATCTTCCTATAAATGCAGATAAAATATAAAAGGAAAATGCATGTTATACCACATTTGGGAATTTAAAAAAAAAAGAAATAAAAGTTTAGGTTAAGCTGAAGCACTTTCAAATCTGGAAGCATCAATCCTGTGTTACCTAGGCACCACACATTTCTCCACACAGTGTTATCTATTTAGTAAAATGAAGCCATGGGATAACAGACTATGAGCAGCACAGGGATCAATCATTCATTCACTAATTCAACAATCAAACCTGAAGTGCCCACTGTGTGCTCTCTAGTGTTCCTCTAGTTACTCAGGA
The DNA here is from genome assembly GCF_008632895.1 of Mastomys coucha. Taxonomy (NCBI): domain Eukaryota; kingdom Metazoa; phylum Chordata; class Mammalia; order Rodentia; family Muridae; genus Mastomys; species Mastomys coucha. The sequence goes on from NW_022196898.1 coordinate 322,361, forward strand.
CTACAATCCTTCCCAGAGAGATACAGTCATCACTCAGGATTACAATCCTTCCTAGAGAGATACAGTCATCAGCTGGATGTTTTGCTTGTTGTGTCTGTGACTGGATACTATACTTTTACTTTCCCTGAAGTTTAATTTGCTTATTGTAATCAGCATTTCTCATGTTATTACTACATGAGACTGATAAAGAATAGGCACTGTAATTTGCTCAACACTATGATCATAGGAGCTATGTGAAATTTTTTCAGAGATAATTTTAAGTGTATGTGTATACGTGTATGATATCTTTCTTCACTTTCTCAATTCTCAGATGTGATTCTATTATGTGTTCTTCTTGGACCTGGGAGCAAGTGACTCAATGGGGACAGTCACTTTCCCCTAGCCTGATGATGTCTTGAGCTCATATCATGGAGATAGAGAACTGAGTTCCATAAATTATCCTCTGAAATTCCCATTTATGCTATGGCACATGTGCCCCCAACATAACATATATACAAAATAAAAATATCAATATTTAAAATGTTTCCAGTGAAGATTTGCAGATACCACAGTATAAATCAAGCCACAGTTGTCTCCAGTACTAGCAGAACCATTTCTGTGTCATTAGAATACTAAAAACACCACATTTTGTAATTATTGACAACTACTTTGTATCCCAAATCAGACCACATGACTCTTCAAGGAGCTCTAAGAAGCATTTGCCATTGTTGTAGCCTGAAGTCTCCTAAGATCTCCAGATAACTGTTCTTAGAGAATGAGGAAACATTGAAAGATAGAAGTGTTGAATGTTTGTGGCAGGAATTTCAGTATCACAGACACAATGGAATGTGTATCTTCAAGGCATAGAAAGTTAAGAACAACCCCATAATTCTGAATAGAAACATATTACCTACTAGCTTGATCTTGCTAATGAAAATGTAGTATCTCCTAAGTAAAATCTGAGAGTACAATCTTTAGTGCCTCATTAGAGGTAAGGAATTAGTCACCCAGGTACTAGAGACTCAAGGAGCACCACTTTCAAAGTATCCCGATTAAGTGTCAGCGAGGTCTGGGGAGGTATAGGTATGGAAGCGCTAAGATAAAGCTGGACTTGGTTGAAGCCTGTGTGTCCTCTAGGAGGTTGACTTCAGGAATGGTTCTCAAAGCAATTTTATTCCAGCAGTGGTTCTTTGTGAGAAGACAGAACTCCGTCCTTTATTGCTGGGTGTGTGTTGTTCTGCTGATATGATGGATTCAACTTCTTTTTATTACTTTTTATTTTAGTTTTTTGAGATTTTAATATAGTTGCCCACATCCCCTCATTCCCTTTCCTTCTTCTAAAGAGTGCAGTCTTTCAAATTCATGGCCTCTTTTGTCCCCACGAATTGTTTCTACATGCATAATATGCTTATGTCTACACACACACACACACACACACACACACACACACACCATATATATTTCTAAATACAACCTACTCCATCTTCATAGTGTTACCTACATGAATGTCTTCGGGGCTGCATATTTGATATTGGATAACCACTTTCTGTGCTCTTCCCTTGGGAAGCAAGTTCTCCTGCTCTCAGTTTTCCTCAGTTGCCTGTAGCTCTTTGTGTAGGATTTGAGACCTTGTGGGTACTTCCCCATCCACTTTGGAGTGTCTATTGTGCATTCATTTTTTGAAAGGTTTTCCTAGGATCCATACAGTCTGCAATCTCCCATTTATTAACTGGGTTCAGAATTTTAGTAGAGAAACTATTGCTTATAACCTCTTCAGAGAAGACACCTCGGAAGCATATCCCTGCTTTACAGGAAACACAAAACAAGAGGAAGCAACAAGAACAACAGCAGCAAACACAAGGAAGGGGGTGGGTGAGCTTTCAAAACAAGTAAAACTCCAAGACACATCATGACATATCTCTGTGGAGTGTGCATCAGAGGGGAAATAAAAGCTTGTCATTGCTCTGAAACTGTCTTTTCTAATTCAGTGCATCCATGTATTGTTATAAATCTGTTTTTCCAATCTTACTTCCTTACTGAAAGATACAGGCAGGCGCAAGGGAGCAAGCTTCCCTGCTGTCTATCAACTCAGATAAGGGAACCTTTCAGCATGACATGGCAGCTTAATGAAAGAAAGCCTGGAGACCTGCAAATGAGAAGCAGTGGCAAGATGGTGACCATTTGCCAGTTAGAGCAGACAAGAGGGAGGTTGCTTATACTGGGTTTGCATTTCCTTAAGCAAGGTCAGGGAGACTCTGTAATTAGTTTATGTGAATCATTTTCACAAGTATATAAACACATATGTCTATGTCATGGTAAAGTGATTGAAGTGATAACATTTTGTGTACATGGGTGAAGTGTACACAAGGAGATGCTCATGTTCATGTCAACGTGGAGGCCAAAAGCCAATGTCAGCTGTTTTTGTTGACCACTCCCTTGAACCTTATCTTTTGAGGCAGGGTCTCTCACTAAACTGGGAATTCATTGCATCAGCTAGGCTGTTGGCTAGCAAGCTTCAGGGATTTTCCTGTCTCTCCCTCCCATAACTTACCCTACCCCTGCCCCCACAGCACTGGGATTATAGGCATATACTATACCACTCAGTGTTTTATGTGGGTGCTAGGCATCCAAATTTATCTATTGATGAATTGATTGATGGCCCAGGAAACACTTTACTGACTTAACTACATTCCCATTCCTGCTGAATCTTTAAAAGAATCATTACATCATACTTATTGAGTGCGTGCATGTTTGCATATGTGTGTGTGTACGTGTGTGAAAAAGTTTGCATAAGACTGCAAGTATACACAGGTGGTTGCACACATGCAGAAGTCAGGGCACAATTTTAAGAATCCAGTGGCTGCTGAATTCTTTCTGCTGAGTGGCTGGCTAGAGACTGAGCTTGAACTGTCAGGCTTGACATCTGTGACTTTAGCCACAGAACCATTTTGCTGGCCTTGTAACTTTGTTTAATAAATAACAAGCTATTGAATATTTTCTCATGTTGTCAAATGAAGATGATGAAGGCTCTCATGATGAAAATCTGTATCCTCTGTTGTGCTTTCCTGCTGTAGTGATCTTTCCTTGTATAGTGTCTGTGGTGGGGCCTGCATTGAATTCCAGAGTCAATGGTGTTCACCCTGGATGGACTGGGAGACGTCTTCAAAATAAAGCCAATATCGATCACCACATGCTTCCCTCTTAGCTTTTATTTTCACATCCTATACTGTTTCTTAACTTCTCTGAAAAGAAAAATAGTAGGAGCAGAGAGAGAGAGAGAGAGAGAGAGAGAGAGAGAGAGAGAGAGAGAGAGGAAAGAGCTGAAGAATTTCCTGTCACACGGTCACACATTACAAACTATAAACTGTGAGTTGGTAGTTCTCAAATTCCCAGGAGAAACACATACTTGGGAGAGAATTACAGCACTAACTTTGGGGAGATGCCATAGCTATGAAGAAATTGTTTTGCATAAAAATATAAAATTTGGTTTCCTTACACACCAGATCTACTCACTGCTTCTTAAAGGGATTAGAGACCAGCAATTTTGCCCTTAAACACATTTATGTCTAGTTTCTGGGAATGACCTTCATGTTGGGTACTGTATCCTCTAAAACTCACAGATAACTTGGTAAAAGTTTGGCAGACAAAAAAATAAAAAAAGTTACAGCTTCTATTTCAGGGCCTATGGAGCCTTCAGGATTACTAGTGGAAGAGAAACCTGCCTTTCACCAATCACAAGCTAGATTTGTAAGTAATGTCACTCTGTATCCTCAGGGCATTTTGAAGCTTACATCAAGGTCTCTGCCTGAATCAGAATTAGCAGAAAGATTAATGCCAGCACATCTTTCAAGTGCAGAAGACGCATTCCTGTAATTCTGATCTTAAACCCGTTTAAACCCAGTGTTTCATCTCCATTTGTGGAAGATTTTGACCTCTCGTCTCACCTCCATCTATCTTGTTTTCTATTCTCATACTCCCACAGAAAAAAAGTTAGGATGTTTTAAATGAACTCACTCTTTCTCCCTTGAACATATGGAGAGCTTTGCCTTACAGCCAAGTAAGTTTACTTAAGAGCAGAGAGGAGAGGGACGGGAAAGCTAGAGAGGATTACTTTAGAACATGTGGTTGTTGTTTTTTGTTTTTGCTGTTCCTAAATGGCCATGCTGTATAGCTGCCTTCAGAACTTTTATGGTTCTATCCATAGATTTGTGCTCCTCCCAGATCTGGCTGGAGACTTTTGCTGCTGTGGCTGCTTACTACAGAGACACACTGGTCATGACAGCAAATGATTCTGAGTGCTCAGTCGTACGTGGGTCATCTCTGTCAAAGCTCACTCCCACCAATGCCTGCCAAGGAAAGCCTAGGGAACATGGAAAAGGAAACCGAAAGAATGTTAGGCACAGAAGAGAGGAAGAGTACTGTGAAGTGCTGTCCTCTGGATTTGACATGGCTACTGCACCAACAAACTCAAGGTAGCTGGAGTTACCTGTCTAAGGCCAGGGTAAGATGGAGAGTTAAACATCTCAAGACAAGGGTGTGGTCCTGAGGAATCACACCTAACTGAGGACGTATTAGCTTTTCATGGTTTCTGGGGGCCAGGGAGATGCTATTTTTCAGTAATGTGGCTACTAGTAGGTTTCCTACATCCCAGTAGATAACTGTGTACTTAAAAATATATGGGCAACACTAACTCTGTAAACAAAATTAACTAATAAACAACATAGAAGGAGGACATGAAAATTGGAGTTAGCATGAAAATGGGTCTGCTGAGTTGGGGATAGTAAGGGGGAGATATGATCAAGGTAAATTATATCCATACACAAATTTCTTAAAAAATAAATAACTTTAAAAACTGAGATTAAAAAATGAAAGGAAAACATGTGTAAATGCTGATGGTAGGCATCACTAAAGTTAGGCTTGAGCATACATTATAGCCAATGAGTAGACTCATTTGCTGAGACATTAGCCACATCTTTGACTCCTGGATTTGTGCTATCTCATATTATAAAGGAGTCATTAATATTAACAGGGAGGGTATTCCTAGGAGGAATGTGAAATATGTACATTAATATACAAACATGCCTTATGCCCATAGCAGTCGTGTATACTCCTGGAGACTCACACCACGGCCCTGTCCCAGGGGCAGGAAATATTTCATTTTGTCCCCACCAGGGCCACACTGGGCTCCACAAAAAAGTATTGTGAATTATATGAATTATTGATCAAAGTCACTGTAATAAATCTGTGGTTATAAAATAAACAAATGTAGCAATAGCAAAATATATAACATATATTTAAAATAAGTAGAACTGTTAGTAAATAATTGATAGATTAAAGAATAAATGAGCATTAGTATTTATTAAAAATAATACAGTATGATAAATAGGAAATGTACAGATTAAAATTTCTTATTCTCTTTAAGAAAAATACAATTTGATACTAAAAATATCAAAGCAGTAAGTATAAGTATCAATGTAAACATGAGATTACATTAAATCCTCACAAGAATGGAGAAGTGAGTGGGGCTGGCAGTCAGAAAAACTTGTTGCATTAAAAGAGATGTAGAACCATACAAAACAAACTGAACTACTTGATGGTAGAGGTGCTCCAGGCTGGCTAGAAATTCTCTGTAAAAGCAAAAGATTGTGCCTTGGCACACTTTAATCGAAGTTTAGTGAGGTATGAGACAATGTGCAGAGTAGCAGCCAGATTAAAAACAGAGCTTGTATTTAAGAGCAGGCAGAAGGTTCAGTGAGCAAGAGTACTTGTCATGCCAGCCTGAAACTCTGAGTTTCATTCCTGTAACCAAATGTAAAAGGAAAGAAAGAATTGATTCCCCAAGGTTCGCCTCAAGCTTTGTTCATCACAACATATCACACTTGCATACACACATGTATCACACATAAACACTAGTACATTATATTTAATGCAAAGTAAGTTAAAACTTTACCTATAACACGGTGTACTATATAATAAATTAGTAAAGATGCTGATTCACTAGTCTGTCTCTGTCTCTCTGTGTGTGTGTGTGTGTGTGTGTGTGTGTGTGTGTGTGCGAGCGCATTCGTGGTCTCTCTCTCTCTCTCTCTCTCTCTCTCTCTCTCTCTCTGTCTGTCTCTATCTCTCTCTGTGTGTGTGTGTGTGCGCGTGCGCATGCATGGGTGTGTTTGAAACACATTGCAAAGCCTCACATATGTGAAGCATTGGCTCTGTCATAGCCCTAGATCAAACATCTAAAACTGTTACTTGGTAACAGAAGCTCCATCTTCTCTAAAAACAAAAGAAGGTTTATTTGATAAGTGTCTTTATCAAACGTTCTGATGGTTTGGTGAAGGACTGAGATAGAACACAGGGCAGTAAGGTGATCCTGCAAAGTAGAGAGTTTCTGAGTAAGCAGGTGAGGAGTGATGAGAGGGCATTGTAGGGAAAGCATGGGGGCGTGGGAAGTGCTGCTCAGGAACCATCTGGTCAAGATGAAAGCCAGCCCTTGGAATCACTAAATGGCTTCATAGTCTAAGTATAATCTATTCTGTCTATATCAATTATGTGTTATTTCTTTTTATGACTATGGAACCTTCAAAGACAGTATACATAATTTGTCAAGAAGGATAATGGCTCGACCAAGTTTTCTGCTCAGTTTGACTTCAAGGTTGACATTTTTCTCACACAGTGGAATTTCTCTTGTGGAGCATAGACTACAGACTCTACTTTGTAACAGTTCTCCTAATAAAGGAAGACAGGAGCCAGGTTTTGTAAAAACAGTGTAATTTATAGTTGAATAGGTATACATCTGATTTTAAGGAACACACTTAAGTGTTTTTTTTTGTTTTGTTTTGGTTTGGTTTTTTCTATCAACAGTATGTCAGGACTGATGGAGACAGGGAAGAAAAAAAGAATTTCTTTGACAGGATCACAGTACAGTACAAACAAGTTATAAGGACCAGTCTGGATATAACTGTAATTCATCTGAAAGAGAAGAGCAAGATTTCTTTAGTTCTGTTTAATTTGATTTTGTGCACTAAGGACATTGTACATATTAGGAAAGGACCCTACCTCTGTGGTCTGTGACGAGCCCAAGAAGAACAAACAGTAAGAACGAATATAATGAAACAAAATTTTAAGTCTGGAGAAGAGACAAAATCGTGGAACAGGAGCTGATAATCTAATAGACTCTATCCTCTGTCATCCTATGTCTGAAGTGAATGAACTGGTTTTATTACTGTGACCAACAGATCTGAGAGAAAAGCACAAGGAGAAAAAGATTTCCTCTGGCTAACACATGGCTTATCGGCACAATATTCTTTTGAAAAACACTTTAGTGGAAGAGTATAGAACGGGTTGATGAGAGGCAGACATCAGGACCAAAATCTGGAAGGACATGTCGTTTCCACGTGGGCCAAGGACCTGCTTCCCCCTACTAGGCCCTACCTGCTAAAGTTTGAAGGCTTTCTCAAAACAGCGTCAGAACCCAAGGATCAAATACTCAGATTAATAGCCTATTGTGGTTATTTGCAAGCCATGACACAAGACAGCCTCAACTCAAAGCTGTACATACAAATATTTCAATATCATAAAGAGCTAGTAAAGTGCTATGGAATGTGGTAATCAAAATATAGGGTCTCTCTCAGAACAAAGAGCAATCGCATTGATATAACTGATCTAAGAGAAGCTGAAAGGGCAAGATGACTGATGTCAGTTGTTAACTTCACTGGATTTTTAGGTACCTGGGAAACTGGCAACACACACTTGGTATGGCTATGAGGTTGTTTCTAGAAGGGATGGGCAAACTCAGTGGGAAAATCTACCCTGAGTATGGGCAGTCCGTCCTGTGGGCTATGGGCTCATTGACTCTTGGTGAGCAGTCAGCTTTGAGAATGAGGCTGCAGGGTCTTCAGCCTTGGAAGTCTGCTTTGTACTAACAGAACACCAAGGATCTCCCAGTCTCAACCTGGGGCATAACATTGCTGTCTCTTGTTCTAAGACTTTGTCATTATCTGAGCAGGAACAAGTTTCTTTGTCTTTCAAGCCTTCTTGTGACTATGTGCAACTATTCAAGTCAGTAATTGTGGGGCCTGATATATAAATCTAAATGTGTGTGTACAATATGTATGTAATGGAATATGAGTGTGTGTGTGTGTGTATGTGTGTATGTTATACAAATGGATTAGCTATATTTTTTAAGGGCAGAGGAGTTATAGGCTATGAAATGTTCCCAAATAAGCCCAAATCATAGACAAATAATGTTTGCACTGAAAGTTGGTGCAACAAATACATGACAACACAGTAAGATACCTTAGGGAGAGGGAGGAGCCAAAGCTTCACAGCAGATGTAGAAATCTTTTTAAGGGAAACAGCTCATATATAGTTTATTCTCTGTGTAATAAAGCATTTTAGGCCTAAGTTTATATCAAGAAAGACAAATGTGAAGCAGAAGTGCTATTGCTTGTATCTGTGGGCAATATTGTCCATCAGTCTCTGCCTTGTTAATGAAATAAAAACGGGCAGTCTCCGAGTCCTTTTGAACTCAGCCCTCTAGCCAAGGATATTATTTTTCACACTATGTCACATCTGTTTGTTACATGTGATATATTGTAAATAGGTTACATTGACAATTTTATAATAATTGCATTGATAATTTTGATTGGACTGGTTTTCCTTTTTAAGCAATATTTTTAATGTACCATAGTTCTACTGTTGAACCTACTTAAGGCTATTGGGGTATCCCATTACAAGATAATTTAAAGGCTGGATAAAGGTATATTACACATATATTTCAATATTTTCTCAATGTACATATGTGAATATATTTTAACGGATGGATTGTAAGATTTAGCAATACACTGGTTAATAAAGGATTAGTAGAGAAAATGAGCAACATCCTGAGATTGCTGAACACACACAGAGATCCCTGAAGTTAGAAGTTCCTTTGCTTTGTGAGTGAGCTGACATTAAATTCTCCGTGAACTCCATTTGCTGCTGCTACAGTAGAGCAATGCGTTCTGTAAGCACAGCCATTGCGAAGATAGATCATACCCCATAATCACCATCAAGCTTTCATTTGCCAAACCTGAGTCAACTAAACAGGTGAGATATATTTTGAGTGCAAGGTAGAAAGAGAAATGCAATTTTGGAAAAAAAGTATGCAATTTCCTGCTCATTTTGGTTATCTCTTTAACTGCATCTTTCCTGTTAAATAGGAAACTTAAATTAATTGCAAAGAATGACATTCCACAAAACCAGTAAGTGAACGGTGCCTCCAATTTTCAATAGACTTGTAAGATCCTCTTTTCTGGTTTGTATTCATAGTCACCTTCCTCCTCTGTGTGGACTTTCTTATTCTGTTAGCCTCTTAGAAATTTGTAGGGAATTTTTTTTTGTTTTTAATTTCCACAGCCCAATCTACAATTATCAAGTCACTCTGGTTAAGCATGAAAACACCAGTATATACACTAATCTTGTGTTTAAACCAGAGTTTAGTCATTTTAAAATATGCAAGTTCTCAAATTGGGATGAAGTATGTCCAAAAACAAAGAAAAGGGGGAATTGTTATTGTTGGAAAGTGGAAGGCAGATATCAAGTCAAGAAGAATAAACAAACACCATTTTACGAGTGTATTTTCTTACTAGTAAACTCATCCCACACAAATTAGCTCCTCATGCTGACTCCCTTGACCTTAACTTGTCTAAGTCTAGAGGAACTGGCAATATTCCGCTTCTTGTCCATGTGAACACAGATGTCTTGTGATTCACACAGATGGAGATTTTTAGATCTAAAGATCGAAGGAACAGACGAAAAGGGTCAGGAATTTGACATAGAAATGTAAGATGGTGTTACCAGTCATAAGAACACATTTGACTGTATTCTTAAACAGTGTGATAAAACCTAACATTTTAGAGTAGAAACCAGTGCTTGGAAGGTCCTTCATGTGTCATTTTTGTCACATCACATATTCACTAATTGTCAGATTTATGATATTATATCCAATATGACAGAATCTATCGAGAGTTCATTTTCTACTTGTTCTGTTCTCAAAATACAGACATTAGTATAAAATATCTATGTATCAGCTAAATCACTACTTTTATCTATGCAATATAACAGTATCAGTCTGCCACAGAATAGTATGTCTATGAGCATCATGCTCATTTATTATCAAGGCTTATTTTTCTGTCTGTAATGAATACATCAGTGAAACACAACCATTTTCCTGTCCATGGTATACCAAGCATTCACTAGTTTGTGTGGGATGAGAAAAATAAGAATAATTGATACTGATGTTGTGTTCAGTTGATAGCAAACTTACAAAGCATGGGCAAAGGCCTGCCTGAGTTAGCTTCATAGTGACACATAGGCTCAGAAGGGTGGTAGATGGCTGTAAGTTAGTTCTGGTGCAATGGAGGCAGAGGATCCTCAGAAGACTAAGATCACTATCTACTACATAGGGAGTAGAAAGTTAGCCTGATACTCACAAGGATCTCTTTCAAAAACAAAGGAAATGAACAATATGAAGGATTGTTAATTTATACATAATCATCTTTAAAACTTTCATGTATGGTAAAAGTGATTTGGTGGGGGGTAGGGAGAGGTGAGGGAGATGAACCAATGGATAATGTTGCAGAAGCATGAAGACTTATAAGCCAGGTAAAACCAAATATAGTAATATGCTCTTATAACACTAACACTATGCACAGACAATTTAATCTTATGAGCTAATGTTGGTCAGCTAATATAGCTGGAACAGTAAGTTTCAGATTTAGTAAGAAAAACCTGTCTAAAACACTCAAGTGAAGAGTGAAGAGATCTCATATCTACATCTACCCTGTATAAATCAAACATGGGCAAGCATAGCCACAAATACAGAAACCTTCACACACCAGATACATGCAGCATACTCCCTTTGGTGTGAGAATCTCTCTCCTCTCTCTGTCTCTGTCTCTCTCTGTCTCTCTGTCTCTCTGTCTCTCTGTCTCTCTCTCTCTCTGTCTCTCTCTCTCTCTCTCTCTCTCTCTCTCTCTCTCTCTTACACACACACACACACACACACACACACACACACACACACACTCCTGATCTCCTGATCTGTCTTTGTTTACTTTTTATTCTTCACAATGCAGGCTGTACCAATATTTTGATAAATGATCAAGAAGAGAAACCAAACTTAAGACATACTAGACACACTAATAAGTCACTTGTTACTACAATTCTCATTAGTCAGTTAATCTGTCAGATCACTTAGAAATAGGATGTAACTATATGTATGTAAAAGTACAGGTAATAGTAATTATTGTTGGCTCCTTTAGTAGAGATGAAATTTTCTGGAAATAGAAATTAATGATGACTATACAACTTTATGTCCACACTAAAATAAGATAAAAGAAAAAGAAACATTAAATTGACCATTTTATTTAAAGAGTAACTTTGTTTTACATAATGAAGTTTTTATTTTTTTCAAGACGGGGTTTCTCTGTATACCCCCAACTGTCCTGGAACTCATACTGTAGATCAGGCTGGCCTCAAACTCAGAAATCTGCCTGCCTCTGCCTCCTAAGTGCTGGGATTAAAGGCATGCGCCACCACTGGCCAGCAAATAATTGGGTATTCTTTTAATTCTACCTGAGTCAGGAGGATTTCAGCACATTTAAGGTCATCCTATAATACATAGAAAGACTTTGTCTCAAAAACAACTGTGTGTGTGTGTTTATGTGTATATGCGTGTGGGAAGACATATATGTGTGTATATATACATATCCTGTAAGAAAACTTAAGTAACAAGTTGTAAAGTTAAGCGAAACACTGCATCCTACAAGGAACCTTTATGCTAAGAAAATATACAACTCAAAAGCTTCATAAAGTTCCTGAAACTAACCATACAAAAATCCCTCCTTTCCCAAGTGAATATAAGCAGTAAAAATTGCTAATAGGTGTTCTCACACAAGCTACATTGTAGAGATGACAGGCCATATGAGCTTTCTTGAAGTGACACTCTCCAACTATTGAGCTGTCTATAAAATGCACAGTATACTCTAAATGTACAGATTTCATGAACCCTCACTGCTGGGTAGGCTTTTGTGAGTACAGTTGTCTGAGTCGTAAATAACCCTTCATCCACACTTTTGAGAGTAATCCCAATAAAACTCACTGGTTCACCAACTTGGAGGCAGATATTGATGCTATCATTACTTTGGTTTCTAATTAGTTCCTTATCTGAGGCAAATTATGTTTGTTCATGCCTTGTCAGGAATAATGTGTGACAAAGTTCATCAGATAATAATAAAGCTGCTATTAAAAAATTCAAATGATGAACAGAATGTGAAAATACAGAGTTTAAAATATCCAGTGACTTTTACTATCTCTAAAGTGAGAGACTTAAACACAAAGATCCTGAGGAAAATTTCACAAAACACTCTAATGACTCCTGCTTTAGGAAAAGACATATAACTTGGCAAAATTGAACACTTCACATGTTCATACCTGAAACGTCTCATTTATGTTATATCTAGGCATTGTCAAAGCAATGTTAGAAATTTCTATATATGATACAGAGGCAAAAATAAAACATTTCCTTTGTAATAATTTTTATATATGCCGTATTTAAGTTTTTTCAGTTTGAGAAATGTTCCAATTCTTCTATTATCTTACTCAAATCAGTTCTTTTCCTTAGAGAAGTGGCCTCTCTCATTCAAATTCTGTCTATCTTATCTATCTACCTACCTACCTACCTATCATCTGTCTATCATCATCATCTAGCTATCTCTAGCTCTTTCTCTTTCCCCTACTCCTTGCCCCACCATCAATTCCTGTATGAATAATATGCAACAATATTTTTTTTAAATTTTTATTAGTTATTTTATTTATTCATATTTTAAATGTTATCCCCCTTCCCAATTTCCCCTCTACAACTCCCTCCCCCCCAACCCCTTCTCCCATGCTTCTTAGAGGGTGCTTCCAACCCACCCATCTACTCCCATCTCACTGCCCTAGCACTCCCCTATGGTGGGATATCAAGCCTTCACAGGACCAAGGGCCTCCCCTCTCATCAATGCCAGATAAGGCCATCCTCTGCTACATATGTTAGAGCCATGGGTACCTCCATGTGTATTCTTTGGTTGGTGGTTTAGTCCCTGGGTGCTCTGGGGGAATCTGGTTGGTTTATATTGTTGTTCTTCCTATGGAGTTGCAAACCCCTTCAACTTCTTCAGTCCTTCCCCTAACTCCTCTATTGGGGTCCCCATGCTCAGTCCAATGGCAAAAAATATTCTTACTGACAACTTTCTTATTTTATTCAAGTGTGTGGACAACAACAATTGGTCTTGCACTTTTATGATTAATGTACTTAATGCAGTCAACTGACTATTACATACTTTAAACCTTATATTTCACCGTATCATTTCAACATCTTTACAGATTCTTATAGAGTTGCTGAGGTCAAGAATTGTGAAAAGCAGCTGGGTGTTTGAGAACACACTTATGTTCCCAGAACTGGTTTCTGAGTCAAAAAAGTTATGAGTTCAAGTCTAACCAGCCAGAACTATATAATAAAACCTTTTGACTCATTTCTACACATAATATGAAGCAGGAAAGGGTGAGTGCTGTAGAGATCATTTTGTAGTTTCCTCTTGGTAGCTAAGAGAGTGTACTCCAGTTGAACTGATTCAGTATCATCCATTATAACTGGCAAGATCAAGTGCATCATTATGGAGATGATTGAGAAAGTAGACTTCATTCTTTATGTTTGTCTCATAGGAAATCTCAGGTTGCCAGAAATGTGTTACAATGCAACAGAGTCACCTACACTGTTTTATGTTTCATTTTGTATAACTAGATAAATAGTATTTCTCAGAGTTAGAAACTGGGAAGGAAAATAATTTAGCTCATAAAATATATGTAGATTACTGATAAGAGGATTAGTAATGGTTTTTAACACATGCATACACACATACAATTATTAGGGGCTCAAAATATGAGTAAAAATGTATTACAGTTGTGATAGAAAATATTTCTTATTAAATAAAGTCTGTATGAGTTGGCTTTGGCTTAGAATGCATTTACTTCAGATTAACCAACTCCTGATGAATTTATAATTTCAACTTTTCTGTGCTTATTTAAGTTGAAGACTTGGGGCATTGTCATTTAGTGTACCTACATTACCTGGCCATTATAGTAGGTAATTATTATAGGAGATTATAGTCTGACACATTTGATGCTATTATTAATACAGTATCTCAATAAAAAATCACTAAATATTTTTGACTCACATGACACTAAGTTGTTAACTTACTTATCTCTCACACTGTCTGCTTCATACAAGACAGGCATATTTACTTTACAATGATAGATACTCTTTGCTCAGTTAAAGCATGGTGATTTAGTGGGGCCCACTTAAATTACACTATACTTACAATGTTTTATCCTCTAGTTAAAGGTGACTTGGAATCCTAACATTGCTTTTTTAAATTATATGTTTGAAGTTTCAACATTTTCTTCCCACACACTTTCTAGATTAAAAGCTTCTACTCTCTCAATTTTAAACAAAGTGTGTTCCTTGGATACTAGCTAGAAGCCACACATTCATAGAAAAACAGTGTTGTATGGGTTCATAATCAGCTATTTCACGTTCTATTACTGAATAAGAATTTATGATGAAACTGACCTTCTATGATGAGCTCATTTGTATAAATTTCTGTAGAAATCCAATCACCTTGTAATCTCAAATTTTAAATAAATACTTATTTAAAAAAAATACTTTGCAGATAGATGAGCTAAGGGTTTGGAACTCAGTTAAGTTGATCAGACCTTTGTGCCAATTTCCTGAGTCAAAAGCAAATATATATAATTCTTTATGGCCAATTTCTGCCCTCCAATACACACAAAATGATTGATCTATGTTCCTTGGAAAACTGTTGTTCTTGAACACAAGGTAAATTAACTTTAATCTTTCTCCCAGTAGAATCTATCTCTATCTGAGAATACTAAGTTTCTAACATTTACTTGGTCTCTAGAACTCATATTTTCAAGCAAGAAAATCACACTCAAATTTACCTCTCTTGATCCCAGTTTATTTCTAGACTTTTCCCTTTATTTCCTTCAAAACTCAAAGAAACAGAACTGTTTCAATGACAGAAATTATTTTGCATACACCAGCCTAAGATTCAAAGTGTTATCATTTAATATGCATTCATAGTTTTAAAATGTCACACTATAATGGCTGCACTAAAAAAGGAAGCAAGCCCAGCCTTTGTTTCCCTGAAGGCTAACAGACCTTACTGTTATTCATGTTAATTGATTGTCCCTTTTCAGAACATATGCCACTGCATTTTAGTTTATGTAATTTTGTACATTACACCCAATAAATCTAAACTTCTTTCAACAATTCAGAAGTCTAATTTTAATTGATGAAACCCTGGATTGCCAAGCTGACTGCTACCTCGGTTTGACCTGCCAGATCTTGACTGAATTCACTCATACACTTACATTTAATTGGTAGGTCAGTCTGGGTTATATTCATCTAGTATAGCCTCTCCTAGATGACTCAGTATCCAGTTGCAGGTCTCCTCACGTACCTGTACAAGTACCTTCAAGCCCTCTAGTACATGAGTGTTATTTACATGACAGACTTTCAGAGCAGCCCACAAAAGCAAATGGAAAAGAAATATACAAATACATTTTCAAACTCCTGTTTCCACCAACATCCATCCATTTAAAGCAAGGTACCTGGTAACTTGCATTGTAGACTTGAGAGGACACTATTCACTCGGCAGAGAATAAGGATACGAGCAATTACTTATACAATTGTCACTCAGTTTAAAAGTTTGGCTGACCATGAATAGAATTTTGGAAGTTCAGATCTCTTCCTCATCATAAAGAATACAACAGCAATCTTTCCTACTCTTTAAAATGTATATTGTGAAAGAGAAACTCAACATTTATTTTTCTGCTATTTTTGTGACCTGTATTAATGCCTTTTGAAAATCTTTGGTATTTATTACTTGTACTTTTCTCTCTTTTCCTGTATTCTAGAAAACATGTGAAGTGTCCTCAGACAGATGACACTGTTTGTTTCTTTGCATATCCTGAGGAGAACCATGCTCCTCCGTTCTCAGGAATTTTTCTGAATCTATATTTGATAACATTCCTCCTATTTACACCAAACTTCTTCACTAGGATAGAGTGCTAGACTTCTGTAATTAATAATTTGTTTTTTATGTTGAATTGGGCATCTATAATCATTCTAGAAGTTTCTATGAACTCAGATAACCTACTGGTTATAGCCCTCCGATCTACTACTTTAATTATAAAAATGATTTTTTCATCATGACCTACACATAAACCTTATGCCTATAAACCCCAACTTTTTATAGATTAGAATTATAATGAATTAAATTCTAGCATTCTTGACTTACACTAGACATTTGGTGACATGAATTCCATGAACAACTCAGGAAAAAGATGATCTCTTCCTATACTAACTCGCAAATGCCGATCCATCCAATCTGCCATTCACATTCTTTGCTGTTAACACTCTTCTGTTTGGTTTGTCTTCCATTTTCTTTCACCTGATATTTGAACTTATTTGATTGAACTTACAGATTTTTGAAAAAGATCCCTTTATTATCCTTTTAGTAATGCCTGAAACTATAGGCAAGTGAATAAGCTACAATAGCATCATTATTGTTTCTAATATTTATATTTTGGGTTTCCTGCCATAAGTATAACTTCCAGTTGGATTAACATAACATCACTATGTGAACATTTCACTTAAAAACTAAATGTGAACAATTTATTTAAAGTCAGTAGGTGTCTTAGTTATTTTGACTTTTATTATGTGATAAACCATGACCAAAACAACTTGGGAAGTAGATGTTTATTTGAATTATACTTTCATGTCACTGTGCATCCTTGAAATACCAGGACAAAAACTCACACAATGTATGAATATGGAGGCAGCAGCTGATACAGAGGCCATAGAAGGGAGCTGCGTACCGGCTTGTTTCCCATGTCTTGTTCAGCTTACTTTCTTGTAGAACCCAGGACCTCCAGCCCAGAGGTGGCATAAAACATAATAGGCCAGGTCTTCCCTTATCAATTCCTAACTAATAAAATGCCTTCAGGCTTACCTACAACCCAGTATTATGGACGATCTTTTCTCAATTGTAACTTCCCCCTCTAGAGTGACGCTAGCTTATCTAAAGTTGGCATAAAAGTAGACAGCACAGTGGGCTTCAGAATTAAGCTTCCTATAGTAGCCATAAAACCTGAAGACTTTAACTGTGAAAGAAAATGAACAGTCTAAAACAATAGTTACACAAAAATAGAACAGATGTGGATAGATGCTCAGACTAATTCAGACAAATAAACTGCCTCTGCTGGTTCTATAGTTATAGCTCAATCCTCTGTCTTAATTATTGCTGCAGCATCTGGGCTCTTACCCTGGTACTCGTCAGGGTACACTGAGAGAAAAGTAGACAAAGGTCAGAGACTGAGATGAAAATTAATAATGTTCAAGAGAGGACAAAGGTTTTGTGCTGTCAAGAGTGAGAAAGAATATGAGGTTATAATAATATTCAGATTCTAAGATTGAATTCCTGACTGTACTGTCATGTGAGCATTCTGATCATGTAAGATTCTTGGCATAATAAGATAAACTCTAGTGACAGAAGCTTAAGCAGATACAATGGCAAGGACTCCAGTAGTCTTTAAATCAGGCAACTGGGAGTAATTATTTGGGGGGGGGCACATCATGTTCTTTCAGTATGTAGTCTTAAAGGAGATTCATGGAGACAACTTGGACCTACAATTTATTACAGATAAATCTTCCTGAATTCATAAAGGGGACAGTATGCTATGCTAGGAAGTTGGGACTATGTCAGCATATTCTAGAAAGAACTAATCAAGAAAGGGTATGGCACAAAGTTATTAGGAGTATAAAATTATCATAATCATAACATGGTATGAAAGAAAGGGAAATGACAGCTAACAATGTTGCCCAACATTGCTTCTTCTTGTTACAGTGCTCAGTTGCCCAATCCAATCCTAAAATCTTTAAACTTCCAAGTCATAATTTTTCCTCTTTTAACTTCTCCACTTAAACATCAACTGAAGACTCAGTTAATTTACTACAGTGAAATCTACTTTGATTATTTCTGCTGTTATCTCTCATGTAGATTATTTTAACCATGTTTTTGTGAACCCCATGCCAGTAGGTTTTGGTTTAATTGGTTTATATGATCCAAGAAAGCTACTTTAGAACAGTGTCTGGACCTCCATTCATTCAGATCATTAGTTTTCCCATTCTAAGACCTTTAAATCCATACACTAATATACATTCTTGTATAACCACAACATCTTCTTTAGTTTCTTCTTTAAAATCATATGTAAATGCTGTGCTTATCATACCCAATTTTCTATGCAGGTATAAATCTTCATTTTTCTGGAAAATTCCATGCATATTATATTATTATTTTGAGGCCTGTGATCACGTCATTGTTTTTCAATTGAACATGTCTTCTTCCTTTCTTGTTCATCAGAGTAACATGCCTTTCCTGATTCTCAAGACCACAATTGCTTTTTCCTTCTCTAGTATCTCACAGCATCTTAAATCTTTTCTTAAATACAGTAGAGGGTCTCCCTAACATATTAATCAAACTCTGCATCTCATAAATTGGACAGAAACAAGGATGGTGTCTTTTCATCTTCTCATTCATTTAATTTTCCACTGTAATGGCCTATACAAAGTGGATGACTGATAACTATAATAAAATAGAATCTGATCTTTTGTGTTGACCTACAGTTCTTTCTTCTTTTAGATAACAATTATGGGTAAAATTGTTTTTTACCATAAAAGTATTTATTTATAAATCCTCTATCTGGTATTTTATAAATATATTGTGCCCTTCAGTAGATATCAGATTATACAGTTTCCTTCACTTATATGTTCTTATTCTGCTCAATTTATCTGTAAATTGATCTTGTGTTCCAAATTATAAGGCGGCCATGTTTCAGATGTGTCATTACCATGAGCTGTTAGAAAAAAAGAAAGACTTATTCAAGTCATTGTTTCAGAGTTTTCATTCCATCATGGCTGGGGGCACATGGTAGGCAGAAAATCACATTACAGAAGAGAGGACATGATGAGCAGTAACTCACAGAATGATGCCCAGGGAGAGAGAGGGTAGCACAAAGAACAGGCAATAACTAGAAACATCCTCTAAAGAGAGTGCTATCTTCAGCTTCTGTAGTTTTTCCAACAGTCTATTCAAGCTTGCTCTAATTGGTGGCTTGAACCATTGATTAGCCTTGAGCCTTTATGGGCTAATTGTCTCTGGACGTGTTCTCACATTTGAAAGTCTGTTTTACTCTGGTTGAAATTCTGCTTTACTTATGTTGCAGGCTTTCCTACTATTGAGCTGCTATTAGGATTAATCTTCACAGAATGGATAGAAGCACCATTATCATCTACATTATATTCTATACACAGCAAGAAAAATATGTACGTTTTTAGCAATGAGGGCATCATGGTGCAAGAAATGGCCACACATAGGAGAGCTGTTTTACTGTTGGTAAAAATCCCTAGCTCATTTTTGTGCAGATAATGAACAGCAAGTTACAGCTAGAGCCTGGCATGGTGTGCAGGCCTTCCATACCTTAGGATGTAGAGGTATCAGATGTGCAACATACTCCTGGGCCATATTAGACTGTGTCTCAGAAGAACACCATCACAACCATCACCAATAACATCATCAACACCCAAACAACCAACATGCCCAGGTACACACACAAGTACACACACAAGGGGCAGGGGAAGAGTGAGAGGGAGAGAGAGAGAGAGAATGGTAACATAAATCATTAACTTAAAGTAATTAGTATTCCCATATCAGTTGTTTGACAGTATATACAGATGGAATCTTCTACCCAAAATTCTCAAGGTACAGAAAATCATGGCAAGATCCAAACTTCCCAGACATCCTGAAACAGAGATTATGAAGCAAGTGTAGGGAGTGGGTTACAGTTTTATTTGAAATTTGAAAGTTCTCAAGAGAGTCTGAATTTTCTGACTTACTACTGAGTTAAAACAACCTAATACAATAATCCATTGTAGGGAGAAACAAAAAGGAGAAGGAAAGTCATGTATTAGAACCAAAGGTTTCAAAAAGGAAGATATTTGATAGATTCTTCTAAAAAAATAATTCATGTGAAATGCTAAATTTATTAAAAAAAAAAAAAGAACAACAAATAAAATTCCACAGTAGCAGGATCCCAGTTGTGTGGGAAAGCACAAATTGCAATGAAATGTAACTGATGTAGCTAAAATCTTCCTGGGATAAAGGACGACAGAAAGGATACTGAAGAGGAAGCAAAGGAGACATTTCAGCTGCCATGTCAGACTTTTCACACAGCATCTTTTTGAGTGGTTCAAAATTGGTCTGTAACTTTGCTCAGACTAACTTGAAACAAAAGGAGAAAAGAAAGCTAGATTTATGTGCCTTTTACTGAGACATATTCACTCTTGCTCAGCCTTGACATCATTCTCTTCTTCCAACTGCTTGGCTATATCTTGGGATGAATAAATAATTTGCAAATATGTGAGTCAACAAAAATAAAAAGAAATGCAGAGTTGCAGACTGATAATGGAAATTACAGGGCTTATAAAATGCCATATATTGTGTTGCCATTAAGGGGAGAGGCATACGGGAAGTTATAAATAACCCACATCATCTTTTAAAAGGAACGCTTTTTAAATATTCTTTGTAGAAGCCTAACTGATAAAAGTCTAGTCATTTTTCATGTGAAGTCATTCTTCTAAATAAGTAACTTGCAAAAGTGAAAAACCAAAAAGGAAGAATAGAAAGAACAATAAGAACAATGCATGCCCTACTTCTGAAAGAGATGCCATGTCTTGCTTAGGGATGCATGCGGGAGAAAATGCTGAACAGCTTTTCAACATACTGGTGCTAATGAATAGATGTATATATATATGCTGTACTTAGTTCATGACACAACAAACATCCCCCAAGAGAAGGAACATCTTGTGATGTTGTGAGTTATTTTGCATTTCACACTTTATGATGTATTTTCCAATACATTGTTCAATACAGTTCAAAGAATTCTGCACTGTAGGGTCTGAGCACATGACCCAGTGCATAAAGTGCTTACTGTACAATAGTGGAGACTAGAGTTTTATTCTTAGAACCCAAGTAAAAAGCTAGCTATGGTAGCACATAACTGCTATGCTTTTGCTACAAAGATAGGAGGGTCCATGGATGTCAGAGGTGAGCTAGTCTAGCTAAACTGCCAAGCTCTACTCTATATTCAGTGGGAGACTGTCTCAAAAAAATAAGATTAGATTGATTGAGAAAACTATAACGTGTGTGTGTGTGTGTGTATGTGTGCCCATGCGCGCTTGCTTGCTTGCTTGCACACTTTGTAGTCTAGCCATACTTAATCATGTAGTCATACTTAATCATGCTTTATTGACCCTGACATTCAAACTATGAACTAACTCATACATTTTCCCACCTCCCTAGATCTTACAACCACCTGTAAGCTAATATCATAAGCTTCAGCAGTGCACTTCAGTAACAGGATGTGTGAGCAAAATGTAAAGCATATCTAGATCTTTTGAATTTTAAGTCAGAAAGATAGTGATGAGGGAAAGGTGAAAAGGAGCTAAGAGAGAAACATTGAGAATTTGCAAGAAAAGCTTCAGTTTTGTGCTTTGTCAACTACATTTCCTTGTACTTGTGTAAGAGTGACAGGAACCTCAAACTAGGGCAAAAACATCCTCAAATATTCTTACAATAATCCACAGGTTTACACTGTGGGATGTATTATTTCTTGTCATGACGACATCTATATTACAATATTTTGCAGGATAAAGGAGTCGATTTCTCATTTCATGTTCAGGCAGGAAAGAAAGGTAGGCAAGCTCTCTCTAGCTGGCACTGAGAGCATCAGGTGACATGCAGTAAAGTTCAGAGTTGATCCTGAATGTATTTAATCCACACTCACTAAATCATGCAGCGAGTGTCTCAAGCGTGCCACCTGGTAAGCCAATGTATCTGTCACAATGCTTTACATATTTGCTTTTTACAAAGGTTTTACTTTGACAGCACCTCTAATTCTTTGATCCTACCATCAACATAAGTGTATCATTTGTGTGTGTTCCTCATGGCTTTGAGGAAGGGAAACATGGAACTAGATTAAAGTGAAGGAGTTAGTGTCAAGAGAACTTGATTTGCTATAGATCTTGCTGAAAAAGTCTCTGACACCCTTCACCCACCTGTTCACACAACACTTGTTAATGTATATTCTCTATGTGCATACTCTAAATGTCAGTAACCACTGCACATTTTCCTATTATGTAAATAGATCAACATCTCAAATAATTCATATACTCCACAGTCAGCTTTTTTCTTATGGTTCTCAAACTTAAGTTTTTGCAGTTAACGGCTACTCAAAGATGTGTGTGTGTGTGTGTGTGTGTGTGTGTGTGGTCTGTCTGTCTCTCTGTGTGTGTTTGTATGTGTGTGTTTGTGTGTGTGTCTGTCTCTGTGTGTGCATTTGTGTGTGTTTTTCTGTGTTTGCATGTATATTTTTGTGTGCATGTGTGTATGTGAGTTTATATGTGTATGTATCTGTCTCTCTCTGTGTTTGTGTATGCATGTGTGTGTCTATTTTTCTGTATGTGTGTGCTTGTGTGTGTATGTTTGTGTGTGTGTCTGTGTGTGTGTGTGTATACATGCATGCATGCCTGGTGTATTCACATGCCACTGTAATGTAAGTTATCTATGGATGTCACAGGGCTAGTACCTGTAACTGTTCAACTCCCTCCATCCTGTGAATCCTTGGTGATCACCTTCTGTCACATAAAATTGGTGACCTGAGATCCAGCATTAGAATCTGCATAAAGGGAAATCAACGAGTCAACCAACTTCAGGAAGTTGTCTGATCTCACCACGTAGACCCTGGCACGTGTGCCCATAAGCAGAAGGACTATTTAAAATTTATGAAATAAAACAAATCTCCATCTTCTGTTTTTTTTTTTTCACTAAATTGTTTCTTTTATCCCTGAAGACCTCTTGGTTCTGCAGGTGAGTTGCTACAATCGCTGCATGAGGTCATTTTAGGGTCTGGAGAGATGGCTCAGCAGGTAAGAATTCTTGCTGCTCGTGTAGAGGACCAGAGTTTGGTTTCTAGGATTCATGCCTTGCCAGTTAGAACCATCTGTAAGTTAATGTCTGGTAAGCTTCAGCAGTGCGCTTCAATAACAGGATGTGTGGGCAAATTTTAAAGCACATCTGGTTATACACTGGTTTCATGCAACTGCCACCTTCTCCTCTCTGATGGTCTTCAGCCTTGTGATTTCGGTATCATTGGGTTATGATAGAGCTGTGAATATCTTCAAAACCACCTTGCCACTTGTATTCCAGATGTCCTGAAGCATCTGTCCACACTTGAATTTACTTTTCTTCTGACTGACTTACAAACTACTTTATGTACTGAGGATATTTGGGCTGCTTTGTCTTCTTCATTGCAAATTCTCTTTACTGAACTTCATTTGTTTTCTAGTCTTGATTATGGTACTTTAGTCAAACACACTCAGCTCTGTAGGCATTCTGGAGTTAGTGTACCTTTTGAAATGTACTTAGTACAGGAGTGATCTATCATGATTTTTATGTCCTTTTCTGTGCAGTCAGAAGTAGGCAAGGCAGCATCCCCAGTGCCAGTGCTATCAGGAGCTCCACTGATCTGACCTGCTCTAGAAAGCAATGAAGACCAAGAGTACTTTTATTGATGGAGCCCAAGTAAATGATCTATTTGTTTTCACAGCATTGTCCAGTTCCATTCCTTTAACTGCCCCCTGCTAAAGACTTTTAGTGTCTTTCCTTCTTTACAAACAAAAACTAGGGCACAAGACGCAAAGACATTTTACTCAGATCACATGGGAGAAATTGGCAGAGTTGAACTTTGATCCCAATCTTTCTTATTTTCAGAGTCCACAATCTTACTTCTTCACTTTTACTGCCTGTGAGTGAGTGTTGGCACTCTTTGATGAGCTTCCTGGTAGGTCTCTTGTGATCCTCACACAGCCTTATGGACATTTAAACTGTTTACTTTATGGTCCACTTTGGACCTAATTTCTGATATTTTCTTACAGGGCATGACTGCATTTTAAAGCTGCAGTATTTTTCATGTTTCTAGCTTCTATTATAGGCTCCTTCTAAACCTTTTTGTCTTTCTTTGAGCCATTGAGAATTAGAATGGACAGATTTTTTTTCTTTTAGCTTCCCACTCCAAGTATGCTAAATGCTGACTCTAAGTACAGCATTTTGTGATTCATTTGAATTATTACTCACCTATGCAGCTCCTCCTCAAACTCTGTTTTTTCAATTTTATTCTATCATGCTGTGAACTACAAGTAACTAATAATTAGGAGCAAGTATCATACATTCTGTGGCTCATACACCATGTATACATATTTGTTTTGATTATGACTCCTCACATCAGGTCATATATACAATTTTCTACTCATAGAAGTCACAAAGTCACTCAAAAAAGATTTTTATTTTGGGACATTTGAGATATTCTGATTTTCAACTTGAGAATCATTAACTTGTAGGCGGAGAGTGAGTCACTCATGGTTAAACCCCACACTGTGTATTTCAAATTGCTATGGTTTTAACTTCATATAGCCAACAGAGAGGGTGAATTGTTAAAGATAGAATCATTTTATGATGGACATGTATTTTCCATTGTGATGAAGTACATTCGTTCTTTTTGGTTTCATTTTGTGTAGCTGAGGGTGGCCTTGACGTGCAACGCTCCTGCTCCCAATTTCCATGGTGCTTGACCTTGTGCTGAGGGTCATAAGGAATCCAAGTGAGCACTCTACTGACTAAGTGATGGCTGCAGCCCCATAACGTTAGTATTACCAATTCTTCTTACTGTTAGACAAGTGAAATTTTACAGTGGTGTTGGTGTGTGTTTTACATGTGTCCATAAAATTAAGTTTCATTTCTCGTTCATGTTTGTGTGAAGTCATTTGCCTATTTGTTCCTCCTCAATTTACGTTTTTCATGGGTCTCACTAGTTTTGGAAGAAAGAAGCATTTTTGAGAGAATTGGGTGATTTGGAATTAAGATTTATTTACAGAAGCCATTGTGTTTCCAAAGAAATGTTTCTAAACGCTATTGCTGATCATTCTCAGAGACAAAAAGACTTCTCACTTTGCTCCAGCATGGCTTGCTCTGAATACACCACCTGGGGAAGATCATCAGAGGGTGGCTTGCAGTTCTGGTGCCTTGAAAGCTGCCTTTAATTGCTTTTGCATTGAGTTATATTCATGAGCATGCATTCATCAAAAACCGAAGAGAAATGTGACATTTTCAAGTTTTACTAAGTCAACTAGCTTCCGTTGCCATAGTATTCAGAAATCAGGAAGCCAGAAAAATGCAGAGTGGTTTTTCATTATGTGTTGAAAGATGTCAGCAGGATAAAAGTGTCAGAGCAGAAGAGAACAAAAATGAAGAGAAAGAGGGAAAAGGAAAACAAGCAAATTGCCTCCCAGGTGGCTGTTAATGAATACCAATATAATGGCCAATATTTGGGGGACAATATAGGTAAAATGAAACTAAAGAAAGGGTGATTTTTGAAGTAATTGAAAAACTAATAAAAATTCCTGATTCTGCCCTTTCTGTAAATGATCACCTTAACTCTAGTATCTTCTAGCTAGAGATGGCTTTCTCCCTTCCTAAAGTAAGAAGTTGGTTTTATGTCATCAATAGGAACAAAAAAAAAATCTCAGAATAGTTTTGTACCCTTCAAATATCATTTGTGCAAAATTAATATTCAAGCAGGTACTTACTTGGTAATTAGAGTTGGAACTTTGTAAATATGTATAACATTTAAAAATTAGCCTCATGCCTTATTTAAATATATGACTTCATTATCTGGTATTAATGTCTTGATTTTTCAGTGTCTATGAATTTTGATAGTAATACAATCTGGCATAAACAAGTCATACTGGTTGTTATCCCTCTCTAGTCTCTTTGTCTTTCAAAATCATGGTTTTTGACATTTCCTTGATTTCTACTTCCGAAGGAGAGTTTATTAGTTTTCTCATGAGTCAAGTTTTTGCTCAGTGTCAGAACAAGCCAGAAAATTGGACTCCTTCCATATTTATAGACTGTAGAATATCTGGGGTCTTCATTTCCTGTTATAACATCACACTGAGTCCCTCAACTCTTTGCCTGATGTTTTCATCCTGTGAGAAATCTATTCAAATGGAGTTGGATCAGATATCCCACATATCCAGACTACAGGATCCCATTTAACTCTAACTCTTAAATTTCTTTATTTTTTTCCTTCCTTTCTCTCCTTCTTTCTTCCTTCCTTCCTTCCTTCCTTCCTTCCTTCTTTTCTTTCTTTCCTTACTTACTTATGTTATTTTATTTATATGTTATTTATTTATAACTCCTACTTTATTTTTTCTTAGTTTTGAGCTTTAACATATTTTGAAATTTGCAGTATCAGTATTTTTTGTTTTTTAATATTTCCAAGTTTTCTTAAATTTGCCCACTGTCCATTCACATGTTGACATTATTTTATCAACTTATTCAAAGTGGGCTATAAATGCTCAATGGACACATACTCCTCAGCTTCCCTGTTTTTCCATATGACATTTGCTCCATGCCTCTTATGGGAGAATTTATCTGCTTCTCACTAAATCTTCTTTGTTTTACAAATTAGAAACAGGAAAATCAGGGTGGAGTGCAGACTAAACAGGATCCTATCCCACCAATACTGAGGGTTAAAATAACATCTTCATAGTTAATATGGAAAAAATGGCCAAGATGATGATGATGATGATGAAGAGGAGGAAGAGGAGCAGGAGGAGGAAGAGTGGTAGTTTTTTCCAAGGCTGGAATATTTCTAAGAAAGAGAAATAGACAGACAAATATCCTCTTGGCTCAGAAACTACTTTGAGTGACTTTTTTATAGCTTATCTTTTAGTGTTAATAAGATGTAACAAGTAGTAGCTCATATGAGTTGCTTACAGCTTTGTACTCAAAATACTAGTTAGGGCATCATTTGATAAAAATAATCTTTAAGGTAGGAATGTACTATAATTTCTTTCTATAGCTAACAGATTCCTTAAGTTCTGGAACAAAAGGAGTGTCTCCTCCCATTCTCCAAGACAATGAACCTTTCATCTTATAACTTAATGTTAATTTCTTTAAGAAATACATCCAAATCATCAATAGAAATTCAATGATTTAAAAATGCCATCACAGCCTTCATCTGCCATATCAACGTTAAAATAGAGAGAGAGTGGGAGTAAAATGCCATACATAATAGTGACTCAGAAGGCAGAAATGATATATATTGACTACTGATAAATTGGATTTAATTGCCAGAGGTACCTCCTCATCTGTATGTGTAATACTCATTCAGCTCTTGTGAAGTTTCTTTACCCATCTTGGGAAAACTATGGCAGTAACAAGGAAGTCCAAGCTTCTTTGTTAATCACATTAAAGGCCATGCTTTGTACCCTCAAGATATGTCTGAAAATATGTATCCCCACTACACTATGTTAAAACTTTCATCTCATTACCTATCCTGTGCCTGTAAGTGACCAGTTTAAAGGCAAAATTGGAGCTATCAGAAAGTAAAAC
The DNA here is from genome assembly GCF_008632895.1 of Mastomys coucha. Taxonomy (NCBI): domain Eukaryota; kingdom Metazoa; phylum Chordata; class Mammalia; order Rodentia; family Muridae; genus Mastomys; species Mastomys coucha. The sequence goes on from NW_022196898.1 coordinate 350,011, forward strand.
TCCAAAATTTGCTAACCAGTTTTCTATCCACTACTCTTCTCATCTCCTTCTGGAAAGTTAAAGAAACCAAACACATATGACATCCTGAAATACTTCCTTAGGGATCTGAATTTTGTGGCACTAGAGTTTATGTGATAATGACAAGCCCACACTGAAACATTAGGATTGCTAATTTCAAAGGCAACAATGTTGCATAGTTATTGTTATTTGTTTTTCATTGTAAGTTTATGATAAAATTAGACTGGGGAGGGAGTTTATGAGCTATTACCTTCCATTTTGCTGGAGGAGTTTCTTATTGAGCTGATCAGTTCCCAAATTCCAAAGTCAGATAAATAAAATGTCCTTAAAAGTTTTATACAAGGGAGATCAATCACTAGCAAGTACATTTCTCCAGTTGGAAAGATAAAAGTTATTTCTTCAATTTCATTGTTTGCATCTGCATGTTACAAAAGGAGATATTCATTAACGTGATTAACCAGGCTTTTGTTTTTAAATTGTACTTGTGGATTCAATTTTAAGATTTCTTTTCTCTTTTCTCTCTGGTGTCATAGTGAAAGGAGAATCAATACAACCCTTATATTCCTGAATAAAGAGATTGTTTGAATAATAGATTTTTCCAGTTCTTTTTGAAATTAGCTAGTCTAATGTAACAATTCTCTGACAGACACAATTATTCATGTCTGTAAATTGTTTGCAAAAAATATTTCATCAGTCTAGGAGTTCTGCGCAGTCAGTATAGTGCTTGCCTAGTGCAGCAAGGCCTTGGATCAATCATCAGGAGTGTATATATACCAGGCATTGTCACACATGACTCTAATTGCAACACGGTGGGATAGAGGTAGGGAAGTCAAAAATTCAAGTTCATTCCAATCTGCATAGTGAGTTTAAGGACAGTTTGAGCTTTATGAGATCCTGTCTCAGGACAAAGGAAAAATAAATATCTTACAAAAACTAGACCTATATCTAGACCAGTAGCTACACAATTCACTAAAGTTACTCCTGTACTAAGTGAGAAGGTTTTTTTTTTTGTTTTTTGGTTTTTTTTGTTTTTTTGTTTTTATAAGTACAACATTTAATTGGGGTTGGCTTAATTCAGAGGCTCAGTCCATTATCATCAAGGTGAAAGGATGGTAGCATCCAGACAGAGCAGAAGGAGCTGAGAGTTCTAAATCTTCATCTGAAGGTCAGCCACTACAGGGAGACTGGCTTCCAAGCAGCTAGGATGGGGGTCTTAAAGCCCATGCTCACAGAGACACACTTCCCCCAACAAGGCCACACCTACTCCAACAAGGCCACATCTCTAAATAGTGCCACTTCCTGGGCCAAGCACATTCAAACACTATACCCCCAAACCAGACTTTTCTTTTGAATTGATTTTGCTCCAGACTGTAACTTTCATTGGCTGTTTCAATTATAAATGCAAATTCAAAAGCCTAGTGACCCCCCACCCTATAGTTTATAGGTTTAAACTATAATCATTAGTTCATTTTTCATGTCATTTGTATAATTTTTGGCTTACTTCTATAGTTTCTTCATGATTTTCTATGAATGTGATTTAGTCAAAACATCATCTTCTTTAATCCTCAGCAAGCTTACAATTGCCCTCCTCCCAATTCCGGTTGTATAGTTAAAAACACATACTCTCACATCTTTGCTCCAAACTAATCAGATATGGTAGACCTTATGTTAGCGATTCAGGTTTGTTTCCTACAGTAAATTAATTGGCTATATTTTATTGGGACCTCTATATTATATTGTATGCCAGTGAGAGTAACTGTCCTAATGCTTTCATAAACATCTTTTGCATTCTGACATCAGAAGGAAGAGAATTTCACCAAAGCATTGCACTTAGGGTGTACTGGCTAGTTTTGTGTGTCAACTTGACACAGGCTGGAGTTATCACAGAAGGGAGCTTCAGTTGGGGAAGTGCCTCCATGAGGTCCAGCTGTGGGGAATTTTCTCAATTATTGATCAAGGGGGTAGGGCTCCTTGTGGATGGTGCCATCCCTGGGCTGGAGGTCTTGGGCTCTATAAGAGAGCAGGCTGAGCAAGCCAGGAGGAGCAAGCCAGTAAGAAACATCTCTCCATGGCCTCTGCATCAGCTCCTGCTTCCTGACCTGCCTGAGTTCCAGTCCTGACTTCCTCTGGTGATCAACAGCCATGTGGAAGTGTAAGCTCAATAAACCCTTTCCTCCCCAACTTGTTTCTTGGTCATGATGTTTGTGCAGGAATAGAAACCCTGACTAAGACATATGGTCATTCCCATTTCCTGTTCAACGTTTGTCTCTAAAGGATTATGATACCTATCTATCATCTATCTATCTATCTATCTATCTATCTATCTATCTATCTATCATTTACATAATTATCCAATTTTATCATATCTATCTAATTTTAATTTTTAATTGATATTACTGGCCAAAAGTCTAATACAATAGGAAGTTTCAGGGAAGCTGGCAGAAAAACAGTGTTTTTATGTATATGGAGTATTTTTCAGTTGAATCCATAACCAGACAGGTACTTACTCTCAGGAAATTCAATCTCATTTAAAATGGGGTAAAAGAAAAATAAATAAATATAACAAGTCAACTGGGGCCCATAAATACCAACCTGGTTCACACAGGACAAACTAAAATAATTTTAGCTCAGACACTTCACTCTTTTCTTCTTTTGGAATAAATGATAAAGAGTTGGAGTTGAGCCAGGCGGTGGTGGCACACGCCTTTAATCCCAGCACTTGGGAGGCAGAGGCAGGCAGATTTCTGAGTTCGAGGCCAGCCTAGTCTACAGAGTGAGTTCCAAGACAGCCAGGGCTATACAGAGAAACTGTCTTGAAAAACCAAAAAACAAAAACAAAACAAACAAACAAAAAAAAAGAGTTGGAGTTGGTAACATTAGAAATAATTTTCGAACAATGTATAAACTTAGTCTTTTAGACACGGGATAATTTGCTTCAGAGTTCATCAGATACAACTGAAGTTTTTTTGAGAGGCAGCAACTGCTGACCATTAGTTTGATGTGGATACTTAGTTTTATACCTACAAAAGATTCTTGTGGAGGTGACCATTGCCTGACTTTCTTAGGACTTCTTTAACAGTTAAAGAGCCATAACATTCTTTATTTATAAATATGTTGTATGTGAGTTGGATTCTATACACCTATCTCCATAGTAAAATTTCCTCACAGATTAGGTTAGATAAAAATCAACACAGGTAGGTATAAGGTTTGTATTTTACTAATAAATATTCTTTAAGTAAGGCTTGGGTCTGTGTGTTTGGTATACATTGGAGAAGACCGAAGTTGAGAAAAGGAATAAACGTTGAGAATATGTTGAAACCACGCCATCAAAATGAGTTAAGAGATGCTAAGTAACATGTTGTCCTTAGCACATCCTTCAATGTGGAGAATAATGAACAAATCCAACAGAGGGAAAGGAAGGAAAATTAAAAAGGAGAGAGAGAGAGAAGAGGGAGGGTGAGGGGGAGGAGAAGTAGAAGGAGAGGAAGAAGGAGAAGAGAAAGGAAAGGGGAGGAGAGGGGAGGTTAGTTCTAGAAAAAACAACCATCTACAACATCCCCAGAGCTCCTGCTCTCCTGAAGAAGGCAATCTCGAAACCAATAGAGGATGACTGATTGACTCACCAAAGCAAGTGAAAAGAAGGGGTGTCATGGACCTGAAAATGGTACAGGAAAAAAAACCTGGTTATCAGTTTCTATTCATGGAATTTTGTGGAAAAGAATTTAAGACTTAAAGACAAATTGTTGTAGGTGATTGCATCTAAATATGTGTTGTCATATGCTGTTAAAACTCAAACTCAAACTCAAAATCAAAATCAAAAGGTGACCAGTCTGGAGTGGGTGCAGTAATTCTTAGCTATTTAGTAGGCAACAGAAAGCCTTCTAGGAACACTTCCACAATAAAGCAGAGTGGGAATTTTCAGCAGGACAGGGGAAATAGTTGGACTCACAGGAGAAGCAGTGAACATTAACAAAATCAACAGTCCCATGGAAAGAGAAACTTCTCACAACTTAAGATAACAGAATAATGTAAGAGGTAAGTTTAGAATGTGTAATTGATAAATTGCTACCAGAAGGAAGCTACTAATGCAGAACTTTGAATAAAAACAAAAAGGGCAACTTAAAAAGATAGAAAGTTCAAATCAATATTATTAAACTGAAACCATGAAATGGAAAATAGTCTGTCAGTGACTGACTGATATTGGACTTAGGAATATACAAGAAGGGGTGAAGAGTCATCTGCAATTAAGAGCATATATTGCTCTTGAACAGGGCCAGAGTTCAGTTCCCAGCACTTACATCAGTTGGCTGGCTAAAAATGGCCTATAACTCCAGTTCCAAGGGATTTGACTCCCTCCTTTATTTATTTTTAATAACATTCACTAGAAATTGATGGCTCAGAATTTTAATCCCAATAATTGGGAAGCAGAGGTAAGCAGATCTTTGAGTTCAAAGCCAGCCTGGTCTACAGAGCAAGTTCCAGGATAGCCTTGACAACATTGAAAAATCCTGCCTTGAAAAACCAAAAGAAAGACAGTCAGAAAGATACAGACACACACACAGAGAGAGAGAGAGAGAGAGAGAGAGAGGAAGAGAGAGAGAGAGAGACAGATAGACAGACAGACAGATAGATAGACAGACAGACAGGTAGATCATAGATATTCGTGACAAAGAGAATATAAAGGGAAAAAATCTTGAGAATCCACAAAATATTATAACAATGAGAAGCAAAAAAATTGAATGTAAGGGGTCCTGAAGCCAAATAAAGGCAAATATATTTCCAATAGAAGTCTAAAAACAAAGAATTGAGAAAGCACTAAAGAAATAAATAATAATAGAAAAGTCTACAAATAATATAAAAACTAACTTCCAAAATTATAGTATACTAAAGAAAAAACCATTTAAATTTGTTATAAGTAAGTTAGGGATGAATTTGAAAATATGGTTTTAAGGGAATTATATATGTGTATATATGTATATAATATAATATGTATATATGTATATATACATATATATGTATATATATATCATGCAGATATTCTCAAATGGTAATATTTTAACTTCAGATTTTCCTAACTCATGATGATGCCAAAGTAACACAAATACAATAGAAAACATATTTCAGGTTTTGAATTTTGACATATTCCTGGGTGATTCTGATATGCCACAATAGTCCTTCTGATGACACTCAATAGCACTTGTGAGTTACAATTCACAGTCATCCTCAGTCTCTGTGATGCCATCAGTGTGAGTCTGTAGTGTTGGTATTTTAGTTATGTTAAATGTATTTTTATTTACAATATAATCAATTTACTGTGAGTATTTGGATTTAATGACTCAGTCAAGAAGGGTGGGTCACTACCTATAATGAATCTCTGTAACAATGGTAAAAAATGTTAGGAGCCCAGTAGAATCTCTGAATACACATCCTCTCTGGTGTGATCATTGCTGGGTGAGAGTCTGTTGATGTAGCATGCTGAAGCTCCCACACAGCCTCACAGCCTGTAGGTAAGTGGCTGTTGTTCTGCAGTGCAGTGTTATTAAACTGTTATTTGGTAGGCTTTTGTATTAAATCATTTTGAATGTGTAGTATTTCCAAGTTACCCTGTTTTATCAGCATATGAATCTATTATCAGAGGCATATGGTTTCAGTTCATGGTGCTCTGTCTAATACAGTCATTTCTGGGGCTGTGATGACATGGTGACATGCAGGAGCAACGCTGTTGGACCCTGGATACAGAAATCTAGTGAAAAGAAAAGTTTGAATATTGCAGAGCACTTTGAAGGCATACTCTCCCACTCCATAAGCTACTTCCTCCAAATAGACCAAACCCGCTATCAGTCATATCAGCTCTGAACTCATTGATGGATTTGTTCACTGATTAACTTATCATTCTTATTATCCAATCATCTCTCAATAGTATCACCCAGGCCTTAATACATTTATGGAGACATTACATTTCCAGTCTGTAACAGCTAAAGAAACGTGAAACACATAAAAAATGAGACCAATATTATTATAGTTATGTATTTGATTATATATTATGACTAATGTAATCATGTATATAATACATATATTATATAAACGGTTATATAATATAAACATGTTAACGTTAAAACGTCACTCTAATGAGACTATAAACAGAACAATGCCATAGTTGAATGGAGTGTATTATAAAACTACTATGCAGAGAGAAATTTTATAATTAAGCATGAAAGCGTCAATTTCAATAGAAGATTCTCCTTTAAAGAATATGATTAGACTATTAATAGAAAATAAAATCTATAATGGATTTTCATATGCAAAAAGTTTCTATCCATCAAAGAAATGGAGTCCCTAGACGTTATCAAGGTTTTGAGAAAGAGTACACTTTGCACTTCTATAATATTTTTACAAATAACTCAAACATATGGATAGTGATTTCAGAATTTTACTTCATCTCTTATGTTGTTTAATAACTTACAACATAGAACAAATAACTGAGGTATTATTACTACATGTAAATTACTGCATAATAGTAAAACATAAAGTGAATAGAGCCTTATCCGTAATGAGGTTATAAAGTTTAATGGGTAGAAATTGTTAAATTAAAGACAACATTATAAGTAATTTCCAGCAAGTCTATTTTCAGATGACCTTGGCATAACTCAGTCAGACAGAGAGAGGTCATTTACAATCATGCTTAAGTTTTTATCAGTAGTTTATACAAGTTTATGATGTGTGATTATTTATATAGAGAGAGAAAGAAAAAATAAGAATGGTAATTTTGAAAGAAACAAAATTTACCAAAGAAATGAAGGTACAATCTGAAATTTAACTACTACAAGAAATGACTGATTGATCCAGGAAAATTAAGAGAAAAAGTGAAATATTTAAAAAAAGAAAAAACATTTAAAGAAGTTATAATAAAAGTATGAACACATGAATATATACAATGCAAGAATGGCATATGACAACATTAAATATCTTAAATCATTCATAAAATAGCAAATGTGAAGTCTGAATTGTCCATTGAATTTAGGCACGAAGAATATCTTGATACAGTTCACCATCCAATGAAAAGAGTTTGCAGAATCAGACAAAACTATGAAGTAGTCAAAAGATGGTCAGGCCTTTGTCTTGTCTCAGGAAGCTTCGCTCATCCTTATTTCTACTAATTGTCTTATAGATCATACATCTTGCTTCTGTCAAAAACTTGGTTTTGGTGGCTGTTAAAATGATCCCATGAGCAAAGTACTTGCTGAGCCAGGAGACCTGAATTCTGCTCCTCAACTGTCCCATCCCTAGGGAGTCAGAGACAGGAATTATATGACCACTCAACTCCTTCTGGGAAAAAATAGCCTACTAAAATAATGCCCAGAGACATCCCCAGTCAGAGGCATTTAAGTCAACAAATCTGGAGATATCTTGACAAAACTGGGCCTACGAAGCAAAATGACAATAATCAAGTTGTTCATAAAGGAATGTGGAGTTCTTTTTCAGGAACATGACTGGGAAATCTGACAACTGTGCAAGGGCAAGACAGTGCAGAGGTGTCTGCATCTTGGGTTCTTGCTGAGGTTACACTGTGTTTGACCTCCTTGATGCAAAGCCCCCTGGAATATTGCCCAACTCTATTCTAGGAACTTGAGGTCAAGAATAGCCAAGTAACGTATCTTAGCTTCTGTTAAACTACCTGCTTGTGCAACATCTTCCCCTGCACTGGCCAAACAAAGATATCAGGTTATTGTTTTTATCCTTACAAAAACCTTACTCTAAATAGGCAGTGCTACATTTGGGTCTGAAATGTCTGAGTGTAGCCCTACGTGGGAAGTTGAAATAAAGAGTTTCAGTTGGCTACAAGTATCATCTCCAGTGGGCTTTTCTATCACTAGGCACATGAAATGAGAAATAGAAACAAGGAAACATAATGTGAATCAAATATCAAGCAAAGAAGATGGCAATTAAAATGCCAAACAAGGCAAGAGTCATCTCTTCTCTCACCAATAACATAATTGGCAGTTTTGTACTCTATGAGTCTCATTGTGACCCAAAGCCTTTGGCTCTAACTGATGTGGATAAAAAAAAAAATGAATATGATTTCAAGAACAATTTATGGTAGCTCTTTCCCTGTAGCTTTAATTTTTGTAAAAGAAGTATGTAATTTTATCTTTATTTTAATATTCTCAAGGTACTTAGAAATTCTATTCAGTTTTTTTAAAGAAATCCTCTAACATGTTTTTCCATATTTATCAAAGTCATTGTCTTGTGTGTTTGTAAAGTTTCAAGGATGCAGAGAACTTACAAATTAACATTGAAGTGAACTAATCTATTTTTTCTTGATTTTTATTAAAAAAGTGTTTCTATTTCCTGACAGGAAAAATAATTGAAAATGGTTCTTCATGCATTTGATTTCTCAGTGTGATAATTCCTGTTGTATGATGATTAAAATAATGGAATACAAGAAATATGAACTCATATGAGAAACAGTGAAAGAAACGAATCCTTTAATTAGCTATAGAAACATTTCTACACCACAGAAGAAAATTAGACCTTAGCATAAGCTTATCTTTGAAAACAATTACTTGAAAATGCAAGGACCACCAAAGGCCATATTTAGCAATGAACTTCAGTAATACTTTAAGAAACATTTTTACTTCTTAATTAGTTAATTATGCTAGCTCTAAATCAGTGGTGGTTGATATGGACGTCTGTGGTAGATGGATGGGAGTGTGTATGAACACTGGCCTAACAATTCAGTTTCTAGCAGATTCCATTCCCAAGGATATGAAAATAGAGAACGGAGACAGGAAGCCGCCCAACTTGAAGCTTAAAAAGTTATGGGGAGTAGGGAGGGAGAAAAAAAAGCCAGAGATGACAGGTCATGTAAACCATGAGCCAGGAAGTGAATTCTTTAAAAGGATTCTTGCCAGAAGCAAAATTCTTATAAATGTGGGTCTTATTCCCCTCCTCCATGCTTTTACAGTTAGAATGAGGAACACTTGGGACCGGATATAGAAAGGGTCAGAAGTCACTCAATTGTAGTTTGTGAAGACTGTAACTGTGTCATCTCAGTTTTAACATTAAAAGCTGTAAGCTGTTTTCAAAATTCTACTCACACACTCCTTTTTCATCATTTCAATAAGATTTAAAGCCCATGAGAAAAAAATGAATCTTACCCCCAACATAACATTTATGTATGTATTTTAAATCTGTCTTAAGTTTAGTGCCCTTGGTATGAGGAAGGAGGAGCTGGGGCCTGGGTTGAGTTATTAGTATAGAATGGCCACCACTTGGCTTTAGGAAGAATCAATTCAAATGACTTAATTTCAATTTGTTGAAGAAGTTGGTCTCTTTCTTATGTCAACATATGATAAATAAGTAAATTTTGGCTAGTAGTCATAAAGTTGTTTCAGTTACTGAGACTTCAAGCACATGCTAATACAGAGCTGAAGTTAGCTTCAATGAATCAATGATGACATTGCATAAAGCACTTGTTATGTCAGTGGACACATGGCACAGGGGACAGCATAGACCTTTTAACAATAAAGGTCATTGCTGGGCGGTGGTGGCACATGCCTTTAATCCTAGCACTTGGGAGGCAGAGGCAGGCGGATTTCCGAGTTCAAGGCCAGCCTGGTCTACAGAGTGAGTACCAGGACAGACAGGGCTACACAGAGAAACCCTGTCTTGAAAAACCAAAAATAAATAAATAAATAAATAAATAACCAATAATGGTCACATTTAATGGATATAGCTACCATGAGCATGGTGTTAAAGATCATCATCATTGTTATCATCATTGTATCATCATCATCATCACCACCACCACCACCACTATTTTCCAATTGTCTCATACAAATGACTGGCGTTCATTTACAGGCAGCTACTAGCATTAACCTAGACTCTTGAGTAATATTACTCAAATTATCCAAAACCAGGAACTAGTCAAAAAATATTAAGAGGCAGAAATACTCTTTGAATGTTGTTCTTTGTTACATCTCAATAAAAGAGCTTTAGGTACAAAAAAATATATGTGTGCAAAAGCATAATGATAAATGTTTGATGTGGCTGCCTGCAGTCACTCATACAAATGGGTTGTCTGGAATGGGAGTCAAAGGGCCTGAAAATTAAGGGTACCGGAAATGCGGGAAGGGTTTGAAAAAATTAGACCAACACATGGTGTGCTTTCAGTCCACCATCATTCATTGAATTCTCTTTGTTTCAAGTAAACAGGTACATAGGTAAAGCAAAACCCCTCCCCCAAGTTCATCAGCAACTTGGCCCAATCAGCAGCTTCATCTTCAGTCTTGGGAGGCGGGACTTCTGGCGTAACTGGCACTTGGAGAGAGGCGTGGCAATTAGCAGGAGGTGGGCAGAGAGGCGTGGCTATCTGTTGCAAGGCTGGGTCTGAAGAATCAGCTCTCAGCTGTAGGAGGGTCACAGTTTGACATCAGTTTTCATTATGAAAGAATCTTCAGTTTTGAATTTCCTTGGCATGATTGAGTTTTGTAGACATTGTGGTTCAAAGGTGAATCGTATCTAATTGGCTTGCATGTTCTAGCATTTGATTCCCAGATAATGGTGCAGGTGTGAAAGTTGGTGACACCTTTAGAAGGTAGGTCTTACTGGAGGAAATGGCTCAGTGGGGAAGGACCTCTGAGTTTATATTCAGTTTCTGTTTCTTATGTGCCACCTCTGCTTCTGAGTGCAGTTTCTTCAACCTCCAGTCAACCCATGTCTTCCCACCATGATGCGCTACATCAGCCCAAACTGTCCACAAAGATGTACTAATCTCGACCTTTGTGTTCAGGAGCATAAGAGAACCAGAAGGGACTAGTAACTCTATTTTAGTAAAAACATTAGTTGCTTTAAAAATAAAAACAACATACAGTCCTTTAAGCTTTCAGTAGAAATATATAATAAGAAGATTTAATTTAAGAGGAATACACTATTTAAAGTCCAAAGGATATTTGCCTAGTGGAACCACTGACAATATGTTCTACACTTACACATTCTCCAGTAATATCTCCAATCAAGATCTCATTCCCAAATCCAAACTGGTCAGCAAGTACGGAGCAATATTAGCGTTTCAAGGTTGAAAGAGCAACTGTGGTAAAGAGACTCATCCCAGCTTGGGTTGTACTTGGATGCCTGTAAAGCTTCTAGAATCTGAGAAAATGGCAAGAGGTAGAGCTAACACCTGCAGAGAACACAGGAGGCTGGGGTGTTGGTCCCAGAACTAGCCCGTTGCCATCCACAGCATTTAATACCACATTCAGAGTACGTGGGGTGTTGGTCCCAGAACTAGCCCGTTGCCATCCACAGCATTTAATACCACATTCAGAGTACAAGTCCAATAAAAATACTGTGAAGAAGATTTTTTTCTCAAACATAAACTTTACTTTGTCCATTTGAAATAGCAACCATTTCATTTTGTTTATTCCATAGTAAAATTTACAGAAAGAATTTGAAATTTCTCCTAATACCTTCTGTTAATAGAAGTATACAAGGATAATTTTCACTACACATTCAGCGGTAGTTCTTTCAGTGAGACTGGCCAGTGTAAACATTTAGCTTGCAAAATCAAATAGATAAAAGTTACTCAGACAACTAGTGACATTGACCTCATTAAGACACTTGGCTATTTATCAGGAGGTGATACCTGAGTGAGTTTATCAGTACACTGGACAGATAGTATCACCTTAATTGGACTCAAGTAACAGTGAAGGGCAAGTTTGACCAAGGTGTTCTTGATGAGACATGTGGATAAGGGAAGTGCCCTTAGACTCAAACATTAGATGGAATGCTCTAAAAGCTGTTTAAATTGAACACAGTTATGACATTGTTAGAGCATGTGAGCAAGGATAACATAATCCGTATGACGTGTTTCCTCCGTATCCTCTGGGGTGTCTAGCTCACCGAGCATCTCTACAGTGGATGTATAAATAGTCTGTCAATGGTTAAAGCAGCCTGGGAAATAGCAATCCTGGCTCCTCTGGCTGCTTTTCCAAATTACCTCTGAGCACAAGGGAGCGCAGCTTGCTTTTAACTTGGTGTCTGTGCAGCAAACATATTCCTCATAGAAAACACGTGTGGGAGGTCAGATTTCCTCATCTCAGCATGTGTTGGGCCTCATGGAAAAACGTAAGAAAATGAAAACAATTATTTCACCTTGGCTAATTTGTGAATTTCTCCCAATATAGTTTGAGTTTCAAATTATATTTTTTTTTTGTGAAGAGTGAATTTATGAGTACATTCTCTCTCTCTCTCTCTCTTTCTCTTTCTCTCTCTCTCTCTCTCTCTCTCTTTCTCTCTCTCTCTCTCTCTTTTGCTCTCTCTCTTTCTTTCTTTCTCTCTGTCTCTATCTCTCTCTTTGTTTCTGTGTATGTTTATAAAAGTAATAAATTGTAATAGTATTAAAAGTTGTTTCTCTCATATACAAATATTCCTGCTTTTGTGAATAAATTAAAGAAGAAAACATATTGTTTGAATTAAAAATGAGATTCTTTTTGGATGGAGACTCAGTGCTGAGCAGGCTAGGAAAGAAAACTCTTGCTGATGTTCTCTTTTTTTCTAAGCTTCACCTAAACATTATTTAGGAGAGACCTTTCCCCAGACATCGCCTTAAGTCACCTACCTTAAGTCTGTAGCCCTCTGTCACCTTTCTTTCAATGTTGATTTTTTTCTGAGTAGTTACCATATGATAAACTTTATGATGAATCTTGTCAACATGCTCAAATAGACACATTGCTCCCTAGGTTGTGAACATAGGTATGCCTCCATGAGAATGAAGGTTCTGGAGTGCCATTTAGGCTCTCTGACATTTTTACATAATCTGTATTAACTTGAAAATTAACAAAATTACTGTAGGTCTTCAAGTAAGAGGAAGAGGCATTTCTGAAATGTGGATATTGGTGTTCAGAAAGGACTCAATGTTATAATGCTAATAAATGTGGAATCTTGACCTTGGACCCAAGGCTCTATCTGAAGCACAGTTCTGTGTTGTATTCCAAGTCTGTCTTTAGTCCTACACCCTGCTCACCTAATAGTTGTTTATATTTCCACTGTGTCCATAAGTTCCTCAAGGAAATATTCAAGCATCCTATGCGATATTCCAGTTACATCTGGGAAATGAGAGAGAATGACTTTTCAGTCCCTCAAAAAGCAAAATACCATATAGTCTCTGAACATCAAGATGAAGCAGAGAAAGCACATCTCTCAAATAAATTATATACCAATGATTATCTGTACCACAAAACCTCAGACTTTGTCTTTCACAACTGCTTCAGGAGGCCTTTCTTTGAGGTATGATTGACAGCATTTCAGTGACCTTAAATTACAATGATATAAACGTTCATTGGGATGTGTGTACTTATTATAGCATTATTTCTTAGATAGAATGTTATATAATCACATATGAGGCCATAAACTAGTTAGCCAGAAGATGAAGATGATCTACAAGCCAACAGGATGCAGCAAGTAGAAAGCACTCTAAGCATAGAGTGTATATGATAGAATGTACTGGGGAGACAACCCCCCCAATAATGAAGGATGTGACTTTTCACGATAAAGTTACATTTTCATCATTTGTAAGTACCATTCAGCATTAGGATTATTTAAATGGAATGCTCTGAACTTCCAGAAGCTACACATATATTGCTTTTTATATTAAGTATAAAATATGGAAAAAATTTAAAATTTTATTTTACTTGTAGTTGACAAATCGAGATGATGCATATATATGGGATACAATGTAATAGATGAATATATCATATCATGACTCAGATAGTGTAGTTAGCATATTTGCTATTTTAAACATTTAATATTTCTTTGTGGAACAAAGAAATAGATTATTGAAAATTAGATCATTATATATGATCTAAGTTTCAATAGCTGGAAATTTAAGATAGTAAATGATATCAGATAAGAAACTGTCAATGAAAATCTTTCCTACAATTCCTTGCATATGTCACAAGATAGCTTCCCCATTAAGGGGCTCTGTTCTTCTACCATTGTTGGCACAGATCTCATACTTATCAAGGTTAGATTATAGCTGTGTCAAAAGTTTATGTAGTGTGAGTTAAGTGAAAAAACAATTATGAAAGGTAGAGAAAGCAGCATGTATAACCTGAGCCAAATTATGTGGTAAGGTTTTAGGCCGCAAAAAGTAGTTGGAGAACTCTGAGTATTTCAAAAAACAAATTACAGAAGTGGATAGGGTAGATAAACTCTAGACGATAATTAAAACCTCAAGAAATATATATATTCCCAGTGAACCATCTAGAAATGAATGTTGAAGCCCATTGACATGGCTCAGTGCATGAAGTAGTTGTCACTTAAACTGGGGGATCAGAGTTCAGATATGGCAGCTCACCTGGCATTCCAGTGTTACAAAGGTAGAGAAAGGATACCTAGGGAAAGGCAGCTAGTCAAACTAGCTAACTCCATGAGCTCTAGGCTCAAGGAGAGATCCTTCCTCAGAAAATAAGGTGAATGAAGATCTGGTGATGGAAAAAGATGCACAAAGTCAAGTTCTATCTCTAATACACACACACACGTACACACACACACACACGTACACACATGCTCCCACATGAATGCAAAGACTTATACATACATACATGCACATAATCCCCTGCTCCCCTACATGAATGGGGCATGTACTCAGATATCAGCATTGCCAATTTTTTTAGAATTTTTGGTTGATTCTTTCTGTATTTCAAATAATGAACCCCAATCCCACTCTTTTCCCCATCCCTTCATATCCTCTCTTCATGGAGTATATGAAAACAAAATAAAATAGAATAAAACTAAAAAAGCAAACAAAAAGCTTCTTGCTGTGGAAGCTGTGGTGTGTCATAGTGTGTCATAAAGTCTACCCTTTTGTCCACACATCTTTACTTGCGACTGTTTACCACAATGAGTCATTGGTCTATTTCGAGCCCTCTGGTGTCTGCTACTTTCTCGATACTGGATCTTCACTGGGATGCCTTTTGGATATCCTGTTGTTGCACTGTGTCAGGAAGATCTTACAGCTTTGGATCTGCAGGACCAACTCTTTCATGTGCTCGAGTATATCATAGATGGAATAGATGTTGGTGTGAGCGAACTCAAAGCATCTCTCCCTTGCCCATGCCATCCAGCAAAAGAGGGATGGGGTCAGTTCTACCACACTCAAGCTCTCAGGCTGACTTACCAGCACTCCATCCACCCGGATCAGCTCTACTGTGTTGCCCAGGTGAGGAGCAGGGCCTGCGCTCCTAAGTGCTGAAGTCAATGAGGGTCAGGAACAGCTCTCCTGCTCTTGTGACCTAATGGCCAGCAGGCAGAGTAGGACAAGGGTTGGGTGTGGGCATTGCCATTTGTATCAGTAGTATTTACTAAAAGTTCTTAAGTTTAGGTAGAGAATTTTCTGTTTAGCAATAAACTATGGACCAACTGTGTGTATTAGGTCACCACGGTTCACATGTCTAATTCCTAATCACCTGTATTCTGGAAGCAAGGCATTTGAGAAGTGACCAAGTTTAGATGAAGATGTGAAGTTAGAGCCTCATTGATGAGAATAAGGACTCAAACCTGTCCCTTGCTCTTGCTCTCATACTCTCTCACGCTTACTCTTTTACGCTCCTTCCTTCTCTATGTCTCTCCCTTTACCATTGTGTTGATACAGAAAAGAAGCTTCTGTGTGTAAGCCACTAAGAATGTCTTCACCAAGAGTCAAATTTGCTGGCATTTTGAGGCTGAACTTTCTAGTCTCCTGAACTCTGAGGAATAAATGTGTCTTCTTCAATCCATGCAGTCTGGAATGTTTTCTTAGAGCAAATGTAACTAAGACTCATCAAATCATGGTCATTAACTATATCTTCCCCTCCCCTATATCATGGAGTAAATTCCTTCAATTAGATCATCAGTTTTGAAAGATCAAAACAACCCAAGTTGTAGATATTAGGTGAGCCTTAGAGTATGTCAGAAACAGTAGATCATGTGTCTCTCTATAACGACATTTAGAGAGTCATTTGATAATAAATATCATGACAAGGAAGGTGTCAGTTGTCCTCTCGACCAATTTCTCTCTTTTGATCAATTTAAAGAAAACAATGAAGAGTAAGTTACATAAATTCAGATTAAGATATCATGTCTGACTTTAAAAGGGAAACAGCTAAAATGACTCTATACCTCTAATCCTCCTATCAGTCAATATTTTATGATTGTCTAACTCATAAGAGTATTTTTATGATCATTCATAAGTGCCAGAATGTGTCTTAGCGGCATTCATTATTAACATCACCATGATGATTTGGAGCAGGAGTGGCTCTGCCCCTAGATCAGAAGAAAAAAGGCACACTAACAACCCTTCCCACAGCAACTGAGTTCACACAGCATCTGAACTTGGACAGAAATGCCTCCAAACCCAGGAGCTTCAGTTTGAAAAAGTCACTTAAGATAACTTCAGTGGATTTTGCTGATTTAAAATTATCTTTTTTGTATATTTGTAGTAATTTATTCCCTGAGTTCATATTAACAGCAAGGTCCTTTAACATACATTGGCCATAAAAAATAAATAAATAATGTAAGCACTTGCATGTGCCTGTCCTATAGTAAATCCTTTAGTGACAATAGTCATATTGGTGTTAATCTCACATTTTCCATTTTACTTACTTGTTTTGAGAGGCTAGAGACAGCATGTCCATTTGCATGCTGCTTAATGTATCTTTTTAATTACTCTTTTCTTTTAATTACTTTAATTTTTGTGTGTTTGCCGCTTTCTTTTCATTTTTAGGGCCAGTTCACTTTGGATAGTATTCTGCAGAATGCTTTCAGAAGTGGGTAAAAAGAAAAAGAGCAATGTATGACATACTAGGTGAATCCTATCATTTAGGCAGAAGAAAAATTAAACCATTTATTTCTCTCTAGATGTCTGTTCTGATAAAAACAATGTTGGGAACTATTATCTGAACTTGACAGAGATATACCACTTGCATGTTCAAGGACTCCAGTGTCCCAAGCAGCAATTCTCAGTTTCCAAACTTACACATTACAAAGTGATAATTCAGTGGAAGAAAAAGTATAACAAGGGAGGAAGATAACATGAGCGCTTGAAGGAGGGTTCCATCTTTCCTGCTTTAAAATATAGACTTTTGGTTGTGTGTGGGGGTGTACCATTGTGCACATGGAGGCCAGAGGATGATTTGTGGGAGTCAGTTCCCTTCTTCTACCACATGGGTCCTGGAAATTTAACTCAGATCTTTGACTTGGCACTGAATGTCTTGTTACTTAAATAGTAAGCCAGAAGAGCTCTCACAAAGAGGAGGCATGGGGGAAACTCCCTGGAAAAACTGAGGAAATCGGAATAAACAGTATTCTCAGTATCCTCACAGTGACAGAGCTGCCTGAACTACAGTCCAGGGGCAACACCATTGTTGCTCCATATGAGGACCAGAAAAGAAGCCAGCCAAGCTAACAGAATTAGGAAGATGCTATTGTTTAACATGGCTCACATATTTTACAGACAGGAAGAAAATAAACAAACAAACATTAAACTATTTACAAGAGTGCACAGGCTACTTTATTAAATTTGGTACAAGGTCATGAATCAGCCCATGGATGTGAATATGAGTATGTAGATTATTGAAATAAGTCAACCAAAAGGAATGTCAACTTGGTCTGAAATAACACCAATAGAATTAAGCAGTAGTTTAATTTTGAGGGTCAAATCTATAGCAGCAGTTAATGTCTTGGGCATTTGGTGTGTGAGGAAGACATGTGAATAATATCCAGAATGCTGAACAAGGAAATAAAGACAAGAAAGCTATTATTAATTGACGTGTGGAAAGTGGATGGGGAATGCCCATCAACAAGCCGAGATCAAGAATCTGGGACTCATGCAGAGGACACAGAGTTTGATTTGTAAGATCCACATAGCAACACACAATCATCTGTAACTCTAGTTCTAGGGGTTCTGATACCTCTGCAGACATTAAACACACACGCACCTGCGCACACGCACACACCCACATGCACACAGAGTACACAGACATACATTCATGTAAAATGCCAATATGGGTGCAAAAGTACATAATTTAAAAACCAAACCTACTTTTCCATACGTAAGTTTAAGATGCTTATCACACAGCAAGACTGAGTGGGAATGACAGTTAGAAACACATAGATAAGAGAGAGAGTTGTATGTGGGTGTTGTTGGCATGTGGAAGGTTTTTAAATTCAGGAGATTAGATAAGAGTCTCAAACGACCAAGACTGGCAAGAGATTAAAAGGAGCCAAAAGTCTAATCTCTGATACACTCTAACTTTAGGACAGTTTAGGAAAAATCAGCAAGATAAAGTGACAAGTAACAGCCACTGGGTGGGGGATGGGGGAGGCGTGGTCTATGGGATGCCAAGTAAAGCACAGAATTCCAAGCAGGCTAGCTATTGCCTAGGTACTGTGTATTAAGTACTCAGGTACTGTGCATTAAGTTGAACAACGAATTGCTTCTGGAACACACAATTCGTTATGCCTTGGTGTGTGGGTACGTTTAGCTATGCCTAGTAAGCACTATCATGTTACTTAGTATTTCTACATAGATTAGCTTGCCTCATGGGTAGGCCAGTCCCAGGCAGTTATTCCACCTGGTGTTTTATTGAAGAAATGACTAGAATTCTCAGGACATATCTGGCAAACCTGATTTACTCTGCCTCTTTTTTAGGAGGGATAAGAACAGTACAACAGTATATTGTATAGTATAGAAAATAGGTGGATGGACAGCCACTTTTTATTTATTTTATTTAATTCAATCTCTTTTGAAGGTGTCAAAATGTGTTTTCTTGATAGGTTTGGGCCATTTTAATAAATAAATAAGTAAATAGGATTTCTTTCTAGCACATACAAAGTCCTAGGTTCAGTCCCCCAGCATTGAAAATAAAACAAGCAATCCTAAAATCTTTTCCAACCTATTTATACATTAAAATTGAACATTCAGGTCTTTTACCAAAACGAAATACACAAGATTTGTGGGACACCTCCCAAAGCGTAGGTTACTAAATGTCCTCAGAGTAGACTTCATTGTGTCCAGATCAGCTTGCAGGGAGATTAGGCCATATATACTGCCACAATTCAAGAAGATAGAAGCTCAGCAAAATATTTAACAGTCCATAGGAGTGGTTCGTGAAAGTTTAGCAAAGAGCACAAGTGTTTGACAGCTGTCACTACTAAGATACAGTAAAGGAATGAGAATGGAGACACAGGACTTTGCAGAAATAACCAACAGATATCATCTCCACCCCCAAAGCGTTATTTTAAGTGCCATATTAGGACAATAAACAGAGTCTGCTTCTCATAGGACTAGCGCGCAGCAGGCTGGCTTCTCTCTGAAGTTTCAGATTCCAGAAACATCCGCTTTCCATGAATCCCTCCCTGCTCGCTCCTTTCTCTCTCAGTCTCCCAGCGCTCCTGCCACCCCC
>NW_022196898.1:369514-370178 GCF_008632895.1 Mastomys coucha
CATTCACACACTGAACACAAATCGATCTCATCTGGCGTCTCTTGATCTTCCTCCTCTTCCTGTGTCAGTCTTTTGGCCCCTCCGACTGACTCTCTAAGTTGGTTTCCACTGCACCATATGGTAGCTAAGAGGGCTGGAGAGCAATTATGTGGCTCCGAACAAAGGAGGCTGTGGTGTCACTGTGGCCCATGAATGCATGCGACACGGTCACGTATAGGCAAGCCTCCAGGCCTGTCAGTGGACACTAAAGGGGAGGCTGAAGGAGCTGCCTCCACACAAGCAGAGAAGATGGAGTGCCCACAAATAATGTCAGTGTCGCCATGCCCCCTCTGTCTCCGTGAATTCTGAGTTCTCTAATTTTACTTAAAAAGATTCTACACCCAATCTTATCAGATTATTAGTAGAAAGTGTGCACAACATAATAAGAGATTAGACACACAACTTTATTCACCTACTTCTGAGTATCTCCAGACAGTCCCTCAAGTATTACACAAGGATTTAAGTTCAGATAGAAAGAACAGCTTCTTAACCAGAGGAGCAGATTCCCTTTCTTTCTCCCTCCCCTTAAAGAATTCTTCTGTGTTTAACAAGGGCTATGGAACTATGAA
The DNA here is from genome assembly GCF_008632895.1 of Mastomys coucha. Classification (NCBI taxonomy): domain Eukaryota; kingdom Metazoa; phylum Chordata; class Mammalia; order Rodentia; family Muridae; genus Mastomys; species Mastomys coucha. The sequence goes on from NW_022196898.1 coordinate 370,123, forward strand.
AGAGCACCATGGGATGCCAGGAGATGGTCCAGGCATTCCTGGAGGGAGGAAGAGAG
>NW_022196898.1:370188-375188 GCF_008632895.1 Mastomys coucha
GGGAGGGAGGGATCTCTTTGCTTATAAGAAGGTAGCTTTCTCTGAAGTTACTACACATAACAATAGAAGAAACAGTCAGATCTCTCAGTTTATTCCTGTCTCCCTTCTCCTTAAGGTCCTCCCCAGCTCCATCTCTTACACCTGGAAACGGAGTGACTTGTTTCAGAGGAAAATTTCTGCAAAACAGGCACACATTTGTTATTAGTGAAGTTAACACCACGCTGGAAGAATCATAAATCCAAGCTGTAAATTCACTGGTTTTTAGAAGACTCATTTATTTTCTTCCATAGGAAATAAAATTCTACTGCAAGGGAAGAATGGAATATGACTGCATACATTTATGAGGAACATTTTATGCTCTGTTGCTGTGGGCTACTGCTGGTCTTGGGAGATGATGTTGATTTTATTTGATGTAGGGTAAGAATACAATGTAGCACAGAGCAGGCCTCCCCCGCCTCTCACCCCTCCACCTTTCCACCCACCCAAGGAGGATTGCTGGATCATGAAATGGCAGGACCCCTGGTGTTGTTTAAAGGAACCTGGGCAGGTTTCCAAAATCTGGTGTCTGTGACCTTTTACAAGTAGGTAACAATAACATTTCTTCATGAAATAAATCAATACACATAAGGAGAGCCTGTGTGCAGGATCTTTCCTTCCTAATCTTTAGGAAGCTGGAGGGAGGTTATGAAGCTCTGTTCAGCCCATTGCCCACATGTAGCCTTTTAGAGACATTTTTTTTTTAAACCAGGAAGAAGTCTTCCCCATCATCTTTTGGCTTGAACATCACTCAGTGCCTGTCAATGAGGAACACCTTTTAAAATTCATATACAGTATTTTTCCTTTGTCCATGCAGCCTCAAGCCTGATAGTTATCTGTCAGTAGATGAAAAAGCAAGATCACCTTGGCTTTTCAGTTATGCTCTTCATAAATTCCCTTTCAAAATTACCATAAATGTTTGCTAGTGCACGAAGCAGTCCTTAAAATAAACATTCGTTAAAATAAACAGATCCAAGGACCCGCAGTGCCTGTGTTTAACAAATGGCAAGCGCTCCCTGTTTCTACTGCCATGAGTTATAAGGCACGTCATCTGCCAGAAAGGCTTGTATAGCGAGGACTCTCTGAGGAACCGACACAGAGCAAGAAACAAAGCAACCGTTCAGCCTTTTCTATTCACTGCCCGCACATCTGTTTGCATGGCCTCTGCTCCATCCGAAGGGCTTTGTCCTACCGCCTCCACTTTATGTTATATGGCTCTGACCGGCTGGCTGCTAGTAAGGGTTTCTTTCTCCCTTTTCCTTGTAAGACTCAGGGATTGAAATCAGTCTTGTGAAACAGATATCCGAAGAGCAGGCAGAGAGACAGCAGTTGGTCCTTTCTCTGCTCTGTCCAGTTGGAGTTCTAATGAGAGTTAACTGTAAACTCCAGAACCTTCATTAATCTTTAAAGTGAATCAGACAGACAAGCTAGTTTCTTTAGGGGCAGGCAGATTCTACTGAGCTCCCACTTCTCCTCATTACCAGCTGTTGCCATGCCTTGTTTTAACACTCAAGAAGTTTTAGTTTTGAAAATGCATTTCCTCACCAAAATTGTCCAAAGGAAAAGTATGATATATAGAAATAAAATATTATAGAATTCTTACTCTAAGAATTCTTGGTACTAACAAGTTATATGTGTTATGTTCTTTTATCTAGAGCATGATTCATACATATGACCTTGCCAGATAATGAATGAATGAATGAATGAATGAATAATCCCCAGGGAGTTAAGGAAAATGACATGGTTTGCTGCAAAACAACTATTGGCTGAATGAGGTCCCACATTGTAGACTCATCTGGCTTTTCTATTGACACACAAGGCTGGCTTCTGTGGGATATGACATTAAGAATGAGTTTAGAACAGGGTTAGATGTCACTCTTGTCTTCTTGCCAAAATTCTACAACTATGATCCTATCCAGGAGGAGTTTGCTATTAATCAGCACGTTAAAGATAGTCATATTCATTATAAGAACTGGATTTACTTCTTACCTAGACAATATAGACAATGATATTACTTTTCTGTATCAACAGATTGGATCAACTCATTAATTCAGAAGCAGGAAATGTCACAGAAGGCAAATCAAAAGTAGTTGGTCAGACACTGAATAGGTGACATACATATTAGCTTACAAGGAGAAATAAAAATCAATGTCACATGATTCTTATAGTAAGAATTACATCAACTGTCCAAGTAAATGGAAAATTATACATTGCTATTCAAATATTAGTGATTGTAATTAGTTTTGTTTGCTTATTAGTTGTTAAGCAATTAACTTCTCTCTGAAAACAACTGAGATGCTTGGGCAATAAATTCTAAAATAAGGTTCAGCAACTGGGAAATTGAAATTGAAATTGAACTGAAAAGAGAAATGTTTGTCAAAGAGATTCTGAACTTCTCACTTTCCAGGCGAATGCTACCTGCTACCTGTTCACTCATGTAAAGGAGAAGGAATGGTTAAACTTAAATAAAGTCAGGCTCCTCACTAGCCAGGAACAGAACACAACTCCAAAACCTGTTTGTCTATAGATGCCTCATCATGGTAGGTGGCTTCTTGATGCATATTTTAGCCAATAAAATAATTAATAAAGAAACAGCTATGGTTCGGAAGAAAAAAATGAAAATAAAAGCACAGAGATATCATAACTGAGAAGTATGTAAAACAATACATTTTAGCTTAAAGAGAATTTTAAGTCATCACCCAATATGAGAAATAGCTATCTTTTTGCTTTAAATGTTACATTAAAAAAGTTGCAAATATAAAATATCGCACACTGAAATTAACCAGGCTCAAAGACTAAATTCAGTGAACCTTTGTATAGTTACAGCGGCCATTTAGAATGGAAGCCATGGAGCTTCACATTGGGAAAGCAGACATGTGGAGTGTTTTTTATTTATAATTATCTCTTCCTTAGAATGTCCACATAATTATATATAACTTGTGGGGTAAGGATATTCAAGAAATACTTAATTCTTGTGCATAAAAATCTCATAGAAGAAGACACGAAGCTAGATGATGCCGTCAGTAAAGTGCTTGCCATGTAAGCGTGGGACAGGAATTCATTCCCAGGGCCCAAGTAAATAAAAGCATGGCTTGGTAGCACTCTATCTTCCTAGTGCTAGGGAGACAGATGCTGGGCTCACTGACCAGGTGTCCCGGTGTAACCATCAAATTCCAGTCCCTAAGAGATCCTGCCTCAAAAACAAGATCAATCATTTTTGAGAAAGCACAGTTGAGGTTACCTCTGGTCTCTACACACATGTGTATATGTACCTGCACACATATGTGGAACCCTCAACAAACTATCCCACACAAGCACACAAAAAGGAATCTAGATGAACAGCCTTAAGCAGCTATAAAACTGTACAAAGAACAGAAAAGATTTCTAAGTCTGCTTATAGTCAGTTTAAGTACGTAAAAAAAAAAAAAGAAAGAAAGAACATTCAAAACTAAACTGTGAGTTGAAGCCACATTTTCTTTTTCATTCATGAAAAAAAAAGTATAATTCTTTAAGGAAACATCAAATATAACTTAAAAAAAAAGATAAAAGCCACAAATAAAAAAAAAAAGTGACATTGTAGAGAACTGCATGAACTTGCCAAAGTAGAATGTAAAATTATGTTTAAGCTTTTGGAGTTAAAAGCAAAAATCAACAACAGGGATAATTGGTATTTCCGGAGCTTGAGGGCTTACTTCAACTGGGCATATGGTTTCATTTTGAGGTCTCTAACTTTTAATGAAAACGTTACTATTTCTGTAGGCAGCTTCATTCCTGGAAGAAAAGAGCTAATTAAACTAGGGTTAGGTCAACTGATTTTGATTTTTATCTTATCTTCTAGACTTCACATTTTTATACAGGACATTATGAGATTCTTTGAAAAAAATAGTAGTGAAGAGCAAACGCCTTTAGGTCTGGTTTGTGTGACATGCATTGCAAATACTGTGTTCAGAAATTCTGAATCCCTTTGAGTGTGTTTCTTTGTTGAGGAAGTCAGGGACTTCTAGTAGCATGGGATTTGATTCAGTGTTTCTTTTCTCAGGAATCCAACTAGTGGAGCAGAGGAACACTTCAAAATTCCTTGCTAGAAATGGGTTAGTTGGGTCCTGAGAAGATGGTATGTAGAGTGCTTGACTTACTAGTAGAAGGACATGAGCTCAGTTCCCAGAACCTGTGCTGGGTGTGGAGGCAGGCCCTGGTAAAACTAGGGCTGGCTGGTGAATCTGACACAGGAGGCTACCCAGGTCTCCCTAACCAGTCAGTATAACACAGAGAAAGACCCTGCCTCAAAACACAAAAGTGGTGACTGAGGCAGGACAGCTCAAATTGAAAACTCATTGCTACCCTGTACCCTGAGAGTAAGTCAGTATAACATTTAGGAATTTGCTAAACTTTCTTTTTAAAACATATTTTCAATCTAAATTTGTTTCACTTGGACCTTGAGGCAAACCAAACAAAACAAACAAAAAATCAAACAAACAAACAAAAAAAAAAACAAAAAATAGTACAATAACTCTCCCAGAGAAAGAAAAGGACAGAGGTAATATGATAAGAGCAATAAATAAATAAATAAATAAATAAATAAATAAATAAAAAACCTGAATAGATGCTCAACAATAAGAGAGCAACAGGAGGGAAGGACACAGCTATTTACAGTGGTTCCCACTTACCCTGGGATTCGTCCTTTCATTTGCTTCCTAAAGCCTGATAAAGTTCAAGTCCTTTCACTAGGGTGTTGATCTAAATGAGACAGCCCTAGAAGAAGCCTTTGTGCACAGAACTGAGATAAGAGCGTTTATTTAATTTGTCTCTTGAAATGCATGCTTATCTTTCATTAAATGAAATTCATTTTGAATCTTTCCTTTATTAAAGAGGAAAGGTCAAAATCTACCTAAATCTGTGTAGTGAATTAAATTCTGACAGATCTCTGACAAAATTGACTCTAAAATTCCTCCAACAAAGCTTCA
>NW_022196898.1:377688-406772 GCF_008632895.1 Mastomys coucha
ACATTTCCCACTTGCTGTGATATTTTGTGCAAGGCTGACTGGATTCAAAGATAGGAGACCAGATCTCTATCAGTCAATATGACTTCTTCTATGCTAAATTTTTAAAAGTTTTCAATTAATATATAATTACATCATTTCCTCTATCCTTATCCTCTCTCTAACTCCTATGTGTGTTCCCTCTTAAAATCGTGGCCTCTTTTTTTTTTGTTATTGTCACACACACACACACACACACATACACACACACACCATTCTCAGTCTGTTTAGTGTTACTTGTATATATGTAATCTCGGTGTTAATCACTGGTTTTAGAGAAACATTTAGACGCTGATTCCTGGGAAAGATTGCTTCTCCTGCTCTCAATACCCCCTAGTTCCCATGGTCCTTTGCCTATTGGTAAAACTCAGTGAGCTTTCATCCTCCTCTGGTATGTTTATTGATGCTGTATTTCTTCAGGTCCTGTTTAGGTAGGCACATTGTTGAAGTATCATTGGAAAAGTTTCCCTAACATAGCTAGAAGATATAATATCACAGCAGATTTCCTGGTCCTCTGGCTCTTACACATTTTTACCTGACTTTATTTAATTGTTCTGGGTTTTCAACAAGACCTACTCCTGTGTATATAATCAACAACATTTTTGCAGCATGTTACTAAATAAAAGAATGAGCTAAATGTCAATCAGTGCCAATGGACAAATAAGAAAAACAATGAACATCGTATTGGAATTGGTGCAGTTACCTTGATAGCTGGCTATGTGGGAATGTGATTGTAATATGGGCTTTAAACACACTTAAACCCCAACAGATGAACATGGATTGGGTTTTTGCTGCCATGGTTGCTAATAGGGTTTCTCAAAGGTGAACTAGGGAGAAGGGGTCTAAAAATTATCGGCGCAAAAATTTTAAAACAAATTTGTTGGTAACCTGCTCAGTAGCATTTGTTTTCCAAATGCTAAATTCAGCAGTAACATATTCCATATGCAGAAAAGCAAGCAAGCAAAAGCACAGAGAAAATTTAGGTCAGACCAGGACCTTTGGCCTCGCCTTTTGGCTCCTGGCCCTAAATGTTTTGCTATCCTGCTGATCTGAGGGTAGCAACTCTCACCCTGTAAGCTTTTTCTCCCCCTTAACCAACATTAATTGGCAAGATTAGGAAGTGCACTTTCAATGAATTTTTCCAGGAAGTTTTAATTTGAAACACATAAACTCATTTTAATTATATGCAGCTTAACCCTTCATTTGCTGAACATACTAGTTATAGCTATTCACCACTGAGGACTACTAAAAAGATTCTCATTTACCTAAAATGTTTAGGACTTCTTATATGGCATCTTTGAACTATTTAGTTAAAACATGACTTTAAACATTAGTAAGAATTTCATTTAGCAAGCTTGTTTATGTTGAAGGTTTAGCAAGAAACATCATAAAATGTACACTAATATGGTCATTCATCCTTCTAATAAACTGAGATATTTTAGATTTTTGTTAAAAATATATTATACATTCCTTCATGTTGACTTCATAGGCATATATTTGTATAAATCTCACTACAATAGAAATTCATATTACCCTTTCCCCTTGGAAATACATAATTTACTCATCAATTTTTGACTTCAAAGATATTCTTATAGGTCATCACCAATGTGAAAGGTCATTTTCTGAGATATAAATTAAGTGGTCACCTATAGCATAGAATGATATTCTTACATTGATTCATCTTAATATCATTTGCCTAATTATTCAAAAACCATGTGGTCCTGTACTTTAAGTGTATAACCAGAGAAATAGGCATTCCCAATACCTACTGTCTTTCATGCATACTAATCCAAAGTCAAACAATAGGGAGATGGCATATGCCTGTAAATCCAAAACCCATGAGAACAACCTGGACTGAATGGTGGCACTGAGTCACAGAACAAAAGGAAGAAGAAGAAGAAGAAGAAGAAGAAGAAGAAGAAGAAGAAGAAGAAGAAGAAGAAGAAGAAGAAGAAGAAGAGATGAGGGAGCAGAAAGGAGGGGAGTAGAGGGGAAGAGAGGAGATGAAAAGAAAAACAGTGCCATGTTCTTTTATGGTCTGAGAAAATATTATCTGAGGGAACACAGTGATAAAGATGAAGGAGATAACATTGCACATCTCTATCATCATTGTGATTATTTCACTGTTTTTGCTTAGCTTAAAACTCCATATTAGCATATACCATTTGTACAAGATTATATGTTCTTTGTGACATTTTCTATAAACTCATACAACTTTCTTTTATCATGTACCATTTTCTTTATTCTTAAATTTTTACTTATCTTTGCACCATTGAAATGATTGTTAAGTAATATGGACAGAAGCTAAAATACTGATGCTTTCAAATAGCAAAACTGTTTGAAGGTGTTAAAATATAAATCATTAGGATATCACAGTAGAATTTTATTTTAAATGAAAATTCCCAAGACTTCAGTGACAATTATGAGTCACTGTAAGTTTTATTGTCTATTAAATGTCTCTTTGAACAATTCAAAAGTTAAGAAAATAATCAGAGTAACAAAATAACAATTGTTTTATCAGCACAAATTGCTGTAAATTAAAGCTGAGTGTCATGATTTTTCTTCAGAGTGAAGAAAAAGAACCAGGAGGTCCTAGAACAGTGTGTTTATCAACAAAAGCCAACAGAGGTTTTCTCCTACGTGTATCTGCTAAGACATGTCGAAATAAAAGTCTTGCAGGGTATTGGATCATGAGATTGTCAATTGCAAAAACCTGCTCCTCATTGTAGTGCCACTCAGCACTAACATACACCTTTAACCCAAGAGCTTTCTCTAAACAAGAGCTAAATACAGTCACCGATAGGTCAAGAGGCAGAGCAAGCAACCAGTTGACAGGGAGTGAACATACGGAAACCCAAGAAAGAGAAAGCAGGGTTTTTGAGCTGAAGGGTATTTAAAACAACATGGTAAAAGAGAACTAGCCTTTTCCTGGAACATTGGTGGAGTGGGAAGGTCAGTTGCATGCTTTCTCTGCCTCTCTAGCTGATAGGCTTTCACCACAGCATCTGGCTCCAGAGCCTTCATTTGGGAACTTGAACGTTTGGAATTTAGGGAATTTCTACGTGGAACCAATAACAGAAGAATCCAGCAAGAAGCTGTATGTACACTAACCAACTGCACACCTGACAGATTTTAATGATTCCAGTCTCTGAGCATCAACAGCTTAATCTTTGGGTGATAATTAACAAAGAGCTGTGAGTATTCTTATTTTATGAGAAATCTAAATACATCTCAATTGAATGACTACAGCTTTCACATATCTTGGGTCCATTAGAAACCCTCACCAAGACTAATGAAGTGAGCAACCTCAGGGACCTGAGAGAGCTGAGTGTAGCCCACTCATTGGAGTGAGAGCAAAAATTCCAAACCCAAACTCTGTCCTGCCCTGTATATCTGCTAATATTATCTGCTACTTCACCATTATCAAGGACTTTCATCATCAGTTAGAAAACCATTCAAATATCAGAGACTCAAGTAAGAGGTAATTCAATTGTGCATTCCTGAGATTAGATTTGTGTTTCCTTCAGGTGGCATGTCCTCTAGAAGAAATAAATGCTTTCATTGGCTGTTTGGCAGAAGAACACCATTGATGGAAAAAAAGAATTCCAAATTAAGCAGGATTCTGTCTCCAGTTAGAGGACAATGGCATGAGCCCAGCCCCAGACATAATGTTACACAAGTGTGGCTGGAAGGTTACCAACATACTTTCTCACATTTTGGTTATTATTATTATTATTATTATTATTATTATTATTATTATTATTATTATTGATTTAGTGCTTTATTTATTTATTTATCTATTTATTTATTTATTTATGATGCCTAATGGACAATGGGTTTATCTTACAAATAAAGGGATTCTGTGAAAGTTTTATGTGTGTGTGTCACAAAAATTAGAGCTTAAGTTTTGACAGTGAAGTCCAGACAAAAAGCATTCATGGTATAGTGCTTCTTGGTTTACTTTCCACATCCAAGAATGAAAAGAAGAAAGAAAAGAACAAAAGGAAGAAAAAAAGAGTGGGAGGAGAGACAGAGGAGAAGATGGGGAAGGGATGAAGAAGGGCAGGGAGGACGAGAAAAAGGAGACAGAGGAAGAGGGTGGCAGAGAGAAATGGGTGAAGAAAGGCAAGGAGGACGAGAAAAAGAAGACAGAGGAAGAGGGTGGCAGAGAGAAGGAAGAAGAGGGAAAGAAGAAACATTCAAGAATGTTTTATACAAATTTCAGAGGAAATATAGATGTCATTTTATGCTGTCAGTCAGACATACATTCTGATGTGTCTGCCAGTATCCTGTGGATATCATAGGAGGAGTGCTTCACAGACTGGGGATAAAGCCTGTACTGGGAATGTGTGCTCAAGTTTGCTGCTTCTGATATACTCATCTAAACATCAGGGGGTAGATTTGGTAAATAGGTCACTGGGGATCTGCACAAATCCCATTAGCTGGTAATAGGATTTGTGTGCGCAAATTCCCTTGCCCTGAAAATTTAGTGTTTGGTGTTTAATTTTCCATATGACCTGCATACTCATTAGTATAAATTACAAGGGGTTTCTCTGGGAAACTTTTCTCATACTTTTCTCTGCCTTTTGTTTATTCTTTTCTAAGAAGACATTTTCAAAGATTGATCCTTGAAAAATTCTTTGGTTACTGAAAACATCTGAGTAGGGATTATATTGAAGAGAAATTCGTGAAATACAGCTATTCATTTCCCCCTGCATATTAGAACAAACTAAGAGAAAAAATATTTCATAACATTTACTCTGCTTTTAAACTTGGAGAATGAGCAATAGCATATAATTAATTTATATACAAGATTTATTTTTTGCATAATAAAGTTAGGATAAATTTTGTTTGTACATAAAGAGTGCACAAGATAAAAAGTTACCATATGGATTTTCACTGAAAAAATATAGGTTTGTTTTTGGGTACGAAGGCCAAATGAAAGTTACGAATATTTCAAGATGTGATGGTCAAGGATGAAAGTATCAACTTCCTGTCCAGCCCCATGAAAATTATAGAATGAATTCACAATACTCAATCACAATCAAGAAAAGTAAAGATAGCAGGCTTCTGGGAGTGTTAAGCATCATCTCTGGGGCCATTTGAGTCCAAAGCCAAACTAAAAGCATTGACCATAATTTGAAGAATGAGGAGACAGGATACTGCAAAGGCCTCACATTTTCTTCTAGTCATATACTTCTTTGTGACATAAAAATAGGCAGGCAGATTTCTGAGTTCGAGGCCAGTCTGGTCTACAGAGTGAGTTCCAGGAAAGCCAGAGCTATACAGAGAAACCCTGTCTTGAAAATCCAAAAAATAAAAAAAATAAAAAAATGTTCCTTATTGTGTACCAGTGAAATAAATTGTCATGAAATAAAATACCACGTAATCCTTTAAATAAATAGAAGATGGGATTTTAAAAGGCTGGAGATGCTTTGGCTTGTACATGTGATCAGACAAAACTCTGAAACTCGAAAACTATCAGATATTTTTCTCATTTAGCCTTCTTAGCAAGCTATGCAAAGAGATTTCTCACTGTTTAGCCAAAAGAAGATGGTGCTCATAAAGCTTTCTGGATTTTCCAGAGCTTGGACAATTAATTTGTCCCAGTTATGTTTTCTTAGTTACAACACAGTTTAGACACCTTTAACCCATTCTCAATTATATAATCCTAAAAAGCAATTGTTAATTCAAGTTTAAGTCTGTTTTCCTTAGATATAGTGTTATGTATTTGAATGTTCTTAGTTCAAATATTTTTTTTGTTTGATCTCATGCACTTAACACACTTCATATTAGTTTGAGAGATTTCATTCTTTACAACTGAATGGCCCATGTATTTTAGTTTTTCAACTCACATGGCCAACTCTAAAGTCATAAGGCAGGAATACCAGAACCAAAACAGCACTGGGGTCATGAATGCATAATGTGACACTCATTGAAGAATGACCATGTGGAGGAAATCTCTGATGCAAGGGCAGGAATCTGAATGAGTAACCAGCTGAGAGCATGTAATCTATTGGGTCTTAGAGCCCTTGGGTCAATCCTCAATTGTCAGTAGTGTGAAGAATCTTCAGACAACTGAAATAATATTCAGGGTTATGAGAGAGAATCTTTACTGTCCACTAGACAGTATTTAGAATCATTATGGAAAAACCATAACTATTTGGACCAAGAGAGAAGATCCACCTTGCATCTGGATGGTATCACCTCATGACGATGTTCCGAACTTAATATAAAGTAAGAGAGCTGAGTACCAGAATTCATGTTGTCTTCCTACCTCACAGTGTATATCATGTGAGCAACCATCTCAACCTCCTGCTTCCTGGATTTCTTTCCAGACAAATAGCATTATCAACACTGAGCCAAAAGAAACCTTTTCCTCTCTTAATTGCTTTTGTCAGGTATTTGGTCATGAATCGGAGAAGAGTAATAAGGACTTAAATTTGTACAGAAGGCATAGCTAAACTACACAAAAGCTGAAGAGGTCAGGAACCTTCATCTTCTTATAAATTAAAATCCAAAAGAAATTGAAATAAGGTAGGTAAAATTAATTGACATCATTTTAATTTAAACAACTTCCTGACTTTTGACATGGTATAATAACAAAACTAAAACTTCACATTCTTACAGTGCTCAAAATTTTATGAAATGGGCCTTACACTTATTGTTTTCATAGACTATGCAAGTTTATTCCAAACAATTCCATTACACAATAAACCCTGAGTCTGAGCATAGAAATTATAATTACCCACTTACTTAAGGTAGGTTTACTAATTCTAAAATTTTTCTCACCTTTGCTTTCTCCAGTTTGCTTTGCTCTTTTCCTCTTCTTTCTTTGACTTTTTTTTTTATTGATTTAAGTTTTATTACATTATGATGAGAAGGGATACATGATTTCAATTATCTGAATTGGTTAACATTTAAAAACATATTTTAAGTAAATAGAATTAAATCACATTCTTATTTCCCTTTTATACCCCAACTCCTCCCAGAGACCCCCCTCAATATCTACAATACCTTTTTTTGCCATATTCTTTAAAATTTATAAAATATTATAACAATAAAAATGAGTATTATAAAAGTTGTTTGACATAAAACAATCAATTTCACAGTCTTATGTAAATGCTTGTCTACAGCAATACTGAAAATCCATACATTTTTGTCAATATAAATTTTAAATAACTCCAATCATATTAACTGTATATATATATATGTATATATATATATACATATATATATTTTTTTTTTCAAGACAGGGTTTTCTCTGTGTAGTCCTGGCTGTCCTGGAACTCACTCTGTAGAACAAACTGGCCTTGAACTCAGAAATCTGCCTGTCTCTGCCTCTCAAGTGTGGGGATTAAAGGCGTGTGCCACCACCACCCAGCTTAACTGTATATTTTTAAATAATACATCACTACTAGTATTTTTAAATGAACATAAATATATTAAGACTTTGTGTTTGTTTGTTTCATATTTAGTAGAGCTTAAAATCTTGGTTCTTACTGTGGTACAAGCCCAAAATAAGAACAATTTTTAGACATTGGAGTTCATTGTAATAAGGCTGTACTTCAATGACCCTCACATCACCAAAGGATTTTACCTCCATTGTAGCTAAGCTGAGAGTTGAGGCTTCTGCTGCGCTGAGGAATGAATTGTAGGCACGATTTTTGGATATAGACTTCCTGCTATGGTCAAAGCTATTTGACTGGAGTGAGTGACTTTATTCTCAGCCCACAGAGAACAGGTTACATTCATTTAAGATATGGTGTGTGTATTAAGATGGTCTATCCATAAAGTCATTCACCAACTGTTTCAATGAACAATGGTTCTGTTTGGAGGGTGGCACAGACATTAGTTGAGGGTAAGAATCTGGTTCATTGGCTGAGATAATTTGGAAAAGCATTCATCTCAGAGAAAGAGTAACTTATAAAGTCCTCTTTTTCAAACTTTATTCAATAGTTACAAACATCAAGCAAAGCATTGAGTTTCACTCTCTGTTTTTCTCTTACAAGCCACCTTCCAAATTAATTGTCTGTGTTTCTTTTGGCTGTATAAATACTTTTGAAATATGTAAGCTTTTCTGAAAACTATAGTATAGTGTAAAAACATGAAGTAAGCAATACTACTAATAGAGAGGCTGAGATAGGAGAAGGATGATTTCAAGACCACTATGTGGTACTCAGCAAGACACTGTCACATACAAACAAGCAGAAATTGTTTATGGATTGTACAATATTGGACATATTTCTCCAATTACCAAATTAGAGAGACCACTGGATGACAGTCAATAAATTTCTAATTCCTCATATTTTTGGATTTCAATCCATTAGGATATGTTGGTAATATTAATTTTCATATTAAGATATTAAGAAAAAGTACTTGTCACTTGTCACTTCCTGTTGTTTTTGTTGTAAGAGGTAGAATTAGGTTTGTCTGGGTTTGAAAAATTACTCTCTTCTTCTAGGGTGTAGTTTTGCTCCTTATGTTGATGTTTTCCATCTATTATCCTTTGTAGGACTGTGGAAAGATATTGTGTAAATTTTGTTTCATCATGGAATATCTTGTTTTCTCCATCTATGGTAATTGAGAGTTTTGCTGGGTATAGTAGCCTGGGCTGGCATTTGTGTTCTTGTAGGGTCTGTATAACATCTGCCCAGGATCTTCTAGCTTTCATAGTCTCTGGTGAGAAGTCTGGTGTAATTCTGGTGGGTCTGCCTTTTTATGTTACTTGACATTTTTCCCTCACTGCTTTTAATATTCTTTCTTTGTTTAGGCATTTGGTGTATTGATTATTATGTGATGGGAGGAATGTATTTTCTGGTCCAGTCTATTTGGAATTCTGTAGGCTTCTTGTATGTTCATGGTCATCTGTTTCTTTAGGTTAAGGAAGTTTTCTTCTTTAATTTTGTTCAAGATATTTACTGGCCCATTACTTTGGGAGTCTTCACTCTCTTCTATACCTATTATCCTTAGGTTTGGTCTTCTTATTGCATCCTGGATTTCCTGGATGTTTTGGGTTACATGTTTGGGAAAATGTTTTTACATTTTCTTTGACTGTTGTGTCAATGTTTTCTATGGTGTCTTCTGCCCCTGAGATTCTCTCTTCTATCTCTTGTATTCTGTTGGTGATGTTCGCATCTATGACTCCTGATTTCTTTCCTAGGTTTTGTATCTCCAGGGTTGTCTCTCTTTCTGATTTCTTTATTGTTTCTATTTCCATTTTTAGGTTCTGGATGGTTTTGCTCATTTCCTTCACCTGTTTGATTGTGTTTTCCGGTAGTTCTTTAAGGGATTTTTGTGTTTCCTCTTGAAGGGCTTCTAGCTGTTTACCTGTGTTCTCCTGTATTTCTTTGAGGGAGTTATTTATGTCTTTCTTAAAGTCCTGTATCATCATCATGAGAAGTGATTTTAGATCTGAATCTTGCTTTTCTGGTGTGATGGTGTGTCCAGGACTTGCTTTGGTGATTGGGTCCTGATGATCCCAAGTAACCTTGGTTTTTGTTGCTTATTTTCTTATGCTTGCCCCCCGCCCCCTGCCATCTGGTTATCTTTAGTGCTACCTGCCCTGGCTAAATCTGACTGGGGCCTGTCCTTCTTGTGATCCTTGTTGTGTCAGAACTCCTCAGAGTCAAGCTGTCTCTGGGATCCTATGATCCTGGGCTCTTTAGAGCACCTGGGAATGGAGCTTCCTCTGGGTGTTGTGGGACTGGCAGTGGAGTTTGTGCCCAAGGTCTGCTCAGGGCACTGGCCTAGACAGTCTTTAAGCAACCTGAGTGACTGGGCTGGCAGAGTTCCTATGTGCCTGGATCTGGCAAGTCTGAGCTACTCCCAGTGTTGAGACAGATGTGTCTTCCTCATCTCTGATCCTCTGATCCTGGGCATATCAGAGTGCCTGGGAGGGGAGCCACCTCTGGATGCTGTCGGACTGGCTGCAAAATTTGGACCCAAGGTCTGCTTAGGGCACTGGCCCAGACAGACTGTAAGGAATCAGTGCCACTGGGCTGGCAGAGTTCCTGTGTGCCTGGGTCCTGCTGGTCCCAGTTAATATGGGTGTTGGGACAGATGTTGTGTCCTGCTCACCTCTGATCCTAGTGTGTTAAGAGTGCCTGGGAGTGGAGCTTCCTCTGGGTGTTGTGGGACTGGCTATGGAGTTTGAGCCCCTCTTTTCCTCTTCTATGCAACATTCTGGGTCAGTGATTTTTCTCACTGCTGTGGCAAATCCCCCAAGGTTCAGTTCACAGTTGTGTGGTCCCGTCTGGTTAAAAAGTACACAGAAATGAGCATCTGGGAAAGGAAACACAGATAAAAGAAGATCACCTATGAACACCAAGACACCCCACTAGCAACCTCCTTCCTCCAGCTAAGTTTCATCTCCTCCCAGAATAAAGTATGGGAATGGGAACCACATTTCCAGAACATGAGCCTGGATGTTCACCCATACACAAAACACAATTATATCTGATGTTTCTGCAGGTCTGCTCAGACCCCTGTAACCCAAATATCTTACCTACCTCATCTGACATTCTGTGTCATTACCTGGGGGCGGGGTGATCTGAAAGATCATTTTCATACTTGCTCTTCCCTCCACTTAGGAAGTAGATGACAAGCTCAAGCTGGAACCAAAGTAGAAGTAATGATGTTAGATGCATCTATTTAGCAGAATTTTGGGACTTTAGGGTATCTTATTAATGAGTCTTCCCATAGAAAGTATATATCACTTTTCAGAAAGTATATATGCTTCAAGGTACTTCCTGGAGGAGGAAGAAAAGAAAATAGAAAAAAAACCTTTGTAGTTAGAAATCACATATGTTGGGGAAGGAATCCTATCTATTTATCCATGCAACAAAATACAAATCAAAGTGAGTGTTCCTGCATGTTCTATGTCAAGCCTGTGCATCTACTACATATGTACACTGATGTCATGATCAGAGATAGTGTCCTTCTTTCAGAACAGGTCCAAAAGAGGCTGATGAGTATCTTTCTCAAAGACACCACCCTTAGTGTACTTTTTAAGACAACTGTGAACCTCCCTTTGGTAGCTTCAGAGAGTAAAGACACAACATATTTGAAAAATTGCTGCTCTTGGTAGAGTTGGGCTTGTTTCTAAGATGTCTACATCATCTTATATCTCAACGGCCCCAGGCCAGCAGCAATAACTTTCATATGTGGGAATTGCATGATTTTTCCATTGTCTTAGAACATAAAGGACAGGGTCTTGTTCAACAGTCTTTGCAGGTGCTTTCTTTGGCTTTTAGGAGTGAATTTATTTGATGGATATATTTTTAGTTCCCTTGGGAAGTTGCAAAGTGGAATTACTTTCTTATATTCCTATTTGTTATTTTTATGGCAGGTCCTTAGCTATAGATACATGTTTGCCTGCGATAAATAGCCCTGCCAGAATAATATGACATGATGTAGTTAGCACTGAGAGCTTTTTCTTTTTATCACTGGTCTTTGTATGGTTTGAAAAGAATTCATGGAAACATAAAAAAGCACATTATGAAAATAAATTCACAAAAATTCAAATTTCTTTGTTAATCTAGAATTGTACAATTTCTACTACATACTTTTTGTGTATGTGTGACATTTGGGAGTCTAGTGGGAAGTAAATATGTTTAAAATAGATGATATGTAACATATAAAATCTCAAAAATAATTTAAAAGTATTATATTAAAACTAAAAGTGAAAAATTTCTGAATAATCAAAAGTATAAACAAAGTCAAAAGAATATAAAAGTTTGCCATAGAATATGCTTATTAAAAGTTTAGATTATAATATCAATTTTCTAGTTGTGGAAAGAAATTAAATTACTTGATTCATATATTCTAATACCTAACTAGATTATAATAGCAGTTTGATATTGTGCTCACATTGGGTCATTCATTTATTTACATGTTACACATTATTTATACCCCATACAGGACAACAAACTTTAAAGCAACAAGAATGCAGATTTTACTTTTTGAAAATGTTTTCTGTCACTGTAGCATAAATAAACAAAAGTGGGTAGGTCCTTAGAGAGTTGACTTCATGGAGTATAAGAGAAATGACAGTATCATGGCAGAAATGTATAATGAGTCTTTTCCCCATGACTTACGGCTCTCCTGTGTATTCCAGACTTTCTGTGTGTCTTTTTCTTTTCTTTTCTTTTCTTTTTTTTCTTTCTGGTAGATATCAGCTGCTGGGTAGAATTTAAAAGTATGTTGCAAGAACAATGCCATCGTATTCATATCTCGGAGGCTGTAACTCACTTGATACCAAGTGGCTGGGAAGAATGGCCACGGCAAGATCAAGCTGTCTGACTGGGCGAGGAATTATAACACCCTCTAATGTGATTAAGGACGTGACAAAACAAAACAAAACACCATCACACCAGAGCCAGACTGAGGCTGCCAGCTTGTAGAGACAACCCAACAGTGGGGCTATTCATGGGACAGTGGGCATGACATGATCCTGCCTAGACCACAGGGGCACATTTTCCAAGGAGGCCTCACAGATTCTTTATGTAATAGGATTTGTGGGCATTGCCTCTCGTGCATGAAAAGTTTACATTCATGTGACTGATTTTCCATGTGACAGTGACTTATTGGGACAGACAACACAGAAAGGTACAAATGTGCTGGCTAATTTCTCTGCTCTTTCTTTCCTTTCTCTATCACTGGATGATGAACTAAGATGAATGGAAAAGTTATCTTGCAGAATTTAAAATGATGATATGATACAAGGTGAAGTTAAACTGTTATAATCCATTGATATTTGGTAGAAATAAGAAACTAAGTATAAAAAATCCAACTCTCTCCCTGGAACATAAGCCCAACTCTGTGAAGGCTTTCTTCAATCTGATGTAACTGGCTCCTTTAAAAGAGCCTCCTTTTTAATAATTGAACTGTGGCTGAGGCTCTCTGGGCAGAACTGTACAATTCTGCTTTTCCGAGAGATGCTGGAAGCAGGTTATAAAATATGCATGCTTTATTTTTTTGTCTCTGAATTAGTGGGTAAAGAGTTCTTAATTTTACAGCCATAGGCTTCTTCATTTCCGTTCCTCTGTCTCAGACTGTGGAAAAAGTTTTATCCAGTGACATGAATTCTGTTCTACCATTTTGCTCACATTAAGTTGAGTTTTGGCCAAGGATTATGTTAGAATCACTGCTGGGGACTCTTGGGTGTTACTGGGAATTACTTGGACAGAAAGACAATATGTTGTCTCAGTGCAAACCGAGAAAGCGCTGCTGCAGAGGCACGAGGGAGCGCTTAGCAGTATGTGGCAGTGGCTGGAACACTTTCTGCAGCGTTTCCAACTAAAATATCTCCATTCAGAGCTTTGTTCCTTTCCATTGATGATGCTTAGGTTCCCAGCTTCTAAATGGATATCTTAGTTGAGCTATTTTCTTTTCTTATGTAGCACTTGCTTAATCCATTAATTTTAAGCACTTTAAAACTTGATAGTTTCAACATAAAAGATAAAAGTTAAATGTTAATGATAAAAAAGCATGATAAGAAAAATAAAAAACAATGAACTTTGGTTAATAATAAAGTGAAACCTGTTCTTTCTCTGTCCTTTACTGGTTTCTATTTTTACCTCTGCCAATGCACAAATGCTTAATGTAAAGGACCATCTCTCTGTGTGTTAGCTCTCCTATCCACACCAATGATATTCAAGTTCTTTTCTCTCTAAGCCTCTTTACTCTCAGTGCTTGTTCCTTAGTCCATCAGTCTAATGGGCATCCTGTTTGTAGTTTGTAATCAAGTCTCTATTGCTATTTTATAAAGTTTCAAAGACAAGCATGTTTCCCTTTTGGAAGCAAAAGTCAAATGATCAGCCTTCAGTGTTTAGACTCAAATTTTCTGGCCCTAAGAAACCTTACAATGTCAGACAGCCTAGGCAGTTGGTCACTCTATGCAGATAGATATGTGGGATAGCTGAGCATCCTGCACCTAATGCAAAAATGAAAAACCATTCTACATTCAAACTTGTTAGTGTAGAGAAGAAGAAAGATAGTTCTCCTGTGTATCTCGTTGTATACCCATCCCAACTTCTAAAAGTCAAGTAAAAGGTGGATAGTGAAGCATTTGCTAGATTCATAGAAGTCTCTGCCATTTTCAAATAAATAGAAAAGCTGAGTGTGCAAAGCATGCTCTTATACTGATTGTTAGAACATGAATACTCAAAACTGAGCAGATAAAGTTTATTTGAGGGGAACCTTGAGGGAAAGTGATTTATGGTCATGTGAGAGGCTCATTCTCTTTCAGAGCAGTTAGAGAGATGACATCAGATATCTAAGACACCTTATAACAGTGTTGTCTTCTTGTTAGATGTTTGGTAGATTTACTTTTAGCAAGTGCAAGGAAATACTCATTTAGTAAAGGACCCTCTTTCTTGGTATTCTAAAATTCTCAAACCCAGAACAGATAGGTGACAAGACTGAATTATGAATAATAATGAGTCCAAACTTCTTGAACACCCAAATTTTGTTATTACCTAAGAAAATTTAAGTAAGTATCTATGTTTTCTTCATTTTTTTTCCAGACTTGATATTTCCCAGAATGAGCCTGATATCATTATCTAAATATTTATGCATTTGTTGATATATATACATTTTTTTAGCACAGGTCCTAATTGATTATGAATCAATTACTGTTCTAGGTAGCATAAGTGAACATAAAGAAATTTCTGATGTCAGATAGATTGCTCTACTCGGCAGATGTAGACAATAAACTAAGAGATTTATATGTCAAGTAGTGACAGGAAGAGTTGGAGAATGTGATGGTTGATTTCACTGTCAACTTGATAAGGTCTAGAGGTGGACCTATGGGCATACCACTGAGGTTTCTGAGTAGGTTCATTGAAGTGGAAATTCCCCACTTAGTATGAGTGACACCATTTCCTAGGCTAAAATCTTGGACTGTATAAAAAAGAAAATTAAGACTGAGAGCCAGTATTCATTACCCCACTCCATTTGTTGACTGTGGATGCACCTTGACTAGCAACCTACAGCTCCTGCTGTTATATCTTCCTCTGAAACCGTCAGTCACAATAAAGCCCTTCTTCTCTGAGTTGCTTTTGTCTGTGTATTTTATTGCATCAATAGGAAAGGGAACCAAGAAAAGATAGTTCTACTAAATGATAGAATGAGTATTGACTTGGATAAAGGACTAAGGAAGACAGAACCCTACATCCTGGGGAAACAAAAGAAAGAATTTATAACTTGCTTATCTCTTTGGAGACATTTTTTTCTTTGAATTGGTATTATGTTTTACATCATTGTTTGGGTGTAATAAACATAATGACTAAAAGACCTCATTTGGAAATACAAAATGTTAAAATAAGTCAGGTTTAAGATTAGAGGTTTGTACATATCTTACATTTTATCTGAAATGCTATAATTGTACTATGTAATTTTTTACAGTAATCTTAATCCAATGCAGAATGGTATCATTACCACCTCAATTTAGGTGGCAATCTGGGCCGTCTCTACCTGTGAGCTTATTTTTAATTGGCTACAAAAGTACAATCTGTATATGATATTCAGTGTCTTTTCCCTTTTCTAATTTTCTTTTCTTTTCTTTCTTTCTTTTTTTTTAATGATAGAAAATATGAGGTACATTATGTAACAATTTATTGTTTGGAAAGAACCAATAAAATGTTATGAAATTAAATTGTATCCATGCAAATCAGATAGCTTCCGATGATAGAGGAATACTTTTCTATCAATCAATCTATCTGTCTGTCTGTCTGTCTGTCTGCATGTCTAACTATGGCCTTGGAAAGATTATGATTTCCTTTCCTTCATTTCTTCCTTTCTTCCCTTCTTCCTCACTCCCTCCCTCCTCTCCTCCACCCCTTCCTTCATCTCTTCCTTCCTTCCTTCCTTCCATCCTTCTTTCCTTCTTTCATTTCTTTGACTTTTCAAGATAGGGTTTCTCTATGTAGCCTTGGCTCTCCTGGAACTCACTCTGTAGACAAGACAGCCCCGGAACTTAAAGCTCTGCCTGTGTCTGCCTTCCATGTGCTTGGATTAAAGGCATGTGCCACTACTGTCTCTCAATATGTGCTACCTTAATACTTTTATGAATCTTATGAAAAAAAAAACTCTTAGAAATGTGTGCCATCTGAAATAAGGCAGTAGACTCCCAGAAAAATCTACATGTCTGACAATTGGCAGGGATGGTGTAATTCTAAGATGGTCCACAATAATTGATGCTCATGTGTAGACTTCTGTCCTCAAAGATCAGCAGGACCTGTGAATATGATAGGGGTATTGTTACCTTGATTATGTTGCTTTATATAGCAATGATTAATGGATGTAATTAAGAACTCTAACCTACTCACTTTAATAGAAACATACATTTCCCCACGTGGGGCAAACCTTTATCACATAAGCCACTTAAAAACATATCTATGCTTTCTTAGAGTCAAGAGAAGCCTTGAAGTAGCAAGATATTATGAGCTCTATACGTATGAGAAATTTAATTCTACCAACCTGGCAATGGAGCCAGCAAATAAGCTTCCTCCCAACCTTTGTTTACATCTGACCACAATCTCTGAGACCATGAGGAGAGACTCCATTAAGATATGCTCTAACTCTAGTGTTAAAGAAAGTGTGATACAATAAATGGGATGTTCAAAGCCATTATATTTGTAGTAGTTTGTTATATAGTTACAGGGTTATTAATAACCCTAACAATTTCAAAAAATTGATCTGGATATGGGGTCAAAAATCCCATTCACTCTTATAATAAAGGTGATCAGTTCTTATAATTTTAGTGAATTTTCTTCTAGGAATCTGTAAGCCTAAATGCATTTTTTTAGACCAAGAAAAGGCAAGCCAACTATGCTGTCCAATTACAGCGTTTCCTTACCTGCAAAGAGTAAGGGAGAAAAGGACGTTAACTTCAGCAGGTGTGTCATAAACAGCTGGACTCCATGGCCCATGTCACATACCTACATTTTGGGTGATGTGCTAATTCTATCACTATCACCTGTTTCCTATAGTACTTCAACACAGGGTGGAAGCAAATACATTCTGACCCTTTGATCAACACTAAAGCCTAGTAACATTCATCTGTAGCTTTGCTTTCCTCTGTGAAACCTCTCAACTATTCCTAACCTTCCAAATGAATGAATTACGAGTCTTTCTATCTGAATTAAGGTGCCTTTTGTTTGCCAAAGTGATCTGATATATAACAAGATACAAAGCAATGGCCTTGCTAGCATTATTTTAATTAACTAATTAGATAGTTAATTAGAGAATTGAAGTGGCAATTTCTGGTTTTGTTGGAGACTCAGTTATATTATGTGTTTTTTTTTTCCTGAAAACTGTCTTATGAGGATGTTTTGCTGAAACAGACATGAGAGTACGTTATACTGAAGTAGGCATGGGCCGTGTTTCTGGAAGTTGCCTGTTGAAAGAGCGTGGTATTTTTCTGGAGCAGATGCTTGAGAGGACATTTGAAGTTAGGAAAGAGAATAAGTATAACCCAACAAGCAGCAGGTGATGCTCTTGCATTGGTTTGCCTTGCAACAGTTTGCTGTTGTTTGCTGTTGCTGGTGTTAATCGATGATACTCTTGCATTGGTTCACCTTGTATTCTTGGCTAATTTTTACTTGTTGTGACTTTGAAGAGAGAAACACTTCAGATAACTTCTGGTGGTATTCTGGCTGCTTCTTGCCACATCTGTAAGAGATTCCCATCGTGCCAATTGGTGGAGTCTTACAGTTTCTTCTGGATAGAGCTGCTGCTGCTGGTTTATGTTTACTGCTTTGCTACCTTACTGGACATTTGGCAATGAAGATTGGAATCGCCCCCAAAGAACTATTTCTAAACAGGTCCACAACCACTGTTTCCTATTAACCTTTCTTTTCCCCTAACTCTGGTGGGTGGTGGACTAGAAGGCAGGTTGAAGCACTAAAAAACATAATTAAAGTAAGTTTAGAAAAATCTAAGCCCAGAGAGAATAACTGTCATTGTTACATGACACTTTGTCCTGAGTAAAAGTTTACACCTGAACTATTTAATATGGGAAGATTAAATGTGTTGATAATTTGCATGACTTCAGTTTGGATCTGTGGTATTTCAAACCTTGTTATTTTTATGTTGCATATATGAAGGAGTGCTTGGAAAAGAAAATGGTGGTTTGGTATATTGTAGGATATGTTTATATCAAGTTTACATTCCCCAACCTGGAGTTCCCACTTTCTACTTAGCCTTGTTTTGGGTGGTTAAAGTAAGTCAAAGTAACTTACTCTTGACTCAAGTACACTCTCTCATTCCCATAGCCAACAAGCATGATTAGGGCTCAATGCTTATGAACTCTGTGGACGTTTCATGCTTATTTATCCTCTGGGCTGTACAGATACGTATGCCACATACTATGATGTAGAACACTCTTAGAAGTGAAGATACTTTACTGTTTGATAAATACAGAAGCATACATCTTCTGAAATCTATTCCACCACAACTTCTGGGTATCCAATTTCTTTCCTACTCTTTCCTATGTGCATGTCTGCCACACAGATTTTATGCAACAAAGAATTCAAACAGTTTACCATGAAATCAAATGTGTACATAAAGAGATATTCAGTACACATCAATAAATGTGTCTTAGTCTAATTTTCTACTTTTGTAGGCTGTAAGAGGTCAATATGTGTTAACAATCTTACAGCCCTCTGTACTTTTGTAGGCCATGATGACGAGAGATGGCTCAGGCTAAAAGATACATGAAATAGAAGCTTTTGAAAGAATGCCAGTCTCATGCTCTGAGATAAAATTGACTGTCTGACAGGGTTAAGCATAGCCACAGATATTTTTTTAAGCTCTGTCTCACTCCCCAAAAGGCTATTCTTCAGCTTTGTGGTATTTTGCATCAGTATAATGAGAATCTTTGCTGTCTCAAGCTGGCTTGAATACAGCAAAGAAAGCTGAAGGCTAAGTATCTGTGTGTATACTGCATCATACCAAGCAATAGATTATATGTCTTGAATTAGAATCAACAAATTTAACAAAGACAACATATTTTTTGAGGCTAAAGTATAATTTATAAGAACATATTAAATCTTTAACAAAAACTTTAAGGGAAAATGATGAATAAATTTTGTAATGATAGATTTTTATGTTTAAGTAATTTAGTTAAAATAGATTTAACATTCAATTTTATTCAAATAGATTCTTAAGAGAATATTATAAATAATATTTTCTGAGGCATCTGAATGATTATTGAGTGGACCACATTTTAGCATCTGTTAAATCTTAAAAATCTGATACAATATAGTTTCTGCCCTGCCAAAAACAATACCATGAATTATAACAACTGACATAACTTCAAAATATATAGAGAATTAAATTACCAACCAGTAAATAACATCATTTTTAATGGAGTAAAACTCACAAAAGAAGATATGTAGACAAGAAGTAGACATTTGAAGAGATGTTATCGATCACCATGTAAGGAAAGACAAAGGAAAGCAGAAATCCTTGCACACATGTGAGAATGGCAGAAATCCTGCACACATGTGAGAATGGCTGCTCTCCAAATTACCACCAACTCCACATATAGACAAGGATGTGGCACCATGAGAACTGAGACTGCATACCATTGGAAGTTCCTGAAGGTCAAGGAACTTTAGGGGAAAGTTTGTTGGTGCTTTGCAACACTAAACAAATCTCATTACAGGCTTCAGCAACCAATGTACATAGGTTGTTTATTCAAAGGAGTTTGAATATACCCACTTACAAGTTGTCAGGTGGGTGTTTATAGGAGTTCTCCTTATAATTTCAAAACTCTGTAAGCAGCCATGATGATGTCTTTTAGGGAGTGAAGGGATATATTAAGTCTGATTATCCAGCCATATACTGGGAGACTATGCAGCAGGAAAAGAAGGAATGGAAGCATCAAGCCCTAAGCAGATATGAAGGAGACATAAATGTTCAATAACAAGTGAAAGAAGTCAATTCAAAGGCCATACATCTTAGTAAAACTACAAGGCATTCTGACAATTCCAAAACAATAGAGACAGTAAAAAGACCATTGATTGGGAAGGGCAGATAGGAAGAATATGAGTGTGCATAGCAGGGAGGACTTTTAGGGAAATGAGAGTACTCTTTATGAGATGGTAATTCCATTGGCCATGGGACATTCTATACAAATGTAAACTACAAACTTTTGGTGTCTGTGGTGGGTGACTGACTGAAGCTTCACCAGTTGTTTCCCTGGGGTCAAGTTGATGAGACAGGAGGTTACATGTGGGGGAAGGCAGGTAAAATATTGGAAACTTCTGCACCTTCCTCTTGAAACATCTCTGAAACCTAAAACATCTCTGGAAAAGAAAGTATTGCGTACCATAATTCACATCTTACTGTTTCACATAAAAGAGTCAAACATCAGTTAAGAATCTTATCAATGGAGCTGGAAGTGGCTCCTTGGTTAAGAGCACTGTTAGAGAACTGGGGATTGATGATGGCTTACCACTTCCTTCAGTCCTGGTTTCAGAGGGTCCAACATCCTCTTCTATATTCCAAGGACACATACATGTAGGTAAAACATCTTTACATTTAAATAAAATTAATTTCTAAAAAGACCATTGGTTTCTTTTCTAACCATAATAAGAATATATAAGAAGTTAGAGAAAAATATGGTTAGGATTAGTCGTTGCTTTTTAGAGAGTAAGCAGAGTTTGTTAGATCCTACTAAGTGTGTATTTATATGCTTTAAAATAGTTCTGATTGGCAGCAAAAAAAAAAAAAAGAATTAAAAAAAACATGCTTATTCTAAATTCTCCAATGAGTGCTGATCATGACAGTGCCTATACAGGGTTGCTTTTTATTTTGTTTTGTGGTGTTGTGGAATGAACTCAAAGGTGGTTACGTTCAAAATAGGAGCTCTGCAATGGAGCCACATCTTCACCAAAACTATGTTTGACTTTGGCTTCTGTGTGTGTGTGTGTGTGTGTGTGTATGTGTGTTATGTGTTTTCTTGTTTTATTTTTGGTTTGTTTGTCTTTGCTTTCTCAGTGACACTAGGACATTCAAAGATTTTTGTTATGGAAGTACCTGGTTGATCTAACTTCATGATTTTAATTGATTTGAATAGCTACTCTATATTTTTTAAGCTGTACTGAAATTTAGAAGTAATTCAGTTAAACTTATTCATTTTCTAATAATATCTTTATAAAATAAGTTGAGCACAGGTTTTAAAAGATAGGTAATTAAGAAATATATAGTGCATATTTTATGTTTACATGTGAATAGAAGTATATTTTTATGAAACAATTCCTCTCTCTCTCTCTCTCTCTCTCTCTCTCTCTCTCTGTCTCTCTCTGTATCTCTCTCCTATCTTCAAGAAAATATTTTTGAGGTATTGAAGGGTGCAATGCATGCCAAGTAATGTACTGACAATCCAGAAGGTGGTAAAACTCTGAGGCCTCCCTTGACTCTTTTCTTAAAATAACAACGTGGATGCAAAAGATATTTTCTGTGTTGTAATAGTTAATAATAATTAATAATTTTTCTCTGTGTGTGTTCAGTATAATTTATGTCTAATATTGTAGAGGAATTTTAATCCAGCAACATGGTTGCTCTGGCATAGGATCACATCCACAGATATGATCTGGCTGGAATGTAGACATGCCACACACCTTTAATATTTCTGGCTACAATACAAACATTCCTGTAATGCAAACCTTTAATCCCAAACAATGATGTCTAATTGAAGGGCACACAAAGTGCTGAATCAGAGAGAGATTTGGCAGAATCAGTCAGAGATAGTATATGCTCAACTCTCAGACCAGAAAATGAGGTTACTTAAAGAACAGTGAAGGAGAAAGAATTCAAGTCAATGGTATGCAGTGCAGTTGAGTGCAGTTGAGCTCAGCTCAGAGTGGAGCAGTTGAGTTTGGAATAGTTCAACTTGTGAAGTTCAGAGGCAGTCTTTCCAATCAACACAATTCTGTCAGAAGCTGGGAGAAGCCAATTTGAATCAGTCACTTTGGAGAGGAATTTGAGTCAGAACAGCTGAGTTGAACCTGCCAGCCAGAGTTCATTAAGAACTAGAAAGAGCTCCTAGGGACTCAACCACCAATCAAAGAGTACACATGGAAAGACTCATGGCCATGGCTCCAGCTGCATATGTAGCAGACAATGGCCTTATCTGGCATCAATGGGAGGGGAGGCTCTTGATCCTGTGAAGGCTCCATGCCCCAGTGTAGGGAAATGCTAGGGTGGTGAGGTGGGAGTGCATGGGTGGGTTGGGGAACACCCTCATAGAAGCAGAGGGAGGGGAATGAAATAGGGAGCTTGAGAAGGTGAAACCAGGAAAGGGATAACATCTGAAATATAAACAAAATATCCAAGAAAAAAAAATAAAACAAAAACAAAATTTAAAAATATGAAAGCATTAGGTAAGCAAAATAGCTTAGCACTGAATAGGTAGCTGTTGCTTCTATTGTATCTTATGCAATTTATGGATAGAGTCTATTATGAAGGAGGCATGACAGGAAGAAAGGACGTGAGATGGAAGCTGAAGGATGGGTGTCAAGCAAAATAGAATATTCAGAAAGCAGAGGAAATGGATTAAGTCTATAGACACTCAAATCCCATCTCAATAAGCAATTGCATCTAAGCAAACATGTTTTGCTTACCATTTTATTTTTCTAACTTGCATGTTAGAAACTGTTATGAATAAATACTAAGACCAAAAGTATCCCAAGTAACAAACAAGTTTATTTGGCTAGTTCTTTCAGGTCACATTCCATTATTTGCTAAGCTTACAATTGAAACTCAAGTTCAAAAATAAAAAGCAAAAACCATGGGGTGGGGGGTGGGGAGAGTGAGTTTATTCACCAGTAAGTCTCAGAGCTTGAGTCATTCTAGGTCTAGGTTAGCAGATGAAGGCTGGAATATAAATCCCTCAATGTCTAGGTTTGCAGAAGATTAGATTTTTGAACCTAGAAACTTCCAGGCCTAGGTCTAGAGATAGTTAACCAGGCATTTACACAGTTTCCTCTGAGGAAATAAAAGTGATATTTACATGTATATAATATAAATACATTTTATTATAATAATATTAACAAAAAGAGATTGTAAAGCAAATGGTCTAAGAACTCCCTAAGGAGATTACTTATCCCTTTGGGGCAGAAATAAGACAAGAAACAAATGACAAACATTAGTCACAAACTAGAGTCCACTGTCCTAGTAGCCTTTGGCAATGGGATTTTATTGTTTAAATACATCATACACACTGGATTACCTGAACATGTTTTATTTTACATGTACACTTTGTGTTGTAGAATCAAAATGTTGTCTCCTAATTTTATCCAATGATTACACCTTTTGGAAGTTCATTGTTTGTTCACAATTCACATCTACCCTTTACAAACTGAGATTATATCATGTTTAAAAAGATTGAAGTTAATGGAAGAAACACTAACATTATCATGATTTAATGTTACAGTTACAGTCAACAAAGGCAGAACGAATATCTCATGTTGTCAAGCTGATACCAAGCTCTAGATTACCAATCCTATTAGAGTGCCTCTTCAAGTAGAAAAAGAAGAACTAGCAAAAAATATATTGATGAAGTCTGCCTCCATCTTTGGTCTAAATCCTGTCCCTCAGCCTACAAATTTTGATAGTCTCTCGTCCTGTTCACACTAAGGAGGGAAAGATGCGAACAGGACACAGATGCATTGCTGCAGTAACAGGTGCTCAGGGAAGTAATCTGGCCCATACCTATTTAGAGCACAGAGGAGAACAACATTTGTGGTTTGGTCCAGCAATCACATCAGTACAATTTACATTTGATTCACCTGTAAAAAGTGACTTAACTTCAGAGACACATTCCTAGTGAATAAGATACAGGAAATTGAGCTTCCTTCTGAAAATGGCTTCAAAATTTATGTGTGGTCACTTTTCTGAGTTCCATTTCTGGACTGAAATTAGATTTCTTAATTTTCTTCCTTGTAAGAGGGAGAAAATCATGTGTCAAGTTTTATGATGTCATTAACAGCCCCTTTGAGTGCTGACAGGGCAGCAGCATGAATTGCAGTGTCTGCAACAATGAGAACTGACCCTAGACATTACATATTCCTGTGCAGGGTGTTATCTGCAATTGCAGAGGGTGAACAAAGAATTGAGAAAAACAAGAAACTTGATAAATCAGCCTGAAGAGCACATCTGCTAATTGAGTGAAAGAAACCTTGAATTTTCTGGACAATGTGGAATGTTGCAATTTCTTACTTCATTTCAAGGAGGCATCTCTGTGAAGTAGTCTGAAATATTAATTTTTAATATCATGGTGCTTCTTAAAACCCACTGTAGATAACACCAAGGGTCTGAGGACTCTAATTTTCAAGTTGATATTGATTCAGTTAACAGCAATCCAGAGCTAGTAGTCAGCAACCTTGACTTAAACTTCCTTAATTCTGAAAAGCATATCTGACCACCTGTAGGATGGTAAGTGCTAAAAGCCTTCTGAAAAGAAAAGGAAACCACGTATAAAGTAAACTTTAGAAGAGTCAGTGTTCAGCAGGAGTTTGGTATCAAAAGTTAACCGACTGAAAAATTGATCTTTAGAAACTTCAGGGCAATGCAAATATTCATGCAACTTTACCATCTGGTCATCTTGCAGGCTCCAGGGAGGTACTGAGTTTTTTAATTTTAGTTACTCAATTTTATATTAATTTCCCCACAAACTATATAGCTATGTGTTACAATACATCTATGTCACAACAGAATAAGTTTATCCTCAAGAATTGCAAGAATGAGCCTTTCTTATTGATGGCCAAATTCTAAGCACATCCACAAAGCTCCCCTGCTTCTTGTGTGCACAGCTACATAAAAATATTGGACTAATACCAATATTTTCTTTCAGAAAAACAGATCTCCTTAATGAGTTTCATCTAAGATTTCGACTGGGATTTCTGAAGTGTGGCTATTCAGTGCTTATTCCAGAGGTCTGCCTGTGGCCTGTGTGGTTTACACTCTTTATAAATGATCTACCGAGTTCTCTTGGTGCATGTCTGGATTTCTTTTTAAAACTCTTTTCGGCTTTCAAGTACCACACTATTTCCTTGCAATCCAAACCCCCAGTTTAATGAAAAGGTTTTCTTATAAACAACTTAAGTACGGTTGTTCCAAATCTATGTCAGCTGCTTCAGCTTCCTCCCTCATATTCTGGCAATTAACATCTGTAGCAGCGAGGGAGGAAAGGCCACCTCGCTCCATGTCCCTTCCTCCCTCCTCAAGGGCTTCCAGTCCTCCTGCCTGGCTTCACTTTAGCTTAATGAAAAAGTACAATTTGAAGAAAAAAATCTCTCGTCTTCAGTCTCACTGTGGTTAAAGCTACTCTTATAAAATACAAAATAGACTTAGACATAAAAGTATATTAGTGACTGTAGATTAGGATTCCTGTGTGGCAGTCCTAAGGCTTGGGTTGTTTGCATCGAATTGAAGAAGGAAAACAATCACAGTCCAATACCAATCGCAAACGCAAAGACAATCCCAAGTGTGATGGTTTGTATACGCTCATCCAGGGAGTGGCACTATGATGTGGACTGTGGAAAATGCCACAGTACATAGAAACATTTGCTACCCAAGCCCGAGGACCGAGTTTGTTCCTAGTAACTCATTTATCTCCCATAAAAAGCCAGGTGTGGTGGCACACATATGTAACCACAGCACTCCTGTGGTGAGACAGGAAGTAGAGACAGGAGAATAATCATGAAGCTTAAGGGCCAGCAACCCAAAGGAACACTGCACAGTAGAAGCAAGAGAGACCCTCATTCAACAATGAGTACGAGAGGAGAATTGGCCCCCAAAGCTGAATGTACTTTGACCTTCTTCACATGTGCCTGGTGCCACACATGTGTTTGAATACACATCCACACTCTATATACGTAATCAGAAATTTAAATGCAAACATTATTTATTACTTTAGTATTTGATGTCTAGACTGCTGACCCATCAACTCTGAGTAACAATGCCACATTATTGCAGCTACTACTCATGGGAGTCATCATTTCAGTGTAAAAATGGTGCTTTCTATTTTTGTCTCTTCATTTATGATTTTAGTAATTAGAAAATTCTGGTAAAGAAACTGAACTTACTGCACAACTCAAAATCAGAAGAACACTCATTTAAGGAATACAGAATTTGAAATGCAGACAGGCATTCTTGGTGTCATATGTAGGTGTATGTTGACTTTAAGCAATTCAGAATAAATCACAGACAAAAATTCATGCAAGGTCCTCCTGAGAGAAATTGGAAAAGATTTCCATGTTTGGCAAATAAAATGTTGGAAACTCTTTTTAGCATAAAATACCCTATAAAATATTTAGAACATACTTATCTTAAAGCTATTTGATGCGTCTTTGAAATTCATCTACAACTGACTTCTCTCTGTCTCTGAAAACCATAATATTGATATTAAAAAATAGATCCATGCATAACTCTGAAATTATGAACACTATTATAGAACAAGTAAATATGAAGTGTGTTCTCAGTCTGTAGAGGATGGATGTAATAGTCAGCCTTAAGTGCTTCAGGATATCAATTTAAAATGTGGAAAATAATATTTAGAAATACATTTTAATTGTTTCCTTACTGGTCAGTCTACTTTCTGCCTTGAACCTGAGGGCAGGAAGAACATCATGAAGAAAGACCAGGACAGCAGTGTTGCTCCTCTCACTGGATGGGGACAAGAAAAGATGCTGAAAGGGAATGGGTGACCCTTTCAAGGACATGCTCCCTACAACTATCTTCCTGCCTATAGGCCCCATCACTTACTAAGTAGGAGAAGCAACACAGCTCACTCATGACCAAACCTTCAACACATGGCCTTTGTGAGATGCTGAGCAATAGAGAAGTGTTTGAGGACAAGGATATGAAGATTTCACTTGCCCACTGAACAGCCAAGGGAGTGAAGATAATAGGCTCAATGAATTTGTAAGAAAAAATAGAGAAATACAATTTTATAAAGAGACTTCAAGTAACAGGATAGTTTTGTTATTGTTTTAAAATCAACTTGGTTGATAAGTAGCAAATCATCACATGGTTCTTCTCCATGTGTATATGTGTGGTATTGGTGTATAGATGCGTACATGTCCATGCAAGGAAGCATAGGACGCTGGGTACCCTGGTCCATTACTCTCCCCCATATTCCTTTAGGTAGGGCCTCTCACTGAGTCTGAAGCCTGAGCACAGTGGCAGCAAGCTCTTGGAATTTAAGAGCACTTTAAAGATATCAGAAAACCTTCAGAGGACCCCTTAGTACTTGTCCTACACTCCTTGCCCATGAAACTTGCTCAGCTGCCCCATTAGAAATACTCCCTACTAAAATTTCACTCTGTACTGCTGACCATCACTCACAAGACTACATCTTCTTTTCTGCTTTAATCCCAACGCTGCCAACCTGAAGTAAAGAAAACCATTCACTTAGAACTTATTCACCCCACCCCAAAAGGAAAGAAGTTAGGCTTATAGTCTCCAAAATCCATTTACTATGTAAATATACTGTGGCTTGGGTCACAGGAGTCCTGCCTAGTGGTACCCTTAGTGAGATTTTCCCACATCACAGTAATCCCTTCCTCCCTCCTGCCAGAGGCCTCTCCTACCCAAAACTACTGTCTGCTACATGGAGGCAATCAGAGTGCATCAGGTTTTATAAAACATTCTAGTTGCTTGCTGCCATCACCCTTAGAATAGAACAGGAAGTTCCATTAAACTTCAGGATCCAAGATTTGATGATTGAATATGGGAAGAATGCCCAGGTGGAGCAGTCTCTGGATTGTCCTTCCTTCATTTTCTGCTCCATAGTTTGCCTCGGCAACTCCTTCCATGGATATTTTGTTCTCCCTTTTAAGAAGGAACAAAGTATCCATACTTTGGTCTTCCTTCTTCTTGAGCTTTTTGTGGTTTGTAAATTGTATTTTGGATGTTCCAAGCTTCTGGGCTAATATCCACTTATCAGAGAGAACATATCATGCGTGTTCTTTTGTGATTGGGTTACCTCACTCAGGATGATATTCTCCAGATCCATATATTTCCCTAAGAATTTCATAAATTCAATGTTTTTAATAGCTGAACAGTACTCCATTGTGTAGATGTACCACATTTTCTGTATCCATTCCTCTGTTGAGGGACATCTGACTTGTTTCCAGCTTCTGGCTATTATAAATAAGTCTGCTATGAACATAGTGGAACATGAGTCCTTATTACATGTTGGAGCATCTTCGGGTATATGCCCAGGAGGGGTATAGCTGGGTCCTCTGGTAGTAGTATGTGCAGTTTCCTGAGGAACCATCAAACTGATTTCCAGAGTGGTTGTACCAGCTTGCAATCCCACCAGCAATGAAGGAGTGTTCCTCTTTCTCCACAACCTCTCCAGCATCTGCTGTCACCTGAGTTTTTGATCTTAGCCATTCTGACTGGTGTAAGGTAGAATCCCAGGGTTGTTTTGATTTGCATTACCCTGATGACTAAGGATGTTGAACATTTCTTTAGGTGCTTCTCAGCCATTTGGTATTCCTCAGTTGAGAATTCTTTGTTTAGCTCTGTACACCATTTTTAATAGGGTTATTTGGTTCTCTGGAGTCTACCTTCTTGAGTTCTTTGTAGCCATGCATTGGACTGAACACAGGGTCCCCAATGAAGGAGCTAGAGAAAAGACCCAAGGAGCTGAAGGGTTTGCAGCCCCATAGAAGGAGGAACAATATGAACAAACTAGTACTCTCAGAGCTCCCAGGGACAAAACCACCAACCAAAGAGTACACATGGTGGGACTAATGGCTCCAGCAGCATATGTATAACAGAGGATGGCCTAGTTGTTCATCAATAGGAGAAGAGGCCCTTGGTCCTTTGAAGGTTCTATGCTCCAGTGTAGAGGAATGACAGGGCCAAGAAGTGGGAGAGGGTGGGTTTGTGAGCAGGAAGAGAGAAGGGTTTTTTTTCCTTTCTTTTTCTTTCTTTCTTTCCTTCTCTCTTTCCTTCTCTCTTTCTTTCTCTCTCTCTCTCTTTCTTTCTTTCTTTCTTTCTTTCTTTCTTTCTTTCTTTCTTTC
>NW_022196898.1:406820-411608 GCF_008632895.1 Mastomys coucha
AAAAAAAAAAAAAAAAACAAAAAACAAAAAACAAAAAACAAACCTAAGGATCCAGACTTGTCTTCTCTGTCTCTCCCCTGCCAAGCCATCTCATGCCTTCAGCAGGACATGGTTTTTGTTTGTTTGTTTGCTTTGTCTCTGTGAACTTGGCTCTTCCCTTGAGACTTTACTTTCACTCCTTTCTGAATTTATTCAAGTAGAGTCGGTTGTATCTCTGCTGAGGGGATTCTTCCAACGCTGTGCATCTAATGGCCACCCCACACCAAATATGCTTTAATATCATCTTCCTATCTCCCTTTATTTTTTCCTTGCAGTACTCTAAGGTATGAAAAACTGGCTACTTATATATTGCATACCTCTGCAGAATAACACGATAAGTCCTTAACAGCAAACTTTGTCTCTCTTGCTTTCTGCTCCCACTGTACTATCCAGCACTAAAGAGTTTCTCAATGCTTGCTTATTGAATTAATATATGGACTGAATACCCCTAGGCATATGAGACTGGTCTAAGTCTCTTAAGACAACTGACCAGAAGACAATGAGTTGTAAAAGAATGCTCACAAGGAGGGAGCATAAAGGATGTTAGGGCTTGCCTCTTCTCAGCCAAGCTTTAGGGTTAGTGAGACATTTTGTCTCAAGAAGTAAAGGGGAAGGTGACTGAATAGAATATAGTACATCTTTCTCTGGCCTTGGGCACACACACACACACACATACACACACTCACATACTCACATACACACACTCACAAACACACACATCATACACTTATACATTTACTTACATACAAAAGGAGGGCAAATAATTGTATATTCAAAATTCTATTTTCCCTATACCTTAAACTCTGCCTTTTGTGGTGGGCAGGTTGTAGCTGTGCTATGCTTATTTTCAGTGTTAAAGTTAAGTTAGTTAAACTTTTAGTAAAAATAAGATAAACAAGGGAAAGAGAAAATTTCACAAGGTTTTCAAGTTAAAACAAAAAATCCAAACAATATTAAGAAAAATTTTCTAAGCAGAAAATTAAATTGTGAATCATATAACAAAGCTAATTCAATTGGGTGAAAATTAAACTCTATTTTTTATCTGTTCATTTATGGAAGAACATCAAAAATTGAGAATTTGGCCTGAAGGTTCAAAAGAGCTCTTTATAGAGGGTTGTACTCAGGTGTTGAAGGTGTGGCTAATCAGGAAGGACCGGCTGTTTCTTGCCCTGTAACTGACCTATATTTTGCTGAGTCAAGTAAGAAATTATAGACAACATGAGGCAAAAATCATCATTCTGCAATTATTACTACTAAAGTGTAAAAAGTAGGAAAGGAAAACCTTTCATTGCAAGGCATAATTATTTTTTCTTAAATTTAATTAACAAACTCAGTAAAGAACCTGATTTATTTTTAGCATTTGACCAAGGTACAATCCAAAAGCCAGAAATCTAACATCAAACCATCTGAGTGTTTCCTGTGCTGAGTGTACCTTTATCAAAGAACCCATGACACATCCAAACATGCTAGAAACACACGGAAAACAGCTTTTCCTTTCCAAAAGACTGGGTACAAATGACAGAAAAAGCATCATAGAGTATATCTCTAACATATAGCTTCCTCCTTAAGTATTTTTGGAGGAATGAGTAAAAAGGTAAGAAATAATTAGTTCATTTTCCTCTTTGAAATTATCTCAATAGAAATATACTATAGAATTTGGAAGCTCATATGTTTTTCCTTACAGATTGGAATCTTTATTTTATTTTATTATTTTATTCTATGTTATTTTATTTTCTGTTTAAGGCAATGGTTGTTGTGTCTATGTGCATGTACATGGAGCTGTGCGTGTATGTATGTCTATGCATGTGTGAAGGTCAAAGGTCAACGTTAGTTTTCTTCTTCAAATTTAATGTTATTTTTAAGAAGCAGTCTCCCATTGAAACCAGAGCTCATTGATTTAGCTAGACTGTCTGGGCCATGAGCTTCAGGGATCTGCTGGCCTTAAACTCCTTCTACTGTCTTGATGCCATGCTTCCCAAGGTATGAGGCCTCTCCTGGCTTCTACATAGGGATGTACAACTAATGTTTGTGAAATAGGGACTCCACCAACTGACAGAACTCTCACCCCAGCTTAAAAGGGTCATCTCTCAGTTCTCCATCATTTTCCCTAATACTAATGTATGTCTCCGTTCAATCGACTCTCCATGGCTACACAGTGCACAAATGAGTTTCACCTTTGTTCCTTCCTTCCTACTCCATCCGTTTGGATTTCTGCTCTTCCTCCTCCTCTTCCTTATGTTCAAGTTTCTCCTTGGCTGCAAGTCCCCAGTGAGAGGGCATAAATATTCATGATTTGAATATTCCCTCTATGCTGAGGACTCAAATAACATTTCCAGTTACGAAAGCTCAGTGGTGTTCCAGTTTCCAGATGGATGCAGCTTGCTCACTGCCGATGCTGATCCTCAACAGTTGGAAGAACCTGTAGTGACTCCACAACTCCACCTGACCTCCTAAGTCATGCCTAGACAATGGTGTTTGGAATGTACACGAGGCTTCTCCAGTTGATTCTATTATAAATTCTGACTGAAGTCACTGTGGCTTGCCATCATCCTGGTGTGTCCAAAGCCACCCCAGAGCTGCTATTTCCTCTGAAAACCCCTATTTCCCCAAATCCCTAGGTCCAGCTACACCCTGGAGTTGCACTCTTCCCCCTACAGTGGGAAATCCAAAAGTGAAACCAAAAATCAAAGGCTGGGAACTGCTTTTCTGTCTAACTAGTGACCCCAGAAATGGAGTTCTCCCTAGCCTTTATTTTTACCAGTGCAAGATTTGAGAGTTCACTCCATGCCCTTACTAAGTTCCATTTCCTTCTCTTTTTTTGAATACAAGTGTTAGACACAAATACAAAATTGGTTTTTTTGCCTTAAGTCTCAATATTGTTTGTTTACTATTTTCCAAGCTTAGCAATCCTAGGTTTCAAGTATACTTTCTCAACACTGCAATAAACGTGTGCATTATAGAGCTAGTTAAGTTTTTCTGTTAACTTCATCCAATTGAGAGCCATCTTGGAGATGGTACTTGAATTGAGAAAATGCCTCCATCAGATTGGACTTTGGGCAAGTCTGTGGAGGAGTTTTCTTAATTAGCAATTGATGAGGGAGGACCTAGCCCACTGTGGGCATCACTGTCCCTTGGCAGGTAGGCCTGGGAGGTTACAAGAAAGGTAGATAAATGTGGGCAAGCCAGAGGGCAGCACCCCTCCTTCATGACAGAATATAGGACAGGAGATGAAGTAAATCTTTTCCTCAGTCAGGTCATATTTGGCCATGATGTTTATCACAGCGATGGTAAACAAACTAGGGTAAGTACTATAAGACTTTTACTGATGAGAATGTATAATGACCTAAATTAAGAAAAGAAGGGAAGACAAAGAAGATCCTTGAGACTACAATCATATACAAAGAACTTTAGGTAACAGGAAAAAGTTGGAATGGAGCAGGTCACCTTCAGCAGGACACAGCACTCCAACTGGGAAAACTGTGGTCAGGATGTAAAACTAGTTAATTTAAAACATATTGGGCTCAGCTGGTTGTGGTGGCACACACCTTTAATCTCAGCGCTGGAGAACAGAGGCAGGCAGAGCTACATAGTGAATTCTAGGACAGCCAGGACTAAGGAGACAAACCCTGTCTCAAAAGAAAAAAGAGAGGGTGTCCAGTCCTGGAGTTTTTAATCCTCTTTCAGTAATCCATTGTCAGTAGAGTTTACTAGACTCCTCTGGTTTAGTTTGAAACTTTACTTGACAGTCTAATGCTCTCTTCTGTCTCTAGTTAAGTCCTCGTGGCTTCAGGATGGGGTAGGTTTGATGTGACTTCTTCCCATTCCTTTTTCATGGAGTCACTTTCTCATATACTGATGGGGAAAATCCAGTAACCCCAGAATCTCGTCTCTCTGTCAGCGCTTGCAGCCCCCTAACACCCACCTAACCCCATACTCAGAGACCCAACTCTTCCTTGACAGGATCAGCATGGAGACATGGTCCCTCCCTCTGGACAGCAGCCTACAATCTGCAGTTCCTTTAGACAGCCTCTGCATTCCCAGCCACCAACAGAGCCAGTGGCGGGAGCTATGGTTAATCATGGTTATCAAGTGATAAGACTTAGACCTATTTTGGAAGCAAAGCACTGGGCATAGCAATGCTGGGTTTTCTAGATTAGGATGAGGAGGGAAGGAAGGATCTGCCTGAAATGTGGGGAGTACCATTGCATGGAATGAACTTCTGTTCTAAATGAAAAGGTGAAGGAGTTGAGAAGCCACCTTCATCCCAGAATTTCTGGTAGTGTGACCAACTAACCACACTCTTATGCTGCCCTGCCTTCCTCATGCAACTGTCCTTTTGAACTGTGAACCAGCATAAGCTCTTCCTTTCTTAACCTGCTCTTGTCACATATTAACAGCAATTACAAACATAGCTGATGGAGCAAGCAATGCATAAACTTCCAAGTCCAATCCCGGACACCCCTTGAAAAGGAGCTCAAGAGTTAGGTGTTCACAAACAACCTTCTCTTGGCCACAGTCTCTATAGAAACACACTCTTCCATTACGCCTTTCTTGAGACCAAGTCTATGACCAATGTGTGTGTCTCAGATCCATATCTTAGGCTGTTTAGAATGGGAGAAAACTCCTGGTGGTGGAATATGGCAGCGTTTGCCCTACTTTCCCGACATGCTCTCCCACAGTTTATTTCTCTGTTCTTCTATTAGACAGACATGCCAATGAGCAGGATTCTAGGACTACAACAGAAGCCTT
>NW_022196898.1:411618-418496 GCF_008632895.1 Mastomys coucha
CCCACCACCACCACCACAGCCCTGCAAAGTACTTGGCTTGGGTAAAACAAAGAAACTCTAGTTTCATTTGGATGTTTGTGTTAGCCAGCCTTACAAGAATCTGG
Organism: Mastomys coucha; assembly: GCF_008632895.1. Taxonomy (NCBI): domain Eukaryota; kingdom Metazoa; phylum Chordata; class Mammalia; order Rodentia; family Muridae; genus Mastomys; species Mastomys coucha. Next base: position 411,723 of record NW_022196898.1, read on the forward strand.
GACATTTTTCCTTTCACCCGTGAAGGCTGAGGTTCAGAGACTGACAAAAAAAAGCTTTGTGTTTTTCTTTATCTATCATAACCTATAAAGTTCCCAAGACTTTATGTAAGACAATTTGTAGCCCTTGGCATCTTAGCATTTTTACAGTGGAGAAAGGCAGTGCTCTGTATGGCTGGCGGGACAATAGGTTCTGAAGCTCAGCAGGCATGCCGATGTATAATAATGTCAAAGGACCAAACAGCCATAGCTTCTAACCCTTTGTGTTTACAGTGATGATTTCAGGCAGTTGTGGTACTCGAGTTTTCAATCTCTCTTTTAAAAGTTCACTCTTGAAGTTTGATTCCTGAGGGAGAAAATACACTTCGTACATCTTGTAGAGGGGCGGCATCAGATTTTTTCTCTTCTTTCTCCTTGTTTGGTTTAACTGCTCCACACTCAGAACCGCCTGAGAATGCCTTGGGAGTTTTAGGGAGGTTAACTATTGGGTTTCATCTCTGCTTCACAGAAAGCATCTGAAAATAATCAAGATACAGAGAGAAGCTAGGAATGGGGGCGGGGAAGCCTTCAGGATTTGATTTAGAGGAGCTTTGCTGTGAGCCACATTTCTTTGTTTACATACATTCCTGCTCTGAAGGCCAACTTCCTGTCATAAAGTTGCATACAGAATTCGAGTATTCAGAAAGCTCAATCCATCAGAACTCTGGAAGGAGACTTCGAATAATGAATATTACTCTCAAAAGGACATGTTATAAAACCCAGCACCTCACCCTTGATTCTCACCGTTCATATGCTTTCAGAGACATGAGTCTCTGTTGCTTCCACATAACAGGAAATCAGAGCTTCTTGCTCACAGAGAAAATGCTAGTATAGACTTTGCCTGGAGACCCCAAAGGAATATAGTAGAAATGCACAAAAGAAATAGGAGCTTTCCTGTGTGATAAAATGTGATAAAACCAAGTGAAGACACTATGAATGAACAATCACACAGAGTGTAGATCAGTTCCCTAAAGTGCAGTGACCAATCACACAGAATGTAGACGGCCCCCTTCAGTGCACTGCCCTTCTGTCAGTTATCTGCTATTGATTAGAAATTCAATATCACTCTCTTTTGAAAGTATTGCTCGGTTGTTTCGGTCTTACCCCACCTTCATAACTCCTCCACAAATAATCAGAGTTGGTCTTCTGAGGTGATACCTCTTTTCATCAGACTCTAAAGATGCTGTTGCAGCCTCCCTTTGTAGCCCTCTGCTCCTCACAATGCACCTCATAACATTCAGTTTCAGATCTCCAGATCTATGTGATTGAGCTTAACTAAAGACAAACTACCACAGAGGTCCCTCTTTACAAGGTCACCAGCATTGTTATTAAGTCAAAAGTAAGGGGCAGTTTCAGCATCCTCTTATTCTTTCTGTTGTTATTGGGCCCCTCATACCACCCAATTTCTTGACAGCCCAATTTGGTGGACATAACTGAGCCTGTGGAGTTATCTTCAGGGTCACTTCCTTCTCCATCTGAGATTAAGTCTTGATGCTTTGCAGTATACCATTACCAAATGCACCTCTCTCTGCATGTTCTCTGTGTTAGCTATAGCCTTGGCTGCACAACAAATATTGGTGTATCCCAAACCCACACTTCCATGTTTCTTATTCATGTTTTGTGTTAACACAGGGACCAAGTCCTACCAATCCTGTCTATAATTCATGTAATCCACTTGTCTTATGATTGATTACTGTTGCTAATCTTAAGAACAATATGCTAAGACTCCTTATATGTAAGTCTTGGCTCTGTCTTCTCTGGCCCGTACAATCAGGGAAGAGTTAGTTAAATCCCTTCACAATTCACCTTCCTCCTCAGCAAACTGAGTCTGGAAAGAGTAACATAAATTAAATAGAGAATTTAATTGTTTTTACTACCATGGTTCTATTGGCCATCTTTTAACTCTTAAAAAGTCGAATTACTGCCTAATATGTTTTCTCCTCCATTCTGTCTTATTATTCTGCAAAGCAGTCAAATAGTTCATCCTATCAAACTTGCTATGACATCTTCTTTGATGCCAGAATTCTGAGCAGAATTTGCTCACCTTTATATTTACAATATAACTTATGATGCAAGAAGGCTCAATGATTCTTGCCAATTCCACAATCCAAACAGTTGAAGACCTAAGTGCATTGCAGAGGTGGGGAGCACATCGGAGCCTCCCTCAGCTTTGAACTAGCAATTACAATTTCATGTATCCAGCTTCTTAGCAATGCAAGTATTTTCTCTGGAGCAAAAATATGCTGCTTGTCTATATCTGCATTCAAACTTGCCTATAAGCTGCATTCAAGACACATAGTCAAGTTTAAAATTGGGTTTAATAGTTTTCATGGGGAAGGCAGTCAAATCATATATTAAGCAGGTAACCAAAAACATAGCTCTTCTCTCACAGCATCTGTTTAGCCAGCTCTCATCTACATTCTTTCTTTGTCTGACCTCCTTACATTGCGTTCCTGGTGTTTCATTTCACTCTGTCATGCTTCACTGTGCTGTGAGAAATAACCATGGGGATGAAGTAAATTGATTGTGTTCAGTGGAGATAGAGGAGTTGGTGGAGGTAATTAGGTGGGGAGGTAAATCTTGCGACAGAAGCCAAACTGAGACTTTTTCTATAGTCATGAAACTTTGAAATGATGTTTCACTTTTCTTTTTATCTTTCTCTTGCCTTAGGCAAATATTTTCCATACCAGAATGCAAATTAATTAAACAAATTAATTAAAGCATTTTTATTTAGAAGGCTACAAAACAATTCAGACCTACATTGAAAAGGTTTCTGAGAATTATTGAAAATATACAAAAAAGCATCATAGTTTATTAAGGGTTCTTAATACATATGTATGTATATAAATATGCATATATATACATATAAAATTTTAATTTGAAGTAATGTTTTTGAACTTCAGATTCAGAATGATGTTCTGTGTCTCTATCCCTATATTTATTATCAAGAGAAACCAAGTGATTTCAAAGAAACAAAACCAATATTTAAAACTTAGACCAGTGCTCTGTGGCTTTGAAAATAAAACATTGATTTCTTTCTTATTAGTAAAATTGACATAAAATGCTTAAGGAAACTGCATCATATGAAATAATATTTAACAATAATTCTAGCATAATTCAGTCTAATTAACATAGTTTGGTCTATGTTAGTATTGTAAACTACTGTAACAAAATTACTGACCCCTTCATTAGAATTAATTGAATGCATTTCATTTAACTTGTTACTTAAAGACCATTCTCAACATATCATCACCTCTAATGTAATAGTTAACTATATGCCTTAATTTTCCTAGGACTGATATGGACTGATTATATTGGTATTTTACTTTACAACCTTTTGGGTTGATATAAATCATTTAATTTAAAGCTTCTCATGTCACTTATCAATATCTCCACAAATATCATTTAATAGACTTATTGCCTGCCTACAATCACAGATGCGTATGAAAGAGTATTTTCACCCCGTTTATAAAAACACAAATGAACATCATTGGCTTCTCTGTTTACAGATGTTATTTGAGCAGAAGGGCCTTGTCTCACAACTGAGGACATGAATTGGGGCTGAGGGCAGGTAACAGAAGCCCCAGGGCCCAGAAAACTTGCCATGAGTGATAACTCTGCATCAGCTCCTCCAAGGAGAGGCAGGGACTATCAGCAAAACCGCCTTACTGGTTTCTCTGAGGAAAGCAGGTAAGTGGTCCCTCCGGTAAGCAGGACTCACACAATAAAGCTTTACAGATTGCAAGCTGCACCTTAATGGTGTTTAAATGTGAGCAGGAAGTTGATGCAGCTCTCTGCGGTGAGATGAAGTTTAGAGTATTAAGCAAACATGTGCTTTATTTCGGTGCCTTGGAAACTGCAGAGTAGATGCCAACAGTGTGTTAATATTTGATCATCTTTAATATTTCAGAAGTCTTAATTTTAAACAATCAAGATGCACATGAAAAATACAATCTTCCTGAGGCTTCATTATGTTTGTATTATAACTGGCCTAGTGTTTGGTCAGACAGAAAGAAATAGTTGTATATTTATGGAGAATGTCTTCACATGGAAATGGTCCATCTTGCTATGACACAAATGCAGTCATTTCTCTACTTTGGTCTATTTCCCTCTACTTGTTACAGTGTTTTAAAATTTTCTTCCACATATAATTTTTGTTATTTTAGTTTCTGAGAATATCATATGTGCTATATGTTTTTTTATCATATTCATTTCCATTTTCTTGTCTCCCTCCATTTCCTGAGGAACCTTCGGCCCTCCATGAGTTGAACTAGGGGTTCTTGCATTAGCAATGGTGGGCCCTTATTTGCCAGAGGATAGATAATTATGAATAATGGCTACACTACCAAAAGAATTGTCTCCCCTGCTCCCAACATATGTTTATTTCATTTAGAGAATAAGTTCTCTGGAGTCCATGCTTCAGTTTATTATAATATATAATCAGTTGAGTGGGTTAATTTAATGTTCTTTTAACATCATTTTAAAGGAAAAAAGAGGGTCTGGGTAGATGTTTCAGTTAGTAACATGCATGTCACCTAAGCATGAGGACCTGAATCTGATTTCTAGCACTCATGTGAAAAAAATAAAAGCCATAATCCCAGGACATGGTAGGAGGAGATGGAAGATGCCTATAGTTTGCTGGCCAACAAGTCTAGCTGAATTAGCAACCTTCAGTTCTGTGAGAAACCCACGTTCAAAAATAAGACACAGTGTTAAGGGAGACAGATATTTTGTCAACCTCTGGCAACCACATGCTTGCAAACACATACACATTTGTACACACACATCCTCATGAAGATGGAATATCATTGATTAATCTGTGAGCATTCAAGACAACCACAAAATATGCCAAATGCATGAATTTTTTACAGACTCAAAAAATCAGACCTAAGATTCCTCAATAGAAATTCTCATATTCTTAGACTGGTGGAGTAACTGGGCTAGATGCTTTCCCAGTACCCATGAGACCTAGGGATTTATCCCTAATCATTAAAGGCAAGAGCATCTTATGAGATAAGAGAAACCATAGGAGACAAAGCCATATATGTTGCACATAAAATTGGACATCTAATTACAAAAAAATTTGTATATTGAATTTAAAGTATTAGTAGGTGCTAGTAGTAATTGTCCTAAATCTACCCTGATATTCTTTGTTAAACACTTAAGGAAGAAAACAAATGAATACAACCAGAGGACGGCCAAAGATGTATTTATACATACATATATACAAAGAGATGGCTCTGTATGTAGAGGTGTAGCCAAGCCTGAATTCCTAGGTTCCAACCCCAGAATCCATACAAAGGTAGGAGGACAGAACATACTCCACAACAGGTTTCAACACACATACAATACACACACACACACACACACACACACACACACACACACACACAACTTTAGGAAAAACATATACTTATGAAATATCATTACTATGTCCTGAGTACAAAATTCTAAGAAACCAAGACATCATCTTCATCATACATTTGTGTACTTTCCCTAATCTGAGTCCCATTGTGACAAATACAAGAGTTTGTAAAGTGATTATCTGAGGAAAGAGCTGGAATGTATCCCCTGTGTACAGAGAAATTCACAGAGCACAGCTGGTGTTACAGCCTGCGTTTGATTGGGTCAGCTCAAGGCTTTTCCATGGAGCTTAGCACCATGGCCTCGGTTCTGTTTCCTTTCCCACATAGCATCAAACTCAGCTCATCATTGCACACAGCTCCTTCTTGGGATTGCATCTTGGAAATTCCAAAAACTTTCCAGTTGTACAACTAATGTAAATGATAAACCATTCAGGATTCCTTGGTGTAAGCACACACTTGAGACCACTTCTTAATATAGAAGAGCCCGGGTTCTCCTTTGGTTACATTGTCTCCTTTGCTTATTTTTCTCTGGACCACCCTAGATCTTAGTGTGGATAGCTCTAAAATATTTACATGAGTATATAAATGAAAATTACAACTTTTATAAATCAATGACTGTTAACATGACCTTTTCTGCTGTGCCTTTTTGCTTCTCTTATTTGGTTGCAACCAATAATTTTTATGTTAAAGTGGAATGTTTTGCCCCTCAGGCATATAGCACCCAATGTGAGAGTGTTTCCATAAAAAGAAGTTCTCTTATGCCACTCATGTGTCATGTTTTTTCCTACCACTCAGGCTCCCGAGCAACACATAGTAGTTATTAAAGCGTTGTCCTATATGAAGCTAGAGAGACAGCACTGTGTTAGGAGTTCTTACTGTTCCTTGAAAGAGCTAGCGTTTGGTTCCCATCACCAAAATCAGGAAGCTCACCATCATCCTTAGATCCAGCTCCAGGGCATCTGACATGTTCTTCTGACCACATGAACACCTGCACACATATGCACAAACCTATACTCAGACACTTGCATGCATGCAATAAAAAAAAACAATATTTTTTAAAAAATTATGTATCATGTATATTAATTAGTTCAGCCAGTAGATGTGCTAGCCATGAAAGCCATGACACAAGGCCAGAACCTGTGCTCAGGCAACTGCAATCTCAGGATCCTTATGGTAAAGGTGAGGTGGAACTGTAACAATTCCTGAGAAGTTTCTGAGCTCGCCAACCTACAGTTCATAGTGCAGCAGAATAAGCAAATGAGACCCCACTGCAACAATGCAGAAGGCAAGAACCAGTTCCCCAAATTTATTCTCTGATTTGCACACATACCCAGTGGTATGCACAGGTCCATGTTCTCCCTCCCTCCCTCCC
>NW_022196898.1:418585-438455 GCF_008632895.1 Mastomys coucha
CTCTCTCTCTCTCTCTCTCTCTCTCTCTCTCTCTCTCTCTCTTTCTCTCTCTGTCTCTCTGTCTCTCTGTCTCTCTCACAGACACACACATACACTCACACACTCATAGAGAGAGAGACTCACATACACTAAATGTAAAAATATTTTGTATGTTAAGTAAATGGTGAGCCTCCTGTATCACAGGTTGTCCTTGACTCACCATAGAGATGAAGATGACCTTGAACATACAGTCCATCTGCATCCACCTTGTACTGCTTCGATAACAGATATACGCCACCATTCCAAGTGCTGAGATAACAAAAATGTACACTATGTCCAGGTTTATTGAGTGCTGGATATTGGCATCAGTGCCTTGTGAAAGCTTTTCTAAACTCAGCTACACCCTTAGCTTCAATAAATAAGCTTCATTTTTAAGTTTACTTACTTTCTGAAAAATTATGTTTGTACACATTAAATAATCATATATATGTGTGTATGTGTGTATATATATGTATTATATATATATATATGTATATGTATATATATGGAGTGTAGAAGGAGGTGGCAAAATGTAAGTACATTTTAAAAGTTATATATCCAATATTGAAATCTTTATGCTTTCCTTTTGTAGGTAGAAAGGTCACTGCTTTGGGAAAGTAAACCTTTAAATCATCATAGTTAGAAATGTTATAGAAATCATGTAGATAACAAGTTTGTTTATATATAGCACTTTTGAGGACCAAGAAACAGATTCCTCATTTAAAGATAGTCTTATGGAATCCAGAATTAAGATCTAAATAAAATGTATTGGGTTGAAATGGCAAATATTATTCTAAGGATAGCTATCTCCTATGCCAGAAGTTCTTACAGCATTGTTGGAAATAGTCAATAAATAACTAAACTCAGACTCCAATGCAAGGAAAATGTAGAGCTGTTGAAAGCCACCAGCTCTCTATATTCACCGAAACATTAGCAAATCATAATGAAGCAGAATTTTTAACTACAGACTCTGATGCCTTAAGCTTAGACTTACTACGGGACTTTTTAAGGGTTTATTGAGTCAGATGTGAAGACAGAGGGTGAACAAAGAAAGTTTTTCACAGGAATTTTAGTTTTACTTTGTACTTTTATTGATTTCTCCAAATTCATTACCTTAAAAGTAAATATGTATACATAAATAGAAAAGCAAATATGTTAGTAAAAAAATCGTAACTTTTTCTTTCTTTTCTTATGTTAAATGTGTTCTTTTTTTTTTGGTTTTTCGAGACAGGGTTTCTCTGAGTAGCCTGGCTGTCCTGGAACTCACTTTGTAGACCAGGCTGGCCTCGAACTCAGAAATCCACCTGCCTCTGCCTCCCAAGTGCTGGGATTAAAGGCGTGCACCACCACCGCCCGGCTTTAAATGTGTTCTTAAACATAAAACATCTTATTTTGTTTTATAATGACAAGCAAAATATTTTTGGCTGTCACTATTTTGTTTAAGTGAAGAAAGAGAACACTTTAAAATTCCTATCTGTTACAAACTAGGATCTTTCTTCCTTCCTTTCTTCCTTCTTTCTTTCTTCCTTCCTTTCTTTCTTTCTTTCTTTCTTTCTTTCTTTCTTTCTTTCTTTCTTTCTTTTTCCCTTTCTTTCTTTCTTTCTTTCTTTCTTTCTCTCTTTCTTTCTTTCTCTCTCTCTCCCTCTCTTTCTCTCACTCTCTCTCTCTCCTTTCTTTCTTTCTTTATTGGTCCTAGGTACAAATAACAAATGCTCAGCTGAGATGATCTTTGCAAGGAAAACTCAGTAATTCAATTTTTATTCACAAGGTTATCACAAGTGTTTTAGTTTTCCCTCTTCAGGCTCATGGTGCTTAGTTCTCTCTAAATTCTGTTAAAAGGGGAGATTTTGTTTTTTCATTTTCAAACCAAATCTGGGTAAAGATACAATTGGAGAAGAAGGTTAACTTCTGTGGTAGTTTGAATATGCTTGGCCCAGGGAGTGGCATTATTTGGAGGTATGGTCTTGTTGGTGGAAGTATGTCACTGTGGGCATGGGCTTTAAGACCCTCTTCCTAACTATGTGGGAGCCAGTCTTCTCCTAAAGGCCTCCAGATGAGGATGTATAACTCTCTGCTCCTCCAGCCTCATGCCTACCTGGATGCTGCCATGCTCCCACCTTGATAATGGGTTGAACCTCTGAATCTGTAAGCCAAACCCAGTTACATGTTGTCCTTATAAGAGTTGCTTTAGTCATGGTGTCTGTTCACAGCAGTAAAACCCTAACTAAGACACTCTCCAAAGAAAACCTTTGTTTGTTTGCTTTTCTCTTCAATTCTCCTAAAAGCCAATTTGCTCTCCAAAGAGGAAAATATTCTCTTTCCTTCATATATAAAAACATTTTATTTAAAAGGAGGACAAAATTAAAATATCATAAGCACTATAGTGAAAGTCATGTTAAGTTATCAGATATCAACAACTACAAGTATTATTTCTTTGCTCTTACTGAATGAACCATCTACACACATGGTTATCACACAGTTGTGAAATATAATTTTAAAAAACATGCTCAGCCTGCACTCTAAGCTTAGCTTCGAGATTGGACGCAACCAATCCCCAAACCAGGAAAGCCTGGAGCTGCTGTCCATACTCCACTAGTTCTCTTTTGGGTTTTCGTTTGTTCCTCCTGGCTAGCTTCACCAAGGCACCAGCTACCGCCCTGCCTTTGCCACACTTGAGATGCTTTATTATTTTAGAACTTATCAGGGAACACAATTGCTGGGCGATGAATCTCTTGCCCTACCCTTATCAGCTACCCCGTATCAGCAATCTGCTGGTGGTGGAGGCCACTGGTTCTGGCTGCTCCAAGAACTTACATGGTTGTTGCATCCTTCTCATAGCAAAGCCTGGCCCAAAGAAAGTTCTCTTTCTTTCCTCCCCTCTCTCTTCCTCCTCAGACCCAGAAGCTCTTCTGCCTTATTTATTGACCAAATCAAGAACCAATTAGTGAAACAGACTTTAGTAACAGCTCCTCCCCCTACACACAGTTACACTTGTTTCAGGATAAACATGGAATGGCATCTGAGTGAGGCTGAATTGCTGGCTCCACTACTGCCCAGGTAGGTAGACCCCCATTTGTCTTTTGAATCTGTTTGAGCCTCAATTTCCTAGGTTATAAATTGAGACAATTAATACCCACCTCATTGTATTAGTTCAAGTAATGCCCAAATGATGTATGGAGAGTCATTTAGAATGTACCTGGCATGCCATTAATGCTAGATAAATTGTAAAAAAGAAAAGTCAGCATTATAATATGCTCTTTGTAATTGCCTCACAGTGTGGCAATCAGCTTAAATCATATCATAGGTTTCTCAATACCAGCCACTAGGTACCAATCATCCTTAAATCACCTAATAGATTCCAAGGATAAGAAGCCACACATGACGCTATATCATCTTACTTCACTGCCTCAGTTTTGAGCTACTTTCAAATTTCTGTATCTCTGATTCCTTCTCCCTGATATTCCCTTTATTCTTGTAACCCACCAGGCTTGCTTCAACAATACAGATTTTTTCCCTTGGCCTCCTTATTTTCCAGAATTCTATTCTGCAAAATCTATATTTTATGAAATTTTGTTGGTTATATGTCCAGAAAACTTTAAATACACAATTGCTTTAAATGTTTTTGTAGTGTTTTCAGCTGGTTAAAGCTTCTTGCATTTTTTCTTGTTTTTTGTTTTTATGTTGTTGTTGTTGTTGTTGTTCATCTGTTTGCTGTTAATCTTCACAGTAATAAGGTAATAATTTTCTGTTCTGTTCAGCATCATGTTTAAGTGCATGGTATTCAGTTTGACATATAGTAAATGTTCAAATAGTTTATATACAATGAAATAAATGGTTTGCATTCCTGCCTTGGTGAGTCTGCTATAGGTTCCCTAGTAAAGAAGTTGTTAATGTTCTTGTATCTGGTGATACCAGAGGAAGTTACCAGTGTTCACTGACACCGTGGGAGTTTCTTCTTCAGTACTCTCAACCTATTTTTTCAAATCACCTTTACCTTTGTAACCCATGCTGTAGTGAAGAAAGGGAAAATGGTGACATGGAAGCATGATATAATTTTGCATCAGCATAGATTCATATCAAGTTGTTGTGGGATAACAAATAATCATCACATCTATAACTGGCATATAGTGTTAGGATCAATAGAGAAACATCTATCTGAGCAAACCTCATGGACATTAATAATTATGTGAATGTAGTATACAGAGAAGTCAAAGACTTCCAGAATATAAAATGGGCTTGAATACCATAAGTACCCCAAAGCCCCTAAGATCTAGCTCTGAATTTTTGGTATTAGACCCTAGTAAAATAAACCATAGCTGCTAGAAGCTACAGGGGAGTGTAGGACTATGGGAGAAATTGAGTTAGAATATCTTATAATGCCCCAAAGAAATGAAGGTCTAAAATAACAGTGTTCCCACAAAGATGGAAAAATGACAAAGATACACAGGCATCAAGGGAAAGAAGTCCCTAAGCCCAAAGAATAAATGGAAGAAGAAAAACCAATGAAATATAATATGGATAATTACAAATTCACACTAATAGAAAGAAATAACTGAGTGCATACAAATGAGGGAAATAAGTAAAATTCCTAATGTTTGTAGACAGTCTCACCTTGCAGAGCTGAACCAGAAATTGGGATCTCATAGTGACTTCCTTCTAACATATACAGTATAGAATAGGAGAGAAAATATTTGTGATGAGGAAGTAAGACAACAATGATATAGATGACCACAAACCATGATGCATTAAAATGCAATTCTTGATGTCATCTAATAAATGAGAGGCTGTAACTTCGTGGATTTGTCACTTCTAAGATGTCTCAGCCAAAAGGAGCCCATAGAGATCAGGTGTTTAAAAATATGTTGGTATCTTGATTATCTTGAAGCAGTTTACCCTACATGCAAACTAAGTAAATCTGAAGTATGAACATTAATTAATAGTGTAGCAATGTTGATTTGTTGGTTATAGTTGTAGCATACTAATATAAATAATTAATAAGAGGCACTGAGTTTAGCCTATACAGAACACTCCATGTTACTTACATTTTTGTGAATATAAAATTATTATGAAATTAAAAGCCAATTAGAAGAAAAAGAGGAAGAAAATGGGGAAGAAGATGGAGAGGGGGAAAAACAAAGAGAAAGAGGGGCAAGAGGAGGAATAAGAATAGGAGGAGATACAGGCAGAGGAGGAAGAGGATTCCTCTTCCTCTTTCTCTCATATTCTGGGTTCTCCAGGACAGCAGTCAATGTTTGTGATCGTAGGCTACTGATAAGTGTCCTCTAAGAATTTAGATACAATTCAGAAACATTTACTTAATACTCAACATAGTTGAATAAACAAAGTCATTTAGTGTTTCAGTTGTAGAATAGATGTTTCATATATAAACTACAGAATTAACAAGAAAAGTATTTTTTTTTTTAGTTTACTCTATTTTACTTGGTTAGAAATTAATCTTTAAGTTTTATTAAGTGAGATTTGGAGAGAATCATAAACAAAACAGAGGCAAGAGTTATTGGTTGCAAGCAAGGAAAGGCACTAATCCTTGGGTATTCATTTCATTTGAACTAAAATTAAAACAACACTATAATAGCGGTTTTATGTGAGATTTTCCATAATAAATCAAAAGATTTTCTTAGGAGACATTATCTCATTCTTTCCAATATATTGTGTAGATTAATGGGGAAAACTAAACACATCTTTTCTCTATTAACATAGTTATTTGAAAATCAGGCTGGAACCAACATGATTTAATTTAGTCATTTTGAAGCTTGACTAGCTGACTTCCTTTGGGTTACATTACTATTTTTAGCTTAGGGCAGATATTTATATAAAATCCCCCAAGGGAAGCATCTACTCTGGTTTCTGGTCCCAGAATCCCGGTTAAAAAACAAACTCTGAACTGAAAACAAACAGCATGAACTGATGTGATCCATGGTTGTGTTTAAAATAATGACATTTGCCAAAGAAAGTAAACCACCAAAAATGGTGTTACTGCTCTAGTAAGGCTCAACAAAAGTTATACTCTCTTATATCCCTGGTGATCATGTTAAGTGATTATATGTAAAAGATGCAAAAAAGTTTTTTTCTTAACTATATGAAATGCTAGAGGAGAAGCAAAAAAATGTCAATAATAAGAGTAAAATCAGTGTGTATGTATGTATACATATATGAATATATATTTGATATCTGTAAATACATGTATATATGCACTTTCAATAAATATAAAACAAAACAGTTTACATAAAAATGTAGTATATAAAAATAAGAACTCTCATATTGATTAGCTTAGTACTAAACCTGGAACTATTGCCTAAAGTCAACCAATAACATGGTATTGATCTCTGGTTGTATTATTGATGCCATTTGATAGCAGAGTCAGTTTCTATGAGCATAGAAATAGACACAACTGCAAGTTGATTGCATCATTTTCCATTGAGAGAAACCAAACCCAAGGCATGCTAAGTGAGTGCTCTACCACTGATGCAAATCCCCAGTCAGCAAGCTTATCATTCTGAAAGCATTAGTAAGCCACTATAAGAGTGATATTTAACCAGTACATATGATTAAAATAGGCCCACTCTTCTAGTCTTATGCCAGTGACTAAAATTTGTGGAATTGCAGCAGCTGAATTGGACAAGAAAAACCTGGGACTAAGAAAATGTCCCAGTGAGTAATGTGATAGCTGCAAGAACCAAGGGCCAGAGTTTAGATTGCTACCACCCATGTTAAATATAAACTCTAGGTATGACTGTACATATCTTTAATCCCAGCACTGAAAGTAGAGACCAGAGAATCCCTGGGGTATTCTGAATAGCCAGTCTAGGTAATCCATACATATCAACTTCAGTGAGAGACCCTGTTTCAAAAAATAATGTAAAGAGTGACACAGGGAAGGCATCTAAAGTTGACTTCTATAGAATTTCTCATGTCATTAATAACACACTCACACACACACACACACACTCACACCTTTGCGTTGAGACATTCTTTGAAGACCATATTGATCTTCTCAGTTTTTCTTGTAACGAGGATTACAAATTCAAAATTTGTGGTACTGATGCACGTACTGTTAAGATTACAGATCAAGATTCGTGTGGTAGCTCAAATTTTGATCGTCCTGATTTTTATTTCTGCTGTTATGCATTTGTCTGTTAGGATTACCAGGGGCTTGGTTTCAGAACACATCATATACATCAAAATGAGTGGACATTTAAGTGCCTCGTCTAAAACAGTACAGTTATTTGCATATAATCCCTCACTCAGCCTCCTTTGAATTTTAAATTATTTATAGATTACTTATACAATCCAAAACAATGTAAATGATATGCAAATAGGTGCATTGTTCAGAGTATAAAGAGAGGAAGAGAATGTTTGCCTGTGCTCAGCACAAATGAAAAAAAATTAAGCTAAATTTGGTAAGATGCAGAGAAACAGAAACTGTGAGTAATAGGGGCAGGGCCACTCACAGCTCCAAAGGTAGCCAGCAGAGTTTATGTATTTATGGAAGTTAATGTGCTAGTATATATTTGAAGTTGGAGAGATTATCTACAACTGTCATGGAACTAACAATACCGCATGTGTGTTTATAAGTAGGAAGTATTAACAGTAATCATAAGGAAGTAATATTTCATGCTACAGATTTTCTGTTTTCTCCTCCAGTTCTACTTTCATTTACTTCACACTGAGATTTAAAATAAAACTACAAAAGGAAAGTGGAAGTGTCAAGACAGATAGGGACAAGAAGACGTGGGAAATAAGCATGCAAAGAACTCACCTATTATTGCTGTGTTAAAAAACAAAGACGACCATGAGGCAAAAGTCACTGTTCTAGAAGTTGAACTGAAGCCATGCAACATAGAGCTGAATTTTTCATTAACTGCATAGACCAGAAAATGGCTTCTCACACTGAGCTTCCAATAGTCTAACCTTGTTTATTTTCACCTTCAGGGTTAGACAGGGATGATTTGAGCTTATCACATTTCTGAAGTTGTGATACCTAAGTTTATGGATCCCTATGTCCTATAGAACTTAGGAAATAGGGAATCCAGTTGCTTCAAGTTATTAAGTTAGCAGCAATTTTTTTATAGCTGTTTTAGCAAGTGAATATATCCACAGACCAGTTTTGTGCATGGTATAGCCTCAAGAAAAGAATCCTCAAACAGAACAGAGGAGATGGCTCAGTTGCTAAAGTACTTGCTGAACAAGTGTGAAGATCTGAGTTTCCCAGCACACAGGTTTTAAAAAACATGGCATAGTAGCAACACAATCTTATGATCCCAGAACTAAAAAGGCAGAACAGGAGAGTCTCTAGCCAAAAAGATGAACTACATGTTCCTTGAGACACATTGTTTCAGAAAATAATGTGAAGAAAGAGTTGACAAAGACATCAACAACATCTGGCCTTAATACATAGGCACATATATGTGATCCCCAAACCATGGCATGTGCACAAGCATGAGCATGCACACACACAAAGATAAAAGCAGATTGACATATGAGTTATAAAGATACGAAGCATGTATTATCACCCAGACAGTTAAATTCAACTGGATTAAGTATAAAGGACTAAGATACCTTCTTTCCCTGATCAGAGTCATCTTGGAACAGCTGGGCCTTAGATCTTCACTTTTATATGTTATACATCTTTCATAAAGATGGGGTGGGAAAGCCTGCCTGTGAGAACTAGCACACCGTTCATTCTTAATATTTTGATCCAAGCTTACCTTGGTTGCTACTTGTGAGATCTGCCACATATTAGTTTCTCCACTTAGTGTGGATTTCAGAGAAACAAGAAAGATAAGGGGGAGGAAGAGGAAGGACACAAGAGGTTTAGGAAGAAAAAGAGAGGGTGAAGCAAACAAAACTGCAATATACAAATGAGAACTCAGGAGAGCACAGGGATACTTTCTCTTGTTACCTACTGGCTCCAGGTAAAAGAGATTATCTTCTTTCCACTTACAAATTGAAGAGCTCTAAAGGACAAAAGTTGAGCCAAGCCGACTGTGTTTATCATCTAAATAGTGTTACCCTAGAGCAAAGGGAGAAGCCCCCGTCTCAGCACACCTGGGGTAGAACCCTATCTGTGACCCACCTGTCTGACAGCCCTTTGGAGGACTTGAGCATAGGCTCACTCCTATATGGTGGAAAAGTCAAATATCAAGGTTGCTCAGATTCAAACCAGCCAACGTGCCTTTAATTATGGTGTTACATTTAATTGGAAACATAATTACCCCATCTCCATTTCTTCTGAGAGCTTCATTATCACAACTAGCTGTGGGCTTCAGGGCAGTGGAAAAGATTCCCCAAAACCTAAAATCCTAGGTTGGTTCCAAGGACATTTTCTTGTACTAAAATGAGGCAATTTATTCTGACATTGGTTCAGAAGCAAGTTAATTCCTATTAATGGATTTTTTTCCATTATGGGGAAACCCCCCCCTTAAAAGCATCCCTAGTGTGGCTTTTTATTAGAACTGGCCTGAAGACAGGAATTTCTCAGAATAAGATATTTCCCCCCTCAATGGAGAAATGTTGAAATACAGCCATTGATTTTGAGATCAAGGTTAAAAAACACAGTTCTTTTTAGAACTTAAAAATATCAATGCAACTTTCCTGCACCAAGGTTATTAATACACAATATTATTCTCAAAGTCTATCAGATGTTCTGCTTTTCCACTCCTGCTTACTCTATCTGCTTTAAGAAGAGCAGATATATTTCCACATGTACCTCAAGAAACTCTTTCCTCCAACATATGTCCTATAGAAAATTGTATGAACTGATGTGCAAAGGAGAATACAGTATGTTAAACACAGTGTAGGGTCAGGTGGATGTTATTAGAAGACCAGAGCTCTAACCCATGCAAATGTTCGTTTCTGCACAAAGATTATCACTCATGTTGCTTTGTAAGATAGAACATAGACTTACATGATTAACTCCGAGAATTCTAGAATAAAACCTGAATATCTAATAAATTCTATCTCAACCTTGCCTATCATGAATGGAGAATTTATTGACATGAAAAATTACCTAGTCTAAATGCAAGTGCATGACTTGGATAGATGTAAAATGTTCTTCAAGGAAGATGGACAAAACATGCATTGCTCTTGGGTACTAAAGAAGAAAGTAGAATGTATCATACTCTAAATGTCTTCCCTGTGGTGTGTGTGTGTGTGTGTGTGTGTGTGTGTGTGTGTGTGTGTGTGTGTGTGTGTTGATATTTACACATGTGAAGGAGTAGCAATATGCACCAGAGTATGTTGTATATACACATGTGTGCAGATGACAGAGTAGGGTATTGTCTTTTCCAGTTCTCTCTGCCTTATTCTCCCGAGACAATCTCACTGAAATCAGAGATTGCTGTTTTTTGACTGGCTACAAACAAGCCTTAGCAATTACCCTGTCTCCTCTACCTACTGCCAGTACCATCGGGTCAGTGCTAAATCACAGGTGGGCACAGGGTCACGACTGATTTCTTTTATATACCTGTTGGAAATAGAACTTGGTTTCTCATGCTTGTGCAAGGAGTGTGCTTACCTACTTACTGAGCTATCTGCCCAGTCGAGTGTGATTTTCTTTTTATTGTTAATTTTAAAATTAATTCCAGAGATTTAAAAACATACATTTGTGGAGTTTCTTCCCCTAAAAGATTTATATGAAATGCTAAGGTATTCTTTAATATGGCTACATTTCCTTTCCTAAAATTAGCATTTTACATCCATATTTTCATCCACCAATATCATAAGACTTATACATTAAGAATATCTTAATGTTTCCTAAGATACATGTGCAAAAGGGTCATTTAGACTCGTGTACACAGAGGACATGATTCAAGCATCATTTGTGTAAAGGTGTTTTTAAAGTGAATTCTCTATTTGGCTTGAAAATAATGAAATCTCATCAATATTCAGCAAACTGTATTAATTTCTTGTTCTTTAATGGCATTTATTTCTGTTTATAGAGACAAAATTTAAATATGAACATTATCGAATGCCATAGTAACTCATATATCTGTAAACTTATAAGATTACAGGGCACCATTTTTTATTTCATTGGTGAATGCTTTCGCTGGCTCAGTCTTAATAGGATGAGAGTGATGTAGAGCCTTAAAACCATAAAGATTGGACAGCTTTTAACTCAGACATCATCTGTACAGGAGATAATATATATAGTGCTTTTTAAAGACTGCCTGCAGGAATACCCTCTGTGTCCCGATATGATATGATTATGGCCCAAAAAGGCAGAGAGAAGTTGAGGTTGTCCTAGAGGTTCTGTCCTCATCACCCTATGAAGACAACTGTGTCTAACATCCAAGAAGAGAAAAGGATTCAGAAGATATTTTTCTCCCATATGACCAACACTGATAACCGTAGCTATTCTGAAGGTTTGGGACACAAAGAACTTAAGTCTTCATATGAAACGAATGGCAAATGGGACTGGCTGGATAGCTAGTGAAAAGACACTTGCTAGTTCATAACCGAAAGTTGATTTTCAGTACCCACACATTAAGAAGAGAGCTGACTCCTTCAAATAATCCTTTGACCTGCACACCACACTATGTCACACACACTCATACACACACATACACACACACACACACACACACACACACACACACACAAACATACACCAAATACAAGAAAAAAATGTAATTTAAACAATTAAAAGTATATATAGAAGGGCATAGGGACTTCTGGCATGCAGATACTGAGTGCTCTGTGATAATGCTTATTGATCTTGGGGAGAGACTTCTAAGCATGAGCAGATTTGAAAACAGCAGAAACAAATGTGCGAGTCACTCCATCATCAATATTTGACTTCTGAATAGAAAAACCATTAATTAATGGATGACAGATATTTACGACTTGTTCAAGCAAAGTGCTGTTATTTATTTGTATTTTGATTTATAATTTGAAACCATCTTCCCAGAAGAATATTAAATATTTTTCTTGACATATAAGTTGAAGCATCTATTGCAGAAACATACAAATGTGAAATATTACGTGCTTTTCTGCAGACTTGAACTATATTTTTTAACAGTGAATTTTAAATAGGTCATTAGTGTTTTCAAGTCTGCTGTTTGATGAAAGGTTCACAGGATGATTGAGGTTCTTTGCAGCTTTCTAGTCTTGTAGATCATAACATCATTCAGGAGGAATTCTGGTTAAGTTTTAGATTTAAGAAGGCTGGAAATTTAAAGAGGCAAAGGTGGTTAATTTACAGTATGAAATCTACATTGGGCCAGGTTGTCCACTAGCTGTGAAAGCTACAACAAATACACAATAAAAAAGGGTAATATACAGGAAAGGGTGTCAGCCTGTGACTGGCATCATGTCTGACTCTTTCAAATGGATTAGCACCATGACGAATGAAGGATTTGAAGAGATGTGTTCCATCAGAATACCAGAGTAAGGTAGAACTCAATGGCTGATACTCTTTGAAACAATTCCTAGAATTTTGAAGTGGGGAGCATTCATGCCAAGCTCTAGGTGTGGAAGTCAGGATACCTTGTAAGAGCCAGCTTTCTGCTTTCACAGTGTGGCTCCCTGGGGTAAAACAGAGGTATTTAGTTGAAAGTTAAGCACCTTTACCTACTGAGTCATCTCACTTGCCTGACATTTTTCATGTGGGAAGCTATGAAACCGTCTAGTAAGGTTTAGCTAATGGGACTCTGATAAATATTCATTCATCTAGCTTAGCAAAAAAAGCAAGCCTATTAATGTGTTCTATTATGCCAATGGAAAGTGCACACATAGCAACGGCCCAAAGCATACAAGTGGGAAGGCATTTGCATTCCAGTAATTTATTTTCACTCCCTGGCCTACAAATTAATAGTAAACAAAATGTGTCTAGAAAGAATATCTGGTTAATGCAGTCCTCCTTTGCCAGTTTCTGAATACTAATAAATCATAATTAACAGGGATATTTTAAATAGTAGCTACCTACCACCTTTTTGTGATTATAATTAGCTGCATTTTATGTCTCAGACTACTCATTTAAATGGTTTTGTTTAGAAAAACATATATTTGTTACAAACATTACATACTTTAATTGTGGAACTTCTAACCTCTACAAGCCTATGAGGTTGATTTCACATCAGTTCAGCTCTTAAATATAGCAGGCATTCTATTCTTAGTGGTGTTCATGCTTTTCCTTCAGTAAGAGTCATATCGCTTAGCTTATTAAATGATCAGAGCGGCTCCTGGGTAGAAGATGATTAGGTCATTGTTTTGTCACTAAAAGACTTAAGGGCTATTGCTAAATTGAACAGGCTGATGTTTTTGACTTAAAAACGAATGGGGTATTAGAAGGGCCTATCTGTTAGGATTTGAGTTCCAGTGTCTGTAACTGCCTCCTTACTGGGATAGCTGTACTTTAGTGTTGGCTACAGATAATACAAACGAGCCTTAAATGCATTTGGTCCATAATGTTAAGAATTCAAATTAACAGAGACAACTGAAGTATTAAAACCTTTGAACTTCAATTAAAAAAAAATGAAAAAAGTAGAATTTTCAACCTCAGATCACTATCACAAAGGTCAGTTCAGTGTGTAAGTTTGTTATCTCTCCTTCACTGCAGGGTATTTAAGAGACAACTTCTGATTTTGTTAAAGGTCACAGGAGTCACACATGTCAAACCTCATTAGTCTTACATGGCTGATACAAAAGTTACCTGCATAACTGTATGCTTAACACAAGATTGCTTGATTTCCTTTTCTTGAAAAAATGTTTTGTTTCACGCAATGGACTTTGTGAAGCTCTCATATTATATGCTTCAAGCTGAACCGATTTCTGTTTTGCCAGCTTAGCCAGCCTGTCTCATTGCAAGTGCATTATATATACAGTGGTGCATATCTAGAAGACTGAAAGAGAAGTGTATGCGCAGACCATAGCATTTCTCAAATTTTTATGTGGAACTTATTTTTCTCTTTCTTTCATGAAACCAAAAGTTTGTGAATGTGGTCACACTGTTGAATAGTAATTGGGACCAGCTGTTACACTTCGTGGTTTCTGAAAGCCTGTGTCTTGCCTTCTAGCTATACTGATCCTGGGCAGGCCTTAATAAACGAAATTATGGAATGTGCAAGCTTGAGCGGCTGCCACATCCTTCTTCAGAGGGCTTTAATTCAGAGCAGACGTTGGAGGCATTGCTTTTCCATGGCCATTCGTCTATGACCCACATGCAGATAAAATAATGACTTTTTTGTTCATTTTTTAGTGTCTTTCAAATTTTTACCATCCTCCTTGCTATGTCTAAATGTGTCATCTAATGACCTTACATAGAACAAGGCCAACAATTTCTAAATATACACAATACTATCTAGTAGTTTACTTTTATTCCTTTAAGTTATTTTTTTGATATAACATATGAGAAAACAGCATATATTACTCCAGATAAAATTTGTTACATCAGAGAGACTAGATGGTATTCTACCATTTAAAGCTCTTTCAGGACAACAAGTTTGTGTCCATATTTGGTTAAGATAAGAAAACTTGTAAAAGGTCAGATAAGGACTCCGAGGCAGGAAATGACAAGCACTTTTAATCTCACTGTCCCGTGTTGGGATATAGAGTGATGTGTCCCATAATCAAATCCCCTACATCTGTGAGAACTGGACCTTCCACGGCAAAGAAAGATATTGCAGGTATGACTAAACATGTATTGAAATGGGCTTTTCTGGGGTGTCTAATGGCTGTAGTGCAATCTCAAGAGACACAGAAGTATAAAGAGATGAGAAGGGCATCTACTTATCAGATTGAAGATAGAAGAAAAGGTATACAGAAGTAGATTCTCCCCTGAAGTCCTTACAGGGAAAAAAGCATTCTGTAGCCCAATAAAGTAACTGTAGGATTGTGACTCACCTCCCCTCTCATTTCCTCCCCTCACCTCCTTCTTTCTCCTCCCCTCTGCTGCCCTCTCCTTCCCTTTCCTCCCCTTCCTTCCCTCTCTTCTCATCCCCTCCACTCTCTTCCTTTATCCTCTCATCCCCTGCCCTTCCCTTCCCTTCCTTTCCTTTCCCTTCTCTTCTCCTCTCTTTCCTCCACAAATCTGTGTTGTTCTAAATTATGGATTTTTAAAAAACATCTTAAGGTTTCCAGAATATCCTAGTGATAATATTACTGTTTCCCTGCTTCAGATTTATACAGCACAGGGATTATTCAAGGAAGCATTTGTATCCCTGAATACTGAATTTCTGCTATGAGAGTAAAGACCTTTAGATAACACATAGACACCATTCAGAAGAGGTAAAAAAAAAAAAATCTTCCAGTCCTTATTTTTGAAATAAGAATTGTCAGTATGATTTCATCTGTCTCTCTATCATCTATCTCTCATCTCTCATCTTCTTACTTGATTTCCTAAAACCATTAATGAGATAAATCATACCATAAAATCAAATGTCTCTTAGATCCAAGCCAAATTGCTTACAGTAATATTTCTCACTAAAGGTAAAGAGAATTTCCTGGGATAATACTTCACCCTGATCAGTACATGCCTAGTCTCAAGCCACCTGTTACACTAAATAGTAAAGAAGATGGGAAAGGTTACCTGAAGTTACAGCAAAGCAACTCAGAAGACAATTGCAAGAGAGTTGTGTTAAATGATGGTAAGGCAGTGTGAGCTGCAATGTTGCTACATGACAACAGATTTGAGGTCCACAATTGTGTATAGGTTAAGGTTGAGGTGGGTCTCTATATCTTTAGTGAGTTACTCCCATTGGTGACTACTAAGATCACTAAGGATATACAGCTGGTTAGTAAATGCTTTCCGTAGGTTGTGTCGAACAACATGTATAATTTTGTTGAAAGAATCAACTCTCAGACCAGAAAGACAGCTCTGCCTGAAGACCCAGCTATACCTTTCCTGAGCACTACTGAGTACTACTCAGCTATTAAAAACCATGACTTCATGAACTTTGCAGGTAAATGGAAGGAACCAGAAAATATCATCCTGAGTGAGGTAACCCAAACACAAAAGAAGTCACATGGTATATCCTCACAGATAAATGGATATTAGCACAAAAAATCAGAAAACCCATGATACAACCCACAACCATATGAAGTTTAAGAATAAGGAAGACAAAGATGTAGATGCTTAAATCCTACATAGAATGGGGTACAAAAACCATCACAGGAGGTAGAGGGAGGGACCTGGGTGGAAAAGAGGTGAATGAGGTAAAAAAAAAAAAAGGCGGGGGTAAGATCAGACATGGGAATGGTCAGGAGAGAAGTATAAAGGGTTAGGAAATTGAATAGAAACATGTAGTACTGGGGGATGGGGAACTGGGGTCAGCCACCAGAAGAAAGTCTGAGACTTCAGGGAATCGAGAAGCTCCCAGGACACAACAGTAATAACTTTAGCCAAAATACCCAACAAAGGGGAGATACAACCTGTACTGACCACCTCCAGTATATAGGCATGGCCTCCAGCTGAGGGATAAGGCCAGCCACACATCTCAAAATCTTTAACCCAGAAATGTTCTTGTTCAAAGGAAAGACAGGGACAAAAAATGGAACAGAAACTGAAGGAAAGGAAACCAGATACCACCTCACCTAGAGATCCATCCCATTTGCAGACACCAACCCCTACATTATTACTGACACTAGGAAGCACTTGCTGATAGGAGCCTGGTATGGCTGTTCCCTGAGAGGTTCTACCTTCACCTGACCAATACAGATGCAGATACTTACAGCCAACCATTAGACTGAGCCCAGGGACCCCAATGGAAGAGCTAGAGGAAGGACTGAAGGAGATGAAGGGGATGGTAAACCCATAGGAAGAATAATATCAGCTGACTGGGACACCCAGAGCTCCCAGAGACTATACCACCAACCAAAGAGTATACATGGAGGGAGCCATGGCTCCAGATACCTATGTAGCAGAGGATAGCTTTTCTGACATCAGTGGGAGGGGAGGCCCTTTGTCCTGTGGAATCTTTTTTTTCAAGTTTCATTGCATTATAATGAGAAAAACTACATGATTTCAATTTATCTGAATCTGTCAACATTTAAAAACATATTTTAAGTAAATAGAATTAAATCACATTCTTGTTTTCCTTTCGTACCCCAACTCTTCCCAGAGACTCCCCTTCAATACCTTTTTTGGTCATATTCTTTAATATTTACAAAATAATATAACAATAAAAATGAGCATTATAAAAGTTGCTTGATACAAAACAACAATCAATTTAACAGTTTTATGTAGATGCTTGTCTACGGCAATACTGAAAATACATACGTTCTTCTCAATATAAACTTTAAGTAACTCCAAATGTATTAACTGTATATTTCAAAATAATGCATCACTACTAATATTTTCTCAAATGAACATAAATATATAAAGTGTTTTTGTTTGTTTATTTGTTTTATATTTAGTAGAGCTTGATTTAGAGACCAAAATCTTGGCTCTTACTGTGGTAACTCGATACAAGAGTTACAAATGTCAATGAAAGCATTCAGTCTCACTCCTTGTTGTTCTCTCACAAACCCCCTCTCAATTTAATTGTCCACATTTCATTTGGGTACACAAATACTCCTAAAATATGTAAGCTGTTCTGAAAACCATACTATAGTACAAAAACATAAAACAAACAATACTACTAATAGAGAGGCTGAGATAAGAGGAGCAAGATCCCAAGACCATTATGCTGTACACAGCAAAACACCATCATGAATAAACAAGCTGAAAGTGTATATGAATTGTATGATATTGGACCTATTTCTCCAATTACCAAATTAGAGAGACCATTGGATGACAGTCAACAAATTTCTAATTCCTTATATTTTTGGATTTCAATTGATTAAGATAGGTTGGCAATACTAATTCTCATATTAAAATGTTAAGAAAAAGCAATTGTCACTTCCTGTTGTTTTTGTTGCAAGAGGTAAAATCAGGTCTGTGTGGATATGTTGAAAGATTACTCTGTTGCTTCTTCTAGGGTGCAGTTTTGCTCCTTATATTGGTGTTTTCCATCTATTATCCTTTGTATGGCTGGATTTGTGGAAAGATATTGTGTAAATTTTGTTTTGTCATGGAATATCTTGTTTTCTCTATGGTAATTGAGAGTTTTGCTGGGTATAGTAGTCTGGGCTGGCATTTGTGTTCTTGTAGGGTCTGTATGACATCTGCCCAGGATCTTCTAGCCTTCACAGTCTCGGGTGAGAAGTCTGGTGCAATTCCGATAGGCCTGACTTTATATATTACCTGACCTTTTCCCCTTATTGCCTTTAAAATTCTTTCTTTGTCTAGTGCATTTGGTGTTTTTATTATTATGTGTTGGGAGGAATCCCCCCTCTGGTCCAGTCCATTTGGAGTTCTATAGGCTTCTTGTATGTTCGTGGGCATCTCCCTCCCCAGGTTAGAGAAGTTTTCTTCTATAATCCTATTGAAGATATCCCCTGGCCTATTACCTTGGGAGTCTTCACTCTCTTCTATACCTATTATCCTTAGGTTTAGTCTTCTCATTGCATCCTGGACTTCCTGGATATCTTGGGTCAGGAACTTTTTGCTTTTTGCATTTCCTTTGACTGCTGTGTCAATGTTTTCCATGGTGTCCTCTACCCCTGAGATTCTCCCATCCATCTCCTGCACCCTGTTGGTGATGCTTGCATCTATGACTCCTGATTTCTTTCCTAGGTTTTCCATCTCCAGGGAAGTCCCTCTTTCTGATTTCTTTACCATTTCTATTTCAATTTTTAGACTCTGGATGCTTTTGCTCATTTCCTTCAGCCATCTGATTGTGCCTTTCTGTAGTTCTTCAAGTGATTTTTGTGTTTCCTCTTGAAGGGCTTCCAGCCGTTTACCTGTGTTCTCCTGTATTTCTTCGAGTGTGCTATTTATGTCCCTCTTAAAGTTCTATATCATCATCATGAGAAGTGATTTTATATCTGAATCTTGCTTTTCCGGTGTGATGGTGTGTCCAGGACTTGCAATGGTGGGAGCACTGGGCTCTGATGATGCCAAGCAACCTTGGTCTGCACTGCCCATATTCCTATGCTTGCCCCACATCATCTGGCCATCTCTACTGCTACCTGACCTTGCCAAATCTGATAGGAGCCTGTCCTTCCTGTGATCCTGGCCGTGTCAGAACTCCTCAGAGTCAAGCTGTCTCCACGATCCTGCAATTCTGGGATCCTGTGACCCTGGGCCTGCTAGAGCACCAGGGAGTGAAGCTTCCTCTGGGTATCCTGGGAATGACTGTATAGTTCATGCCCAATGTCTGCTCAGGGCACCAGAAGGCAAAGACAGGCCTGAAGCTGCCACGGACTGGGGTTTCTTGCAGGGTCCCTTGTTCCACGGGACGATGGGTTCTGGCCAGGTGTGCACAGGATTCGGCTTTTTGACAAACAGACTCAACACGAGTGGTGTAAGGTCTGAGTGTATTTCTCAAAACATGACATGAGGCTTTTACAATCATTGCAAAAGAGAAATGAAAAATCTGGCAGCTCAGTAGTTGAGGTACATCTGAGGCCACCTAAAACACACTAGGTCTAAAACAGCAGCCATCTCCTCTGGACTGGTGCAGCACCCCCAGGCTCCGAGTAGGTTTGGGCTGCATGGTCCAGGCAGGAGGGTTGAGGCTCGAATCTCGAATCTTCAATGCTGAATGTTTGAATCTTGAATGCTCAATCTCTTGACTCTCGATTGGTGCTGCACCCCCCCCCCCGCCCAAGCGTTCCGGGCCCGGGGGGCTATGGACTGCATGAATCTAAGTCCTAGTCCACCTAAGCTCTGGTTTTAGTCCGAGTGCTAACGAGTCCGAATGCTGAATGCAGACTGCCGCATCTAGAATGCTCAATGCTGCACTGTCTCTCTCTCTCTCTCTCTCTCTCTCTCTCTCTCTCTCTCTCTCTCTCT
>NW_022196898.1:438506-473966 GCF_008632895.1 Mastomys coucha
TACATGACTGAGAATGAAGATTTTACTTGACCTTGTCCTGGGATAAGTCTCTCATTCTGTGAGCTTCAATGCCCTACCCATAATGCTGGAGGCAATTAGTTAGAATGGCTTAACATTCCAAACCAGGGTTTGACTAGGATGTTGGAACATTGGTGAAGGTCAGAGAGCAATGTCCGAATTATCTCTTGCTAGCTGTAAAGAAATGATATCTTGGTGAGTTCCTAGCACACAAGTACAAGGACATATCTGGGCTACCTCTGAGTTTGGGGTGCCAGGCAACAATGTGGAGGCAGGAGACTGACTTTCCTTGAAGTTTACGCCTCAAATACCACCGTCAAACAAAGTGTGCATGGCCTGAAGCAACCTGAGCCACTGAGCTGGTGGAGTTGCTGTGTGCCTGGTCCTCTGGGCGTTGTGGGACAGGAAGGAACCTGAGCCACTGGGCTGACGGAGTTCCTGTGTGCTTCATCCCACAGGTCCCAGTTACTATCAATGTAGGAACAGATGTCATGTCCTCCTTACTTCTGATCCTGGACGTTAGAGCTCCTGGGAGTGGAGCGTCCTCTGGGTGCTGTACTGGGCGTGGAGCCTGTGCCCAAGGTCCTCTCAGGATGCCAGCCCAGACAGACCGGAAGAAAGGTCCTGTGTAGTCTTGATGCCCCAGAGTAGGGGGATGTTAGAGGAGTGAGGCAGGAGTGGGTGAGTTGGTGGAGAAGCACCCTCATAGAGGCAAAGGAAGGGAGGAGAAGGGTGATGGGATGGGGATCTTGTGGAGGGATAACCAGGAAGAAGGATATCATTTGAAATATAAATGAATAAAATGATTAATAAAAAAAGAGAAAAAACAAAAAAACAAAACAAAACAACAACAACAAAAAAACCCCAGATCTAGCAGATTTTTTTTTCCATAGAAAAAGGGAGCCATTTCCCCCAGGAAAAGGAGCCATATTGACTGGATTGCATGGAGAACAAAGCCTTAACTTCTTCAACAGGTAAATGAGTAAGAGATCAAAATGTTGAAGATGATACTCATCAAGTAATAGATGGTGTTACAAACTGATAGACATAAAGTGAAGGCAATTATTACCTTATTGGATACAACAGGACTGATACAAATGAAGCCACTGGGACTGTGATAGCATGTACATGCCTGCACACATTCAAACCAGAAAAAATCCCACCCCTAAGAAGGGAAAGTGGACAAACCCTCCTGGAACCAAGAAGCTATTGGCACTGACTGAGAAAGGAAGAATCCATTTTGCCCAAGAGTGTCGTTGGGTTTCCAACCAAACTCCATACAGTTCCCATGCTCAGGAGGAGCTGACCAACACAAAACTCATCCCATGTTTTTTTGTGTGATTTTTGTTTTCTTTTGGTATTTTTTCTGTTTTGATTTTCTACTTTAAATTTTGTTTGTTTTTGTTGTTTAAAATTTTTGAGAGTGAGAGATAGATATGAATAACATAAAAGTTAGGTGTGTAAGAATTTGATAATGGGGAAACTGGGAAAGGAGAAATTCGCATGTAAATAAAGAAAATATCTAAAATAAAAAAAAAAGAATTTGATAAGGATATAAGGATATGGGTGGAGTTAGGGGAGGGAAATAATATAGTCAGAATATGTTATATAAATTAAATAAGGAATTTTGTCAAGAGATTAAATTTATACGTTTAGACTTTTCTTATTCTTTACAACAATCTCTTAAGTACAGTATTTTATTAATTTAAACAGAAAAATCTGAAGTATATATATAAAGCTTGTGCATTTAATATAAGCAAAACAAAACATACTAGTTATGATTCTAAGACTGTAAAGTAAGTGAATTGGAACAAAGCTTAATTTTACATATAAAATTAAAAATTATATGAGAATACTTAGTTATTTTCTTTAAGAAATTAGAAATACAGTATGTAAATATGAGCAAAACTATATACTAAGATACTATAGTTTAAATTTTTTACATTCTTGAGTAAAATATTTTTATACATATTAATAAGAGGCATTGTTTTATAAAGGAGAGGAGATGATTTGATTTACAGATGAGTAATAAGAAGTTCCAAGAGGAACTGAAAATTCTCTGGATGAGAAGGTACACACAAATGTAACAGAATTTCAGACAGCACTGAACATATACAGAGATGGAGTTCTGTCAAGATGTTGAACTGCCAAGACTTGTAAAATTGCTTGTTTAATTTTCCATTTGTATGTCTGTATATCTTCTCTGAGAGATGTTCAATAGTTTTCATCTGATTATATAAGTGTCCCGTGGAATATTGAGTTTGAATTTATAAATACCACTTGGCAAAATTATAAATTTCCCACTATTGTAGCAAAACCTCACAAACTAAGTGGTATACAGATGAAACATGTATTCACTCTTGTGTTTAAAAGCCAGAATTCTGCAATCCATACTTGAATTAAGCCATGGTTTTTGTGTGGCCTCCAAAGAGAACCTTTCCTTGCCCACTGAATCTTTTGGTGGCCACAAAATTCATTGAGTTTTGGAATCAGAGCTCCAACATCTACATGATATGGCTGTGTGTGTGTGTGTGTGTGTGTGTGTGTGTGTGAGACTGTGTTTGTGTCTGTGTGTATGTTTATAGGATGCAGAAAATTGAAGGTCATTGAATTTAAATTTAAGGTACTTTCATTTTAAGGTTATGTAGTAATTTTATCCACAGATCTTATTTCCAAATAAGGTAGATTTCTGGTGATATTAATAGTGTAGAAAAGTAAAAGCAGGGTTATTCATTTGAGAGATGAACCCCAGACCTCCTTTTTGGGAGAAAAAGATTGTTATGTCACATGTGAAATCACAGCCAAGAGGATGGAGATCCAAGGGTGGATCCACATGGTGCATTTACTCAGGACATGAAGGTTGCTTCTTATTCCCAAAGGAAGAAATGCCCCAGGTACAATGAAAAATATGTCAATCTCTACTAATGCTGGGTTGCTTTAATGAAAGGACAAACATGGAATGGAAACAACAGTCAAATGTGTGAACCCCCATCTGTGAAGTCTTTAGAAATGAATCAGTTCCGGATGCTGAATAGTCTCATTGCACAGTTCAGGAGGCAATCTAGACTGTGGAGGAATCAAGATCTGTTGGGAATTGGTTCTAAGGCTTTGAGTTAATCCGGCCTCCAAAATCAGGAATCTGCATGTCCAAATGTTAAAGATTCTTGTCTCCAACTGGCTTTTGATCAATCAACAAAGAGTCAATGGCCAATGGCTGGGCAGGTAGACTGAGGAGAGTCTTGGAGATTTGCATAAGCAAGAGACCAGGAGAGAGGAAGGAGGCAGAGATCACCATGATGATGAAGAAAGAAAGAAAAGACCTAAAAGCTCACTAACACGCTGGAATCAGTCAACGTCTCCATGCGGGCAGCAATTGTGTTTGGAGTAGCAGAGGTGAAATATAGATTTTAAAAGATACTAACTCAGTAGTACCAGAGGGGAGTGTTTGCTATCAGTGGGAAATATTAGAAGTGCCCAGCCATTAAGCTAGTCACAGTATATCAAAGTTAACTGGGGTGTGTGTGTGTGAGTGTGTGTGTGTGTGTGTGTGTGTGTGTGAGTGTGTGTGTGTGTGTGAGTGTGTGTGTGTGAGTGTGTGTGTGAGTGTGTGTGAGTGTGTGTGTGTGAGTGTGCGTGTGTGTGTGTGTTTGTATGTGCATGTCTACCCACAGGGAACAAAAAGAAGTTAACTGATTACCGCTCCAAAGATTCACTTAGGAGAGGAAGCAAAACCCAAAAACATGACAATAGTCCAAAAGCCTCAAGTGAAATAGCTGAAATAATTATGGGTTCATAGCAGGGGATTCTTTTTCAAGGTTAAAAAAAAAATTATATGGTTCATGTGCCAAAAGAAGGGAATCCTAGAAAAGGAAAATGATAGAGGAAAAAAAAATCAAATTGCATTGTAACTTTAAAAAATAAAATAATAATAATAATAATAAAATTTTAGAGGATCACCAGAAAAAAATAAGCAGACAAAAGAAATTAGATGAGCAGCATGAAAGAGGATACAGAGGGATGGGGGTCTTCTTGACACATCCAGCACTTCAGGCATCTTCACCTCCCAGACAACCAGGGAACTGTTAACAAACAGCAGTCAAGAAGTGGGATGAGGCCAGCGGCAGGTCCCTTTCTTATCAGGAAGTAGTGGGAGAAGTCACTGGCTTATGGCAAAGTTGTTGATGCCATGATGAGTGTGGTGACAGTTCCTAAGAGCTACTAAGGACCACTGAATGCATCCAAGAGAAAAGCAGCAGGCCTGAGAAAAGCCTGCTACCTAGACGCTTCGGACTCTCCCAGAGCTCTTACTAATCACTGAGGTGAGGACATTCCCTACTGTAGATCTGGAGGAGTGCTGAGAGACACTTGGAGGTCATTTACTTCTGAGCTGGCTAATGACATTGTCTTCAGTGCTTATCTACAAATGCTGAAGAGAAGCAGATTCTGTGGGTCATTATTTTTGAAGAAGACTGTTGGAAATTTATTCAGGAATCAGCTCCCTACGAGCTAAAAGATTGTATTTATGCCCTGCTTGCATCAGGCAATTTATAAGCCTAAATAGAAAATTCATTCTTGAAGAAAGGGTCATAATACTTCTCTGTAGCTATCACCTACGTAAAATGAAGCATATTAAGGAAACTTACCATACAGCAGAGCTTGAAAATAAACTCTCAGACTTGCCAACTACTCGGAGATGTGAATAAGTTTTGCAGAGTGGCTCTTGGACTTAATGTCAACCTGTACCAGTACAAGAACATGGATTTTAAACCAATTTTTCTCTCTACTCCTCTATAGACTTATTCCGTCAAGGAACTGGAGGGAGATCAAGAGGCTAGACACTAGAGCCAAAATGCTTAGAGTATGTTTGGTACAAGAATCTCTCCAACCTGCTATAAATTATTTAATCTTTTTTATGCCTCAATTTTACCATCTGGAAAAAAAAGACAAGCACAGAAGTTAATTCATGATTATTAAATAGATAAGTAAGGTAAATTGTATGAGCATAGAGGAATTAATTAAAAATAACAATGCAGGTATTCTTTATAATTATGCTAATATGAAGATGTTTAATTTGTCATGTTCAATTGTATACTAATTCCATATGCTCTGTAATGTAGAGATTTTAAAGAAAATCTAGATTTTATGGGAGGTGAAATAAATTTACATATTTACATATTTTTACAAATACATACATATACTACAACTTTGTTATTGCTTCATAGTTGGAAAGTAACATCAATTTAAAGTTAATTGTATATAATACACCATGATCACAATATAAGATGAGTCAGATTAGTAGACAATGTTTTTGAATATGGAAATGAATCTCTTGACATTTATGAACAGTTAATTAATTAAATGATGTAGCTCCAGAACTGATTTTACTATGGAAATACTAGATACAGATATCACGTTTAAGTATGTTTGTCTGCCTATGTCTTAAATGTCCACATTAAGAGCATATTTTTAGTATTTATATGACTTTGTTTTCAATATTGGCATATAAAATTACCCATTTCAAAAATTCCATGAAGACTTGCTATCATTTCTGTGTCTGTGAATATTTAAATAAAATATGCTGAGATCTACTACGCAAGTGGACTTTATTATGTGCTTTTCATATAGAGAACTAAATTCACACATTTTTCCTACTGACTCTTCGTGTAACCTGAAAAGTTCTCTAACAGTTTCACAAACCTTTATTATATCTAAAGTGATGTTTCTGATGCTCTGCCCTCTCTGCCTGTTTCACACTGTAGTTTCTGCAGGTTACACTAGATGAGCATCATTAAAGCACAGACATGTAAATGAACTGAAAACATTTGTAGTGAACATTATAAACAGGTAATTAGTGAATACCATTATCTTATGAGTATTTATACCTTTGTTTGAAGACTCACAATTTTGGAGACAGAGATAATGAACTCTTGCTAGTTCAGTATATCTAAGAGTTTCTAACATTCACTGGACTATAGACTGGTCTAAAAATGATAATTATGTAAATGTGTGCATCTATTAAGGGAAAGGATAAGCCAATATGTCAAGATTTAACATTACTGCCAAACAGTAAAAGCTCCCAAGCTTTACAAATTAATATACTGAAGCCTCATATAATTTAAGACTAGTATAATTCTCTATAATTGATCTGATCATTGCTCTTTTACACTTAAAAGATATTCCACAGTAAATTTGCCTAGAGTTCTGAACAAGAACACCTAATGACTTCTCGTAGAATAGTCTTTCATCTCAGTGTCTTGATGGCCTCTATTTAGTTGAAATATAGCATGCATTCTATCTGCTTCTCTACCGTACAGATCCATCGACCTGTCTCCTAAATGTGCACTTTAGTACTCTACTTTTAGCAGCTCTAGGGTAGTTTTGCTTTCAGCTATCCACACACTGACTTGCATTCTTATTTGCAAATGCAGTCCTTCTCATTCTGAAGCACATTATGTGCTTTACATACACCTCGCGTGTACCATAGGGGTTTCAGAGACTGTAAAGCAAAGCATACCTGAAGAATCAAAATGAACACAACTCATGCTCAGCAAATGCAGTGTGTAGGTTTCATTTCATCTCTGTCTTCCATTCTGTCCAGGATAGCTGAAAGTGTTGGTACTTTGCCTGTAACAGGCAGCATGGTGAGTGTTATTTATTTCACAGATAGTATATGACAGACCAGGTGGTAGCAAAAGAAAACAGTGTTTTAGACCTACAGCGAGATGCTCTTTGTTGGTACTTACATACAAGAAAAGTTGTTAGTTCACAAAGAAAGAGAGCTGCCCTGTAGAAGACCAAGCGTGGAGTTCAGACTCTAGTTGGAGTTTTAATACTGGCTGTATTGCGAAGTAGCAGTGCAATTATAAACAGAACTGTGCAAGCATTCCTGAACCTCATTTATTATGCATGAAAAAACTTTGGTCCACAGGATTTTGCTTTAAATAATAGATTGGCCACAGTGACAACAGTGTTTTTAGGTTGTGTAACGTTAGAACTTTTACAATTATTTTTACATTAAAATACAGAAATCTCGCAATGGGGATGACATTAGCTGAAATACCCAACCGTAGGGAGATAGAACCTGAAGAGACCACCTCCAGTAGATAGACATGGCTCCCAGAATAAGGATGGGGACACCCACCCATCTAAAAACTTTTAACCCAGAGTTGTCTCTGTTGAAAGAAAATGCAGGGTAAAAAAATGAAAAAGAGACTGAAGGAAAGGACATCCAGAAACTGCCCCACCATGCAATCCATTCCTTCTGCAGACACCAAATCCTGGCACTATTGCTGATGCCAAGAAGTGCTTGCAGACATGGCTTTCCTCTGAGGGGCT
The DNA here is from genome assembly GCF_008632895.1 of Mastomys coucha. NCBI lineage: Eukaryota > Metazoa > Chordata > Mammalia > Rodentia > Muridae > Mastomys > Mastomys coucha. Next base: position 445,860 of record NW_022196898.1, read on the forward strand.
CTGCTAGCACCTGACTAAGACAGACACTCACAACCATGGGACTGAGCCCAGGGACCCCAAGGAGAGAGTTAAGGGAAGGGCTGAAGGAATTGAAGGGGATAGCAACCCCACAGGAAGAACAAAAGTATCAATTAACTGTACCCCTCGGAGCTCCCAGGGACTAAACCACGAACCAAAGACCATACACAGGCTGGTCCATGGCTCCCACTACATATGTACCAGAGGAATGCTTCATCTGGCCTCAGTGTGAGGGGATGTCCTTGGTCCTGTGGAGGCTTGATGCCCCAGAGAAGGGGGATAAGAGAGGTGAGGCAGGAGTGGGAGGGTGAGTAGGGGAGCACCCTCTTAGAGGCAAAGGGGATGGGGGAGGGGTGGGAAATTGGTGGTGGGGGAGACTGGGAAGGGGGACAACATTTGAAATATAAACAGATAAAATAATTAATTTAAAAAACAAAAGTGGAAAAAATACAGACATCATTTGGTATCTGTGGAGAACAGTTCCCAGGATTCTCAGGGTTTCCAAAATCTTTAAATACTCCAATGTCTTTAACATGCAATAGCTCTAAAACAGACATTAGGGCTCATACTGGTAGCCTTAGCATTTGTGAGAGGTAGGCAAGGGGTCTATGAACTTGGGCTATAAATAACCAAATCTTAAAAACAAAAGCAAAGAAACAAACAAAACCCACTTGAGACCACTAACACATAACACACAATATAAATATAATATAAATAGTTGTCATGAAATATTATTTATTATATATCAATAAAAATTAGGCCTTGGGGACTGGAGAGAGAGAGCTCGGTGGTTAAGAGCCCTAGCTGCTCTTCCAGAGGACCCAGGCACCTATATAGAAGCTCACAACTGTCTGTAACTCTAGTTTCCATGGATCTGACAACCTCACACAGACATACACACAGGCAAAGCACCAATGTACACAAAATAAAAGCCTATTTTTTAAAAAAAAATAAATTGGTCTTTATAAGTTTAGGAAATGTATATTTACCCCAACATTTTATAATCAAATTGATTAGATTTGAGGTTGATTCAATCTAGGGCCAGGGTTATGACACAGTTGAGGGTAAAGTAGATATATTGCTTAAAATATGTTATTACTATCTCACTTAAATAATATAGACTGACCTATAGATATTCTAAACATACACACACACACACACACACACACACAGAGAGAGAGAGAGAGAGAGAGAAAGAGAGAGAGAAAGAAAGAGACAGAGAGAGAGAGAGAGAGAGAAAGAGAGAGAGAGAGGAGTTTCTAAAAAGCTTGATTTAGAGTAATCCATAAATCAACCAAAGTTTAGTAAACATATATTGAGTATAAGACATATAATATTCTATAAAGGAATAGAAATTATAAAAAAGAAAGAACCAGGTGAATTTTAATATCATGCTTTTGTGGAATTTAATAATTTCTAAATCAGCAATAGAAATGATCTGCAGTCTTCAGCAACCTCTTCTACACCCCAAAGCAGAAGTTTAACAAATTTTATTTTTTATTTATTTTTATTTCGTGTGAATGTCTTACCAGGACCTATATCTATGTAGCATGTGTGCACAGTGTTCCCAGAAAGGGCACTGGTTCCCCTGGAACAAGAGCTATTTTGTAGAAACCAGATAGTAAGGTATTTTCCATTTGTTCACTCATGTATACACACCTGCATGATTGTATATTATTGAGCACACATGTAATATAATAAAATATATCCATTATATATTAATATATATAATATATATTAAATATACTGTACACACATGTTACATTATATGTGTATATACACACACATACATACATATATATATATATGTAATTGGAAATATAGTCTGGGTCTATGACTTAAAATTTATGAAAGGCTCCATTTCCTGTAGCTTAATGAAAAAGCACCCTAGGTGTACCCGCATGACTTAACATAGATGCAGCTTATGATGAGTGAAAAGGAACGAAATCGTACTGATTTGTAATCACCATCTTCCCGAATGCTTTAAAGGAGAAATGTGAGAACCTAAGCTGAGTGAATTCTAAGTGGAGTTGCAAGAATAAGAAGCCAATGACGGGTAGCACAAAGCCCCCCAGAGCCCCTCTGGAAGGAAAGGTCTCAGCGTGCTCAGATGGAGAACTGTGGTTCCAGCAGGGGCCCGAGGCAGGGACTTGACATGAGGAGAATGGGAAAGCTCGTCAGACAAGGCTTTGTGAGCCATACAGACAAAGTTTGGCTTTTATTTGAGGGCAAAAGTAGTAAAGACACATAAACACCGAGGAAACTAACAGATTTATGCTTCTACACAAATTAGCTTTGGTTGTTTTTGTTGTTATTGTTGTTAAAGGGTTGCATAAGAGGGCCAGTGGATGAGAAGAACAAAGTCCTCTGCAGAAGACTCTCTTGCCTAGGCGACAGGTGGTGCTGTTTGGGTAAGCGTAGCAACATGGTGCAGCATCAGCACACAATGCATTTTCCTTTTAAAAACGTGGAAATGGCAGTGTGGGACGTTGGACTGAGGTCATTTACAAGCCTTGACTTACTTTTTGGAAAGGAAAGGACAGAGATTTGTTTATTAACTTCTCTGCCACTAGCACAAATATATTCATAGGAAATGTCTCTCTGTAGCACCTTGTCCTGAAACTCCTCAGCAGGGAGCTTTCAATTTCTTTACAGAAGTTATGCTCTGTAGCTTGTCAAACATTATTCTCACACATATATTTTGTACTTTCTAGGTGCCAGGCACCCTGATGCAAGTTTTCCGTACCACTCTCATCTAATCTCTCTAACTGTGATGCTAACTCCATGTTTTGAGCTAGGGAATAAAAAGAAGAAAACAAACTTCTCCAAGGTGATGTTATTCATTAGATTTGGAATCTACAACTAGCCTTTCCGGACTCCCAATCTCACGCTGTGTAACTTCAGCCTCCCAGTCTTTCCTTTTTCCTCCTTCTTTCTTCTTGCCATCCTTTATACCCTCAATTCACCAATTTTTAATTTCTTTCTTTACATTCTGTCCTGCTTTGTCTTATCTCTCCTTCTTACTTACTACCTTTCTTTCTTTCTAAGAACCAGTATTGCTTTCCTCTGATTTCAGTGCTTTACATGAGTTTGTAATTTGGTTCATAAAATTACTTCTCATGTTTTATAAGGAATGCCTTAGCTTCCTTTTGAAACTCTGAAGCAGTGGTTCTCAAGCTTGGTAATGTTGTCCTTTTTCATACAGTTCCCCCTGTTGTCATGCCTCCCCCCAAACACAAAATTATCTTCATTGCTACTGCATAACTGTCAATTTGCTACTGTTATGAGTTGTATTGTAAACATTTTTGAAGGTAGACAAAGGGGCCGTGACCCACAGGTTGAGAACCACTACCCTAAAGCAAAGTGGAGTTAGATAAAGTGGCAATTCAGACAAATATAATACTGTCTGCCTTTGTATCCACAACTTCTGAGACTCCAGAGAGACCTGTTGGTTCTGTCTAAGCACTGTATTAATAATTTGGATGGACTTGCTCCCTATCTGCTAGTACACCTTCTACTGGTAGATCATTGACAAAGATTTTCATTCTGCCCTTGAAATATTTCATAGTCTAGAATAAAAGGAACCCTTAAATGTGTTGTTACCACAATTTTATGAAGATATTTTTGTCCAGCATGAAATTAGTATATTTTGGCCAGTATGAAAACAATTAAATAAGAAGCAATATTTACAGAGACCCAGTGAATTTTCTTAATGCAGCAGAAAATCCCCTGAAAGAGTACAGTTCATTGAAAGGGAAGGATGCTTGGCCAGTCTATCACACACAGTGATGCTGATATTTTGAGTGTGGTTTTTTGACACTGATGGGGTCCAGGTGAGGATCTTTAGTAGCATTCTTGGCCTGTACATATTTGATAAGCTATATAATGTATCATAATGGTCAATATTTCTACATTACTGCGTAAAACCAGTTAAGTTCAGCTCCAGCCAAGTGTAGGATACTTCAACCTCTGGCTGGATGCATGGTTCTCAGCTCACTACAATCCTACTCACTCTCTTGGGTCCTTTCCTTCTACTCCTTTATAATCTAACTGGATCCACAGGGCCCTAAAGAAGCCCATGACTACAGAAATAGAACTGCATCCTCTGCCATAGAGTTCAATGTGGTTCTTCAAAGTCGAGAATATAGGATGCAACAGAAAAATAGAATTTTCACTGAACCCTTCATTTGCATACCACTTCAGAAAAGCAATATGTCAGGAAACAAGCCACCAGTAATTAGAACTGACAGACAAGCAGATAAAATAAAAATGAAATAAGAAAATCAGCATTAGGAAGAAAGCAAAATATGCTTGTGTGAGATCCAAGGCTTAGTTGGATATGTAGTTCTTCACAATTTTGATTCAGTTGAGTTTTACTTATGGATTTAGAAGGTAATTTTAAAATAATTATTATCATCACTTACATATAACTGAACTTACAGTCACCAAATTACTGTGCCATATGTTTCTTTGGAAATTTTTTTCTTTTTGATCACCAATTTTGCCATATCTGCACTCATTGAAAAGCTAGGTCCTCTCCTGGGCTAATTTCCTCCATTATTGGGGGGTGGGAGAAAGTGTTAAAGGGCAAGTTCATTTTATCACTGAGAGTTCAACAGGGTGACATTCTTCTCCCATTTCTGAAACCCCAGAGCTGCTTTGCACCCAGCTTGACCCAACAGCTGAAGCTCTTCTTCTCTCACTCCCAAGTCTGTTTGCCTTTGGCTTATGTTCCTAGCTCTTTGGAGTGCTGGTAATTATACTTGTCTAGGAGGCTTAAGAGCTGTAAAAAATCTGGACCCCCTCGCATTTCAGAACAAGGAGATAAGGCTCAGTCTCCAATTTGGAACTGCACAAACTCAAATGGTGCATGTGAGCCCAGAGTCAGCAACAACAGCCTGCCAGCTTGAATCCACTTTTCCAAAGCTACGTACCATATGGTCGGCTACAAATTGAAACCCAAACAGGCCAAGATGTTTCACAGAACTCGATCGGACTTCTGTTAACATATGTGCTTGGCACCCAGAAGGTGAAATATTGGTAGTTGGAACTTCACAATCCCAATTGTAAGCTAACTAGAATATTTCTCTTTTAGAAACAACTTATCCTTGAGAAGAATAGAGCTCACTGGTAGAGTGTTTGCTACTACATGTGAGGACCCAAAATGGACAGAAGAAGAAGGAGGAAAGGAAGAGGAGGGGAGGAGGGGGAGGGAGAGAAGGAGGAAGAAGAGAAACAACACAAAATAGCTTAACAATATGATGAATTAAATTAAAAGAATCATAAAATATCATTATAATGTTTATTTTAAATGGACAGAAAAGTAAAAGTGATGAAAAAGTTTTAATTAAATTTGTTTTAGGAGATATAGATAAAAATCCATGTTAGATACATTTAAATAATAGAGAATGTGCTGCTGTAGAAACCGCTAAAGGTACAGATTATTTAGCTATATCAGGAAAACTAACAATTCCCTGTCAATAATTTACTGATAACTAGTAATAAACTAGTCCAACTCTGAGCATGTGGACAATGTAAAAACTGGTCTTCACTAGACTGGTAGAAAAAAAGCTCCCAGCTGTGATGTGCTTTAAGACAATTATCACTATTTAGATGTGTGTTCATGTTCAAGGGTGGGTGTTTTGATTGTTTTTCTGAGACAGGGCTTCTCTGTGTAGCCCTGGCTGTCCTGGAACTCACTCTGTAGACCAGGCTGGCCTTGAACTTAGAAATCTGCCTGCCTCTGCCTCTCAAGTGCTGGGATTAAAGGCGTGCGCCACCACTGCCTGGCAAAGGGTGGGTGTTTTGAAAGCTTGATCTTCTTGTAGAGATGTTAAGGAATGAAATGCTTAAGAAATGGTGCTTAGTGACAAGTACTGAGGCTATAGAGGCACTCTGACTTATTTTCAATGGGACTCTCATTAGTTTTCACAAGAGATTAATTATGCAAAAATAAGAACGGCCCCTTCCTTTTCTTTGACCCTGAAGATGTGATTGTTTTGTTAATCAGGATCTCATATCCTGATGTGCATGCTATGAAACCCTTGTCAGAATCTAAACAGGTGGACATTCACTGCCTCAGATTACCTAACCTCTATAATTGCAGGAAACACATCTCTGTTGTATATGGAGTATTTGTAGTATCATGTTGTAGCAGTCCTGATGGACTAAGATGGCAGTTAATCCATTATTGAGGCTTGCAGTTCTATTTGAAAGCATTTAAATGCATTGTTTTTCATTGACTCAGTAACATAGGACCAATGACAGCCCTTGTCAGTGACTTTGTGACCAGTATTACATCATTTCTGGGTAGTTTTAGGAAAAGAAGCTATCTTGCTGGAGATTAAAAAAAAAGTTAAAGTTACTTTTTAAAAGTAGTCCACACATTTAAAAACATTAAAAAGTCAGCTGAAAGTATTTGAGCTTAAAATAACAAGGAAAAGGAACTTCATTTTATTGACTAAGCCCTGAAGACACTGCATTTCTTATTATTTTCCAACTCCTGCTGGAAATCAAGCTTTTCTATACATCGTGAAGATGTCAATTCCTCAAAAAATGTGTTCTATTTACCTTTACCAAAAGGGTGTTTGGTTGGATCTTTCCCAATGACTATAGCAATAAGACATAAATAACCACAAAGAGTCATAAATTACAGTATACATGGAGCAAAAACTTGTCAGTTTGTCCTCAAAGTCCCATCAGGGTTCCCAGGAAGAAAGGGCACAGGGATCCATAAGCAGGAAAGATGTGTTTTAAAAACTGCTTTGAGTCACCGGATTGAACTTCAGTCTGGGAGCTGAGAAGAAAATTTGTTTAGTTTTAGGACTTAATGAGATAAAAGTTGATGTTTTTGCAATGTGTCTGCCCTGGAAAGTAGCAATTGGAAAGCGAGTATGGATGTATAAAAACAAATGAAGCCAGAACAAGCAGCTCAGCTTGACTGGAGCTGGGAGAGGGCCAGGGCTTCTTTTCCCTTTACATTCTTGAATCAGTACCAAAGATGAAAAACTGACACCCATAGCTTTGACCCACCCCTGCTTCCAGAGGAAGAGCCAGCTTAGAACAGCAGGAATCACTCAACATTCTTCACCTAAAGCAGCTGAGCCTCAGAACCTGCCTGCATGCACCATTTGCAGCTTGCCCAGTCTCTGCAAAGCAAGCATCTGGTAGCACGACTTATCCAGGCAGCCACCATCTACCGTATGCACAAACCCAAGTCACTTCAGATAACAGTCTTACTGGAAGTTCGACCACGTTTAAAACATACACAGAGCAGATAAGGTCTCCATTTCTACATCAATAAAAACAAAACACCAACACCAAGAAAAACCATATGTAACCCTGTTTGAAAAGTCAAATTTCACCAAAGGGTACACATGGAGGGACCCATGGCTCCAGCTGTCTATATAGCAGAGGATGGCCTTGTCTGGTATCAAATGGGAGGAGAGGTCATTGGTCCTGTGAAGGTTTTATGCCCCAGTGTAGGGGAATGCTAGGGTGGTGAGGTGGAGTAGGGGTGAGTCTATGAGGAACACCCTCATAGAAGCAGAAGGAGAGGGGATAGAATGGGGGACGGGGCAAGGGGAAGCTAGGAAAGAGAATAACATTTGAAATGTAAATAAATAAAATATCCAGTATAAAAAAAGAAAAGCCAAATACCCAGGATGAGGAAGAGGATGTGCAATGAGGGTCTAAATACAGATTCCAGTCATTTCATTTTCCGTGGCATAGTTGAAAAAACTTATCCCAGGAGACACAGGATTTCGTTTTATGTCTTCAAAAAGTAGAACTAAAAGAAACTCTAATTAGAAGAGAAAATTGTCATGTTGCTAACCAGGGAAAATTATAAAACAAAGAAGGTGTTTCTTAGGAAATGAGCTAAGTAAGAAAGACAAGAGAATGGAACGAATGTCACTTCCAGAAGTATCTAGCAAACCCAGAGCAAACAGGGGGTGTGTGAAATCAGGAGTGATCAGATGCAGTGTGTGGGAGGAAAATAAACAGAGCCTGGAAGCTATGGGAAATCAAGTACCCTTGCCTTCACAGATACTCAAATATCTACTGTAAGATAAATGGAAAAAATATATTAAGTAACAGCTATTTCCCAAGTAAAATAAAACAGCTGTGGGTAAGAAAGATCAGTTGGCGAGAAGGCAAATCTTAGAGAATTAAGAATATACAGCCAGAGACAATAATAAAAAGAAATTTGTTAATTTGATTTCTTATTAAAATTGAAGAAATGATGAAATTAAGTTTCCTAATAGAAATTATGAAGCATAACTTTTGTTCATAGAAGTTTTTAAAGAGATGTTTTGAAAGCTAACTAGGAAAATTATAGTCTGATGTGTAATACATCTTTAAAATGAAACTCATATTATCTATCATATTATTAATATGCATGTCACTTAACTAAGGAAATAAAACCATATTTAGAAAATAATAAGCATTGTGATTATCTTTAATTTAATGTGCTATACGATTGTCTGTTTTAATAAGACATACTACTGTTTCAATAGGCTTTCTATCTTGCAATTCCCTACCAGTTCTCCTATCTCTATTGCATATGAAGAACACAGTTTTAAGAAAAGATGTGCAAATTTATAGGAAACCATTTAAATGTAAAATAAGATGCCAACTGTAGAAATAGTGAGTGACAATTTTTACAGTGTCTGAAAATGATGTTATTCTCAGATACATCATAAATATTTTGAAAACAAAAGAAAAATTCAAGTAAAGTAGTTCATGAAAATCCATAGAGAATTTGAGTACTTGGCAATTCATTTTCAGTCACAGTCACCTGACCCAGAGGAAACCTGCTTCTATCTGCACCAGCTCTAAGCTAGTTTGTAGCAGCATTAAACTAGCTCTTTCAAACTTGATCTTATCAGGCAATGACAGAAACAGCCTGGTGGTATGCAATTATTTTAAACAGGATTTTGAGCACACACCATTTCCTTAGTATTCTGAAAAAATGTAAAAATAAATAAAGAAAGAAACTTACTAGTGTACAAGCCAAGCTCAAAATGTAAAAATACACATGAATAATTAGCCAAAGTAGCAGCATGTGGTTAAAGGATAATTTATTCAAATGCATTAAAGTTCTGTAGAATAGACAAAGGAAAAGGAGAGAATGTGTATTATAATGATCGGAAGCAGTCACAGTGGCTGTAGAAGAATATTAGATACATGAATGAAGAAGGATATAGTCATAAAGTGCAAATTCTAATCATGGGAGACAACAAGAAACAGGAATGATTGGTGAGTACAAACGCATGAGTCAGAACAAAGCAAGATTAATACTAACATAGTGTGGAGTATAGTCTCAGAACCTTGAATGCTAGGCAGGGCTTGAATCTGATGTCATAAAAGTCCAAGTCTGTGGTAATTTCCACTCAAGAGTTAGTGTAAACAGAGAGTAAGCACAACGGGAGATGCAGATGGAATGATAAGAAAGGGAGTTAAGGCCTTGGTCATCTGAATATGGGTCTGATATGTAGCACTAGTACAGAACGTAAGATTATTTACAATATTCTAAGTCATCCTGATTTGCAAAGCTCACTCAATGGGATAAGACATGAACCAAGGCTTGAAGAGATCCTCAGCAGCTAAGAGCACTTCCATCTTCCAAAAGGACCTAATTTGGTAAGCAGTATTCACATGGGATGGCCCCCAACATTGCCACTCCAGCTCCAGAGTCCTACGGCATTCTGGCCTCTGTGGACACTTGAAATATATCACGTGCACACACACACATATATACACACACACACATCAACACACACAGACACCAAACACACACACACACACACAAATCAACACATACACACACCAACACACACACATATCAACACACATACACACCAACACACACACACACACACAACACACACACACCAACACACACACACATACACATCAACACACACAGACACCAAACACACACACACACACACACACACACACACACACACACACACTACAATTAAAGAGAAAAATCTTTTTTTAAAAAAGAGGGGAAAAAAAAGAATGAATGGGCTGTATCCTAAACCATTTGTGTACATTTGTAAAATGAGGAGAACAATGATGAAACCTTGCCACAAAGGATGCTGATAAAACACTATTAATAGAAACGGTGTGGTAGTAAAAGCAACACTCGGAGCTCAGGGAATCTCTCTGCTCCAGGCCCCTTTTCTGTGTATACTTAGTGTACATGTTGGTTATTTTACCTTCCTGCACCCCGTGTACAAAGAGTTACACTGTCCCATCTGAATAGCCAATTCCTCTTTTTAAGCAGAAGTTTTGTCTTTCCTGTGACAATATGGAATATATTTTAAATTGTACTACATTAGGCAATGATTTTAATTTTGTTAGTCTTTTATTAGAACACATATCAAAGACATTGTTACTTTTCTAGAAAACAGATTTTCTAGAATAGTCATGTCATCGTTGCTCTATTGTTTTTGTCTTTCTGTTTCTGTAGATACCCCTTTCTGATTAAGACATGGAAAGTAGCCATTAAAAAGAACTTCTATGCATTTCCCCTTATCAGGGATATACGTCATAAATAATACTCAAAATATTCATCTTCCATGGTCATTTAAGTATGGAAGGATGACTGGGAGTCAGGTCGCACTGAACACAGAATTTACATATGATTGTAAAGCATTCCAATAACCAGAATACAATTCGTTCAGTAAAATTCCATCAGTTTTAATTCAATGCTTGTCAGATAGCCTTAATAAGAAATAGATTATCAATTAGAGACCTTTTCCTCAATAGATAACTAGGTGATTAATCACATAACTAATAGGAAAATATACTTTCTTATGAAGTGGTAACATACAAATACTTTGTTTAAAAACACTTTGCTATATCATGATATATCATGATCATATTGACATGTTGACATAGGATTATTTATATGACCTAAATACTAAAATTCATTATCCAAGCATATCAAGATAAAATTTTATAATTATGTATTTTCAAACAATACAATAGAGGTAATGACAAAAGGAGTGGGTTTATGTTAATTTTAGCAGTATGTATACCATTCAATATGTATATCAGGCAACATCAATAAATTTCACCCTACCAGTAAGTCTTAACTGTCAACTAATGTAAATTGCCCATGTTAAAATCATGTCATCTAATCTAAAATGATGATGAACACATTTATTCAAGCACAAAATACAGATTGTATTACATATGAAATGATTTCATAAGAAAACAAAGCAAAAGAAAGCAAAACCCAAATACTTAGATTCACCACTGAGCACGATGAGCCAGTGGGTAAAAGAGCTTGCTTCCAAGCCAGACTTCGATTCAGGACCCCACATGGGGAAAGGAGAGAAGGCTTGCTCAAATCATTCCCTGATACACACACATTTATAGGAAAGAAAGAAAGAGAGAGAGAGACAGAGAGAGATGGGGGAAGGAGGAGGAAAGAAAGAAAGAAGGAAACAAAGAGACAGCTAAAAGACAATTAAAGAGGTTGAAAAGTTCCCAATGGTTTTGATAAACCAAGCAGCCATTTTAGATTTTGCCTATTGTTTCTTTTGGATCTCCCACCAAGGGATAAATTTTGGATGGTTGGGTATAAAATTAGTGGACCAGCCCAAATTACTTTGTTTTACCTTATATAATTCTTTATTGTATACAGTCCAGAAGACACTGAGCTAGCTAGACTATTCCATGTTACTCAGTACTGTGAAGTCTTTCAGTGGTGTTTGCCTGCCCAGTAGGGTGGCTTCATCAACATTTCTTGAGTCTGTGTAGTACTGGTCCTATGGCTTATCCCTTCAATATTTGTTTCAGAAAGTCATGGGTGAGAATGCTGTGCCCACCATTCTTTTAAGGCTCATGTACAATTGCAACAATCCCTGCAAATGCTGATGATTTATCACAGGCAATTTGTTAACAAGCTTCTTCACATATGTATCTGCCCTGAGATACAAGAGCTTGGATCTAATAATGTAAAGGAGCTAGCCATGCCTTTAGTTTAATTAATAAACATAGGATAAAAATGTTGAACTTTATGAAATTAAGGTTGTTTCTTTAAAGGTAATTTTTGTTTGTTTACTTGTTCATTTTTTTTTGTTTTGTTTTGTTTTTCAAAATAGGGTTTCTCTGTATAGCCCTGACTGTCCTCGAACTCATTCTGTAGACCAGGCTGGCCTCTGCCTCCCAAATGCTGGGATTAAAGGCGTGCACCACCACCGCCCGGCTTAAAGGTAATGTTTTAAGCTATCATTAACTATTATAACATTAACTGTGAATAAAGTATCTAGGAAAGAGATAAAGTGGGAGGAAAAATAAAAACAAGGAAAGGAAAGGAGAAGGGGAGAAGAAAGAAGGGAGGATAGAGTAGAGGGAAGAGGAGAGGTGAGAAGAGATGGGAGACATACAGAAAAGGAAAGGAAAACGAAAAGGTAAGGAAAATGAGAAAGAGGAGAACAGAGGGAAGGGAAGGAGAGAAGCTAGAACATGAGACAGCAGATAGAAAAATAACTGTGGACAACTTTTCTTAAATTTACTTTAAGACATCAAGTAGGCTTCATGTCAGTGATGCAAGGATGGTTCAATATACAAAAACCAATGCTATCCACCATATTAACAATCATAGAGGAAAAAAATCACACGATCATCTCATTAGATGCTGAAAAAGGCCTTGCCAAAATTCAACAGCCCTTCATGTTAAAAATCTTGGGTAGAACAGGGATACAAAGAGCATAAATAAACACAATAAAAGAAATATACAGTAAGCCAATAGCTAACAACAAATCTATTGGGGAAAACTCAAATCAAATCCACTAAAATCAGGAACAAGACAAGGTTGTCCACTGTTTCTATCTCTTCAATATAGTACATGAAGTCCTAGCTAGAGCAATAAAGGAGGTCAAGAGAAAGCAAACTGGAAAGGAACAAGTCAAGCTATTCACAGATGATGTGATAATATAAATGAGTGGTTCCAAAAATTCTACCAGAGAACTGTGACAGCTGATAGACACCATCAGCAAAGTAGCAGGATACAAAATTAACTCAGAAAAATAAGTAGCCTTCACTTATATAAACAAAAGAAAAACGGGCTAAGAAAAAAGCTAGAGAAACAACACCCTTCCCAATAGCCATAAATAATAGAAAACATCTTGGTGTAACTCTAACCAAGCAACTGAAAGACCTGTATGATACAAACTTCAAGTCTCTGAAGAAATAAATTGAAGATGGAAAGATCTCCTATGCTCATGAATCAGTAGGATTAACATAGTGAGAAAAGGAAATGGGCAGAGGATCTGTGTGAGGGGGTACTGGAACAAGAGGGATGCTGATATTGGGATGTAAAGTGGATAAATACATAATAAAAATTGTTTATCTAAACTATATTTCTTACAGCCTGAAAATCTGTTATATCAAACTGTCTTATCTATAGAAATTATAGCTTCAATCAAGAAAAATTTACTTTAAGACAACATAACTATGTTTGAATCTGCTATCTGAGAACATAATTCTCTATTTAAAAGAAACCTCAGATGAATCTCCACTGAGTAGAATGGTGACCTGGAGACCATGCCCATCATAAATTCCCTTTAAACACTTTAACAGCAGGTGCATGAGCCAAAGCCCGTCGGTGGCACTCCATGACTTGCCCTATTTTCTACCACCGTGCTTTCTTTACTTGTTTCTTACACCTATAAAACCTGTGTTCCCTCTTATCTTCAAGGAACCAAGACTCAGCTCAGTAAATGAATCCACACCTTTCAGACTTCCAAGAAAGCCATTTTCTTTATTTGTATATTGTATGAGCTATATTACATCACCAAAAAAAAAAAACAAAACAAAAACAAAAACAAAAAAAACTACTGATGTTTCCCCTTTGCATAGCTGGAAAATACTAATGAGTTGTTTCTGACCCTCACCTAGCCATATGCCCCTCCCCCAAACCCCACTGCTTCTCTGTGTCCTATTGTCTCCTGCTTGTCAACAGCTTAGTCCTTCCTTCTCCATTTGCTTTGAAATCTATGAATTGTTTTTTGATCTTTGAATGTCCGTTTACTTAGTCACTCCGGTAGCTGAAGTCTATTCCACCCATCAGGCACTGTCTGATTTAACTGAGACTCTCAGTGATCAGAGAAATATTTAGGCTTTTTTGTTATTCTATTTTGTTTTCAGGAGATTCTGAAACATTGACTTATCCTGGCAAATCTTTATAAAAGCAATTTCCTGGCCCCATCCTATTTTATGACAACAAAGCATTTATACCAAGTATCAAATATACTTTTTAGTTTTGTTTTGTTTTTGTTTTTGTCTTTTTTCGAGACAGGGTTTCTCTGTGTAGCCCTGGCTGTCCTGGAACTCACTCTGTAGACCAAACTGGCCTTGAACTCAGAAATCCACCTGCCGCTGCTTCCCAAGTGCTGGGATTAAAGGAGTGCGCCACTACTGCCCAGCTCAAATATACTTTTTAACAGCTGCTTTTAAATGGGCAAGGCCATCATCACACTATCATAAGAGTACGTTTTCTATGCAATCTAAAGTCTTTGTCAGTGTTATGAAATAAGCCAACAGAGAAATGGGAGGTGAATCCAGAACTCAGGATACCCCAGTGATATCTGCCAATTGTGAAACAAAACCTAAAAATGCATGAAGACTTTCTCACCCATCAACATAGAACACAATTTGAAATTTTGAGGACAATTACTTTTTTAATGAAACAAAAGAATAAAAGATAATTATGAGCAACCTCTACTTCTGAGAAGAATAAGTGCTGAACTATTAATATGTATTATGAATCTGGAGTTATAGGCCCCAGGGTGGCCATAGCCAGCTGTCAGGTAAATACATCGGTGCTTGCAGTGTTTTATACAATGCTGTGCTGTGCACCATAAAACAAAATAATGTTACTTACTAGTGGCTTGCAGAGCTTTCACTTTGAAAGTTTAAAGTTTACACCGCCATGGTCTGAATTTATTTGTTTTAATAACAAATCCACTGTTCCTTATTTGTGTGTAAACATAATTCGTTGTTTAAACTTTTGAACAGTGAAAGGCCAGACAAATAGAAGAGGTCATAGGTTCTTAATAATTTTTATCAATAATTTTATTGCTCCCTGGCATTATCTTAATAAAAACTATATTTATGTTCATAGTTCCACATCTGTAATGTGTAAACAACTGTGCTAGTTATTTTAAGAAAGGAAAAGAAAACATGAATAAATCAAAAATGTTGCTGCCTTTCACAATTAATGCCATGGGCTGTATCAATCAAGTAGCTGAATAGGATGCTACACACAAAATTTCCTATTTCTACACAGTTCCCTGGTGTAATTCTGATGAGTTGGTAGGGTCTGTATGAAATAATGATAACAGGCACTATGGCTCAAGCCTTTTATAGCTGACCTTGAAAACAGAGATAGATGGGCTTCTGTGAGCTCTAGGCCTGATTGGGCTCCATAGTGAGACTAGTCAACTCAAAGGGAGGAGGGGAGAAGATGGAAAAGAGAAGGGGGAGGAGGGATGGAGAGGGAGAGATAAAGAGGGTTTTCCAAAGATATATTTTACTCATGTGTATAGGTGTATAGGTGCCCATGGAGACCAGAGGAAACTCATGGAGACAAGAACTCAAGTTGCAGGCAGTTGCAATATGCCTGGTATGGGTACTAGAAAGTGAATAGGATATTTTGGAAGAAGAGGAAGCATTTTTATCTTCAGATCCATTACTCCAGCCCTACAACAAACTCTTAAAAAGGTCATAAGTCTTTCCCCTTGTAGATGAGTTAAATCTTACTAGAACACATTCTCCCTTGCAGGGTTGTATTGACTATGGGGAAGATTGGTAGGGGTCAAGCAAGGTATCTTCCATGTCTCAAGGAAGTGCTCTCCTCTCTCTGTCTCTGTCTCTGTCTCTCTCCCCTCTGTGTCTCTCTCTCTCTCTGTCTCTGTCTCTCTCCTCTCTCTGTCTCTCTGTCTCTGTCTCTGTCTCTCTCCCCTCTGTGTCTCTCTCTCTGTCTCTCTGTCTCTCTCTCTGTCTCTCTCTCTCTCTTTCTTTCTCTCCCCCTCTATATCTCTTTTTCTTTCTCTGTCACACACACACACACACACACACACACACACACATACACACCACATGATGCCACTGAATGTGCTTTGACCTACAGTAAGCTCTCACCAGAATCTCGTACCACACTCCTGAACCTCCATACTAGGATCTAAGCAAAACTCAGTCTCAAGTGTTTTACTGAAGTTATGTGAAAGAAATTTTAAATGTTTAAAATGGAGGTTCCTTAAAGCAAGATCCCAGAATAAACTTATGGGAGGGCCGTGTACCTACCTGGGGGCCCAGAATGCACTGATAGAGAAAGATGGTTGGTTTAGGTCACAACTATCACTCAAGCTTTCAACATGGGCCTTTTATGTTGATAAGGGATATTTTAGCATATCACAGTCATATTTATAATTAGTACATAACTTCACAATGGCTTGTGTAAGCAGCTGAAAGTCTTGCATATTTACATATGTAAATGTAAGCATCTCAGATACTGAATTGTTATATCAGCACTAAATGGAAAAGGAGCTGATGCTTCACAGGACTTCTGTGGTTCAGAATTCTGAGGAGGAGTGGGCCAGCTCCCATGTCAGATCTACATACCTTCACCACTGCTAGCTCCTTCCCCTTTACCTTTTCTCATATGCATCTATAAATCCTATGTGCCTTTATCTTTCTACTTGTATGGATACTAATATCTATCAAGATAGGTCAAAGAACAGATAAATATTGAAATAGAATTCGCATTCTTATAAAAACACAGACAGGTATAAGTCAATTCACTCTCAACAAGAAAAGTGAAGCTCTTTGCATGAGTCAGCATCCTGCAAAAGTAACAAAATTCCTGACCACTATCAACTTTAGAAAAGTTTTATTTTGGTTGACTACCTTACAGATTTGGGTTCATGATCACTTGGTTGCACCAGTATCTCTTGGGCTTGTGATGAGACAGAAGGTTGTACTGGGACATGTATAGCAGCAAAAGCTATATTAAAATAGGCAAGAACCAAAGAAAAATGGAAAGACTCTTATCTATGCCCCACAGGCTCCTATCTAGGGCACACACCTTAAGTAGTCTAGAATCTTCAATATGCCTTATCTCTTAAAGCCTTTCACATCTTAATGTTATGGTAAGGTTCAAGTCTTTAGTTCATGTAACTTTGGGGAACTTTCCAGATACAAATTATATCATTCTTTCTACATGGTAAAATGTTAGATGCAGATGTTCAAAGATTGAAAGAGATAGGTACCTTTAATAAGAACAGCAGTTCTATGCATTGTTTTACTTAAGAGACAGACAGGTCCAGGAAACATCAGGTCTGTCAAGATTGGGCATTTTATATCTCTTAGTAAAGGTTTGAAAGTAATTAAATATCAATGAGTGGAAGGGAATTATGTTATAATCTGTCTAGAAGAAAATCAATTTTGAGTGTGGGAAGACAAAAGTGCTGTTGCTACATGCACTCTTATGAAAAGATGTGGGATATAAAAACAAACTTTAAAAGAAATAATTATGAATTTACAATTTATTTTAAGCATGTTAGATGAAAAATAGTCTATCACCTAAGTCATAAAATACAGAAGAAAGTATAGAAGACACACTGAAGGAATAGAAGAACATTATAAACCAGTAATATTTGAGACACTATAATGAAATTGTACCAGGAGGTCATGCCTTAGAGGAGTCCTCTATGGAGACATGATCATGTCTAGGCTTTTACACTGCAGCATCTCAACGTGTTTTCTTTCACAAAGGCAACTCTTAAGTATCTTTTCAAAAACGAAGAGATAAACACGGAAGTAAGAAGTTAAGAAAATGAGATCTGGGCTGGAGAGATGGCTCAGCATTTAAAGGCTAGGCTCACAACCAAAAATATAAGAAAATGAGATCAAAGTGAGGTTTGCAGAAAGTTAACTTTTTAAGTAACAATATTAACTTATTATCTTGTTGCTCAATGAAGACCAAGACATTGTCTTGGGAAGTCTGAATATTAATGGCATTAATTTTCCTTATATTTTAGTTTGTGGTTTCTAATATTCTAGAAGTGTGAAATGTTTAATAATTAGGAAGAAAATGGTTGGTTATGAAGGGGAAATGATAGAAAACACAGCCAAAGAAGCTTGATAGTAAAAAATGGAATTTTGAACGTGTTTATAGACACTAAAGGAAGGACAGAGGAATTCCAAGAAATGCAATCATTAATATAATAAGACATACAGAGTAAGAAATTTAGGTTACTATGTACATTATCACACGATATTTAACTAGTCTCAATTTGCTTGTAAATGAAAAATGATCTGTGTGTGGAGAGATGTTTTAGTGCTTCTATCTAGACTGAGGAAAGGCACTTATCAATACATATTGCACAGCAGAAAGCTTTTGAGAGTTCTAGATTCAAAGCCCATTGTGGCTTAGGGGACTTCTTCCAATAATGACTGGCAACACCAGAGCAGTAGTGTTGAGAACTGTGACAATTTTTAATATCTACTAGGGAGCACTGGAGACGAGATAAAATGTTTGGCTTATTGAAAAAGCAATAATCTGATGGCAGCCCTGAAGATCAGTTGAGCACCACAATTTGATGACTGCCAGCCCTGTGCTTCTGTAGGTCTGTCTCCAGGCTATCACATTGGGAGCTAGAGGTTCAGCCTATAGATTTAAGACAGACTGTTTTCAGCAGGAACTGAAGTGAGGTCTCCTGTTTCTGTGTCAGAAGGTCTGAATGTTACAACTGTGGAAAGAGCCACATTGTGGGAAAACTGAAATAGCCAAGGAAAAAGCATTTTTCCAAGTCCAGAGTCATTAGAATAACTAGTATTAACATGTAGCTGGATTTAACAAATCAAAAGCATGCACAAAAATCCTGTGGGTTTTTTTTTTTAACATTTAGTGTGGTGTGATGTGGTATGCAGGGCGTGTGTGTGTGTGTGTGTGTGTGTGTGTGTGTGTGTGTGGTGTGAGAACATTTAATGGTGCACTTGTGGAAGTTGTAAGGCAACTTGCAAGAGTCACTTCTCTCCTTGCACCATGCCTTGTGGGTTATGGAGATCAAACTCAGGTCATCAGGCAGGGCAGGAGGTGTCTTCACCCTCTGAGCTATCTTGCAGGCCCCAGAAACATTCTTTTAGCTTCTCTTTTCATGTACAAAATCCATACACATACCATTGAAAAATCAAAGTGTATCTCCAGTTGTCTACTGCCTGCAATTAGAAGTAGCTTGGAATTAAAGCCACCAATTGAGAATAACTGTAGCAGCTGGTAGTTTCTCAAAGGAAGGCTTTGGGAAACAAGACATCCAGGGACCAAAGACTGCAGAGACTCCTGTCTCCAGGAACCCTGAAATCAAACAGGGTTTGCTTTCTATGTCTGTTTTTCTCTAGGCTATCATTAAATGTGGCCTCTGTTGAAAAGGAGAGTTTGGAAAGAAGCACAGGGCTCTGACAGAAAAGAGGATGGGATAAGCATGGCTGTACATTTCACCTTCCAGGGCAGACAACACCTGGGACAAGAAAGGACTCTGTGAACACCACCAGTTCTCAGGTGAGACAGTTAAATTGCTTATGGCTTAGGGATAAACTACTTCAAAAGAGAGTGTTTGGAAGTTTATTTTTTACCTATGGTCCCAGAAGACCATTGGCCACTAGGAGCCTTCTTCATTTGTACAGCACTAACACAGGAGTGATTTTTAAACTTTTATCTCACAACTTAGCTGTTACTGCTCTATTTCACAAGAGCCCCACTTGTCCATTAGTCCCTCCAAGAAGTCATACTTAATTTATCACCATCATGTTTATGTTGCTGCTAGGTATTCAAAACACTATTGCTACATTATATTAAAAAAACATGTCAAATGCTTTTAATAATTCATCAAACTTTTGTCAAACCAATACTCAGGGCTGACATATATTTGATAGATTTCTTAATACATGTTTGTGTATATATACATTCAACAAATATGAGCTAATCTTTGTTCACAGCTGTGAGTATTGTATGTTAACAGTTCTAAAGAATAATAACTTAATTTCAGTTATCTGTAAAAACATTTTTCAGAAAATTCAGTCTGCTAAAGGTGAGGTAGTAATTCAGTTATTCTAGTAAAAGTTTTAATGTTTTTTGATTATTTTTTAGAATTACAGTGAGACTCACACAAAGTTGATTTCATCCTCTCAGGAGGCAAAATTCTTCATTCTAGCACTGTAATCTTAGAGACATAAAGTAACTGTGTGTGTTTGTTTGCACAAATGCTTGTCTGATAGCTATAATTTTCCAAAGAAAACTTGTCTTTAAAAGAATAAAAAATACATACATGGAAAAATAGCCCTAGAAACATGGGATTGATATAAAAAGACATTCAGAAAATCATTTCAAAGAGTTTAAGACTACAATATAATAGGAAAGCAGTCTTGATAACTTATATGCAGATTTGTTTATATTTAATCTCTATAAACTTCTATAACATAGGCAATATTCCTATGTCAATTTAAGAAATGTGACTCTAGAGACAGAATAATAAGCTGCTTATGGATTAGAGTATTGGTGGGGGAGGTTGCAAATCTCCCTATGGAGCTAGCAACATTGAACAAACACAAAAATAGCTGCTGTGTCCACTTACACAAGACTTACACATACATAAAATAAATGCAATACATACTCACAGACATGCACACATACACATGCACATGCATGCACATAGATACTCACACAAATATACACACAAGCACATAGACACAAACAAATACACACACACATAGACACACACACAAATACACACACATGTTCAAACATACTCAAAGATGCACACACACATAGACACACACAAACGTACACATATACATGCAGGACCTAAGAACAGAAGCCATGCTAAAGGGAAGACAAGGCATGGGAGGAGTTGAAGGAAGATAAGATGGAAGTAGTGGGTAAGATAACAATATATTGCAAATAGGGGAGAAACTGTAATAATAAGAAGAAACTTAAACACATTCACATTGTTATTTGGCTTGAGCACACCCACCAACAACATCAGATCTTGCAAAGTGACAAAGATAAGAAGATAGAGTTTGGAGCTGGATATGCTTATGCAGTTCTTGCTGGATAGCCTTGTGCTGGTAGACACTAGGTCATTCCAGCTTGCAGACTCTAACATTCACACAGTCCAAGCTTAAAGAAATCCTCTCATAGCCCTGCAATTGCATTAATGTGGAAAGTGGCCAAGCTGTCCCCTGGCTGTCCCCATGACTGAGTTTGTACTCAGGTGTGCTCATCAATATACTTTGTATTTAAAAAAACTAAAAATCATTTATCCAAATTTGAATAATCCAGGATGTCATGAAATTATACTGTTGTAATTCATAGCTAATTCAAAAATGTCCCATCTATGTGCTGTCAGGGAAAGGCAAATCAAAATGACTCTGAGACTCCATCTTGCACCCATCAGAATAACTAAAATAAAAAATACAAGTGACATTACATGCTGGCAAGGCTGTGGAGCAATGGTAACATTCCTGCATTGCTGGTGAAAGTGTAAACTTGTATAGCCACTTTGGAAATCAGTATAATGGTTTCCCAGAAATTTGGGAATACACCTACAAGAAGACCCATCTATACATAATCCTGGCCATATACCCACAAGGACACTTGCTCAACTATGTTCATAGCAGCTTTATTAATAATAACCAGAAACTGAAAACAACCTAATTATCCCTTAACCAAAGAATAGATCAGGAAAATGTTGTACATTTGCACAGGGAGTATCACTGTGCTATTAAAAACAATGACATCATGAAATTTGCCAGCAAATGAATGGAACTAGAAAGATCATCCTGAGTGAGGTAACAGACCCAGAAAAACAAGCATGGTATATATTTATTTATAAGTTGATATTAGTTGTAAAGTAAAAGATAACCATGCTACAATGTATAGACACAAAGAAGATAAGTAACAAAGAGGGCTCAATGGGGGGATATATGGTTCTCCCTACAAGGGAAAATAGAATAGACATGATAGGTAGAGGGGAGATGAGATGGATCAGAACAGGAGAAATCTGCTTGAGGGAGGATAGAGGGAGAAAATACTGGTAGAGACAACTAAAATTGAGGGGTATCTCCAAGGCAAACTAGAACCTAGTGCAATGGAAAATTCTAGGAATCTATGAGGATGACCCCAAGAGTCATAGCAGTGGGGAACATGGAGCCTGAGCTAGCCATCTCCTTCAATCAGGCAGGACATCTAGTGTGATTGGGAAACCAACCTTGCCATGAAACCTTTAATCTATAATTTATCCTACCTACAAGATGTGCTAGTGTAAAAGTAGCACTGAGAATATAGGAGTGTCCAACCAATGACTGGTCCAGCTTGAGACCAATGCCGTAAGAGAGAGCTCACCCATGACACTGCCTGGAGTCCCAGAACGAAGAGGCTAGATAGCCCAGAGACACAGGATAGAAAATAATTCCTAATGATACTCAGTTATACTGATAGATTAGTGTCTAGCCCAATTGTCATTAGCCAGACTTCACCCAGCAACCTCCAGAAACAAATACTGAGACCCACAGCCAAACATTAGGTTGAGCTTGGGGAATCTTGGAGAAGAGTGGAGGAAGGAGTGTAGGTGGCAGAGGGGTCAAGAACATAATAAGAAATCCCAGAGAATCAACTAACCTTGTCTCAGAGAGACTCACAGAGACTGAACCAAGAACCAGGGAGCCTATATAGGGTTCACCTAGGCCCTCTGGATATACATTAGAATTGTGTAGATTATAGTCCTCTGTGTGGCTCCTAACAGTGGGAGGAGGGGCTGTTTCTATTCTTTTGCCTACTTTAGCAACTCTCTCTACCATTGTTTTTGATATCCATGGGAAGCCTTCTCTTTTCTGAAGAGAAATGGAAGTGAAGTGAATGTGTCCGAAGAGTGAAACTAGGGGGAAAGAAAGGAAGGGAAACTGTGGTCAGAAGGAAGGAAGGAAGGAAGGAAGCAAGGAAGGAAGAAAGGAAGGAAGGAAGGAAGGAAGGAAGGAAAGAAGGAAGAAATATACATGTACAAAACAAAACAAAAACCTCCCATCATAATCAAGTGAAGTGGGTCTTAATATTGGACCAAGTGTTTAATAGAAGTCTGATTCATTTTCTTTATGAAAAAATGATTAAAATGTGGGAAATTGTTGTTGACTCTTTATAACAAATCACAATTAAGTCTCAATGTAGAGTTGTGTGAACATATATCTTGTATTTCAAACTCAAGTACCTTGAGGCTATTTAAAAGGTGAAAAGAATATTGGACACACATTGGCTTTCTAAGTCAGTTGTTTTTCGTGGTGATACAGAATTCAGTGAAGTACTTAGGAAAGAGTACTTCAATGTAAGCATGCTGTTCAACTTACACAGGAAATTACGAAAACAGTTTGTATCTTCCTTTCCCATCTTTTTAGATTCTTTAAATAATCTTTATAGATTATTCAGTGATGGTTTCCATTTTCAGTTGCTTTCCCTTAAGAGACAGTAGAAGTCCAAGTGTTTTCAAACATACGAGTGCAGATGAAATACGAATTGGGAGTTACTGAAATGAATAATCTGGCTCCTAGTGTAGCAACTCCAAGCATATGCTGGGAAGGTCTCTGACAGATAGAATGCTCACTCTGTTTGACATTCAACCAGGCAGCCTGGATTTAAAGAGATAAAGAAAAATTCTTTTTGTTGTCTTTGAAATGTCGATTCACAGAGAAGTGGGGTGTTAGGAAGGACTCAACTTCATGAATTCAAATTTGTGCACCTCAAAGCTGCTGGAAAGGCAGGTGTGAAACTCTTCTCTCATAGGTAAAGCACATAGGTGAAACACAGTAGAACAAGGAATGATTATCTTGAATTTCGGACTCATGGAAGCCAATGCTGTATTGATGTGAGTATCTCTCAGTCAGTCACTAATGACCTCCGGGTTAGCAATTGAGAAAACCACAGATATACAGAACAAAATTAAAACCCTTAATGACTTCCTCACTGATAAGATTAACCCTGGCACCTGTGCTTTCTTCCATAGGAGTTCCACATCAGTAGACATTGTGCATACAGATACCTCCTTCAAATTCGTAAAACACCATCTTACCCAGATTTCATACATAAAGGCAAAATCTTGGCTGCTCTGGGATTCATTTGGATTTCAAAGTAAAACTCAAAAAAAAAAAAGCTGTAGAGATTTTTTATTCACAGAGGGAATGTTTTTTCCTCAACTATCTAAGTTTTTGAATTTCCAGAATAATCCTAATGACTTAAAAGTAATGAAGAGCAGATCTCTAAGAACTCTGTGCACTTTAAAAGTGTGCATTTTTTATAGTGTGGTTACTACACCTGTGAGCAATCAGACATTTTCAGTTTCCTTTTTAGGCTTTCTACTTTATCTGAAATATTC
The DNA here is from genome assembly GCF_008632895.1 of Mastomys coucha. Classification (NCBI taxonomy): domain Eukaryota; kingdom Metazoa; phylum Chordata; class Mammalia; order Rodentia; family Muridae; genus Mastomys; species Mastomys coucha. The sequence goes on from NW_022196898.1 coordinate 470,318, forward strand.
ACGTTTGCCAGATGTGTGGAGCGTTAGTTTGGTGGCAGAGTTATGAAAACTTAATGGTGCTTTTCCCTATGTCACTTTGAACTAACTCTACATTAGTGTCCCACAACAACTGTTGGGGCTGTGTTTGTTATACTCAGAGAAAAATAGTAGAGTTCCATTGCCTTAAAATATTTCCATATTTTCTTTGAGAAAAAACAAAAATAAAAGAATGGAAATAAGTAATTGCTTCTGCTTACCTGATTGGTTTAAAATCTTCCCACCATTCATTATTTATAGGTGATTATTCCTGCTCAATATTGACACACTTTGATTTCCCATTCTAAAGTTTCATAGGGGATTTATAAAACCAATCATTTTAAGAAACAATAGACAAATTTTCTTTAGATATATTAAGTCAATAAACCAAAATTTGTGTGAACTTTTAAAAATGGTTTCCAAAAGGGAACGAAGATTCCATCTGTCACAAATAGCCTTTTTCTTCATCACACCAAATTTCCCAGTATCACTTAATCAGCCAGCTAGAAATTTCAATTAGAGATGAAAAGTGGAGCGGATAATGAAGAACATGATTTACTTATTTGTGGCAGTAATGAGAATGAGAGATGACATCAAAGTAGTTCAACAATATCTGAGAGTTAATCCAACTAAATTGAAAAAAAAAATCAAGGCAGCCAAGTGAAAGTCTAGAACTCTGGAAGATCATCACACCAGGTTAGATTCATGTTAGCTTGTCTTCAATACATGGCAGTTATAAACATTTATTTCATCTTATAAGTCTGTACTATAATTGTACATGTAAAAGTATTTGTAAGAGAAAATGTGGGTGGACATTGGTAGTGTTTCCTTCCAGAAAGAAACAATGAGGAATAGATTAATGAAATCAGGTAAAATATTTTGAGTACCCTTGTGAGGACCTACTCTTTTAAAGAACAAGAGTAAACTGTATGAGAAGGATGGGTTTCCACATTTTTCAGAATTCAGTGTATGTTTAGAGTCCAAAGGAATGCAAGAAGTAGGAGTTTCCATCCTGACAGTTACAGAGCTTCTAATAAACTTGAGGCACAACGACAGCCATGAAAGCACCATTACTATGGCTCCAGCCTCCCAATGTAGTGGTGAACGACAGACTTACTTGAGGACATGGAAAGGTTTGACTTACGACCAGAATGTATGCATGCAATGTGAGGACTGCAATAGGTGCAATAGTAGTACTTACGCTGAAAATCCACTCAGGACTGTGCAGAACATGCCAGATGTTGTCACCCTTGAGAGTGAAGCCTAGAGCTTTGTTTGCCCTCATGAACTAGAAGGTACTGGGATACAGAATAAAAACGTAAGGTCTTCATGTAAGATGCTTTGAGAGTTCAATTATTTATTCTTGGATCAGTATTATCTCAGATAGAACCAGAGACTGTGAGAGGTTCTCAAAGGAGTATCTGCTGCCTAACCATACCTACCAATGAGCCACTGCCCAGTGGGGTCTCAGCACAAAAACACCATATTTCCTGATGCTAACAAATAAATGTGAAGATTTCTAAGTTTTGGCTCACAGCAGGATTGAAAGGGAAATCTGCAATATGATTCAAAAATCATGCTGGTCTTAGGAAGTACCTACAGAGGAAAACTACTAATCTATTTCACTGAAACCCTACTCAAGCCCTGACAGTTCTCTAGGAATCTTCCTGTGACTCTCTCAAGTTCCATCTCTTACTTCTAGGAAAAACAAAAAGTGAAACACAACACAAAGACAGCTGTATAAAGTCTTCATGAGGTGTCATTCACAGACCTCTTGGGTGATTCACTTCCCTGCCATGGAAGAGGCAGGGTGACTTGTCTGCTTGATGCAGTGTTTCCTAGAGATCATCCTGGGAGGGTTAATGGGCTGGATCCCTCTTCTCTCTTTTACATTGTTCAAAGTTTCATTCTTTTGCCTGGTACTGTCTGTCAGTTGGAGTGTTTGCATGCATGCCCATGTTTGGAAAGAAGCCAGAGGAGCCTATTGAATGGCAAGTGTGACTCTCCCTATCATTCCTTTTGATACAGGGACACTCTCCAAGCCTGGAGCTAGGCTTAACAGCCAGCAAAGCCAGGAGAACCTACCTCTGCCCACTACCACCTTGAGTTAGAGGTCCAAAGCCACACCCAGCTTTTTACGTTGATGCTGAAGGCCTCATCTTAGCACAGCAATGACTCTGTGTTATCTGTCAGTTAACCTTACCTTTCCATAATGCAATCAACTCAAGTTCAGACTTAGTGTGTGCCTGAATTATAATTTATCAAATTATGATGTGATACAGGGAGTTACTAATTTTTCTATCAAAAGTCTTTAATACGTTTTCTAAAATTTTAGTCTCTTCAATTGATCTTAGTGCATATGTGATTTATTAAAGTTATGTGACTTTTTAACAACTCCTTTATTAATCATTTTTGTTTTCTTCTTTCCCAAGTAATTCAGAGTTCAATTAAGGTCAGTACAAACCTGTCATATTTGTGCGTAAGGGCTGCAATGTGATGTAGGGAAATAAATGGTATGTGTGTGGGGGGATATGACCTAAGCACATTGTGTGAATACATGAAATTTAAGAATAAATAGAAAGATTAATAACCAGCACACTTACAAAATAAAATGAGTTACAGGGAACTAAGTGCAGCATTGTAGTGTTGTAGTGCATTGTTCGTGAATTTACACTGGTGCACACCCATGCTCTGTCTGGGCTTTCAGGCTCACTCTTTTCTTATAGATCCATCCAAAATGCATTACGGTCCTTCAGATTCTATTCCCACTTGGCATTCTGTACATGTGTAGTATTTTGTCATCTCTTCTTGGACTGTAAATTTATTGTAACTCTGTTTAGCCACATTTACACTTGGCATTTCCTTAAGTGGCTTACAGCATGCATTGTCAGAATGCCAGGCAGTTTGCATTCTGGAAGCTGTAGGCTGTCCTATGCAGCCCAGGTGTGGCATATCCTAAACCTTAGAGACTTAAGTTCTACATTGTGCACATGACTAAATCATGTCACACTAAGTCTTTCAGTATTCATAATCAGTTGTTCAGAGATGATTGTATCCAGAGTTCTGTTTTAGGGTATTACTGCTGTGAACAGACACCATGACCAAGGCAAGTCTTTTAAAGGAGAACATTTAATTGGGTCTGGCTTACAGGTTCAGAGGTTCTATCCATTATCATCAAGTTGGGACCATGACAGCATTCAGGCAGGCATGGTTCAGGAGGAGCTGAGAGTTCTACATCTTCATCTGAAAGCTCCTAGTTGAATACTGGCTTCTAGGCTGTTAAAATGAGGGTCTTAAAGCCCACACCCACAATGGCATACTTCCTCCAACAGGGCTACACTCCCTTGGCTGAGTATATACAAACCATCACAAGTTCTACAAATACATTGCAATTTATTTAACCACATATGAATGATGGCAACATAATTTCTTTACAATTATCCTTACATAGAGGAAGAAAGATGATTTCCTCCCTGTTTTTTGTAAAATATAAATTTAGTAAAATCTTTAGGAATGAGATTGCAGGATCAGAATATTTGAAAATATTAAATTTACTGCTCATGTTATTCACCAGAAGGGCTGTTCAGGATCTGATCTTATTTAAAGTACTAAGCTTAGACCTCTCTCTCTCTCT
>NW_022196898.1:473976-483878 GCF_008632895.1 Mastomys coucha
TCTTTCCTTTTTTTGATTTTTGACAAAGAAGACAAAACCAGTACAACAGAAAAAGGAAAGCACGTCTTCAACAAATGGTTCTGGTCTAACTGGATGTCTGCATTAGAGGAATGCAAATAGATCAGTATGACACTGCACAAATCTCAAGTCCAAGTGGATCAAAGACAACAACTTAAAACCAGACACATTAAATCTAATAGAATATAAAATGGGGAATAGCCTTGAATCGTTACAGGAGACAGCTTCCTGAACAGAACACCAATGACTCAGGCTCTAAGATCAACAATTGATAAATGGGACCTCATAAAACTGAAAAGCTTCTGTAAGGTAAAAGACACTGCCAATAGGACAAAATGGCAACCTAAAGACTGAAAAGGATCTTTCATCAACCCTACATCTAACAGAGGGCTAATATCCAAGATTTATTTCTTGTGGTTGATATTTCAATATCAGAGTTGATAAACGTGCATCTTAGTGTTGCTTTACCTAAAACTTGTTGGGTTATTGTATGGGATTATGCTTTTATAAATTTGATTGTCCTATGTCACTTTTTATTCTGAAATCAGCATAATTTCTGTTTAAATGTTTTTAATGATTTTCCAATAATCTTGCAACACTAAATGTAGTAACATTTATAAGGGTCTAACTTCATACCTTTATCTAATTATCATTTCTATAATTTCTGAATTTGTATTCACTGCGAAATACTACTTCACAAATTACTCTGCTAAATTATGTCTCTCTGATTATGTATGTTTCTATATTTATATCTAACATGTACTTATATGTTTGTATATTAAACCATAGAGACATCAAAATAAATTAAATATAATTATCAATTCCCCAACAATTTTCTATGTAGTTGGAATAATTAGCCAAACATGTACATTTCATCTCTAGTTTTCTTTCTGATTTGTAATTCTATTTTTATCATTTACTAAATTTTCACAGTCATTTTTAAAAATTTTTTAAATATAACATTTATTGCTTAGATGGTTTGATACAGAAGAGATTTCTTTTCATTCTGAATTTGGAAGGTCTATACAACTGAATACAAAGAGAAACACAAAGTACCAAAAACAAGCCTGTGATTCTGTTCATGTAGCACTGAAAGGCTGGAGAATCTTAGAATTTAAAATGAGGGCATTTAATAGAAATGTATGTATAATGTGTATCCTTTACCTAAAAGGGGGCATAGAAAACCTCTGTATCAAACCAAAAATGAGAAGTAGGTAGTTCCAGGGACTTGGCTAACTCAGAGCCTCAGGGCTCTGGTTCCTGATACCTGCCCCTCCTGGCTGATCCGCAATGAGGGCAGAACTAGGAATGAAGGTCTACTGGTTTATGGGACTCTCCACCCCGTCGACTGGTAAATGAAGATTACATTCTTAGAATGAATATGTTTCCCTCCCTAACTGAATATCTTGGGTTGGGTCCCTCTGAAATTTTCCACTGTTTTTATGTTCTGTTTCCTTGGTAACCCTCTCTCCATCCCCAGCTTGTGGACGTTCCCTTAAATACCCCACACTTCTTGTGTTCGGCTTTGAACTCTGGCCAGCATGGTCACGAGATCGACCCCAGGGTCGAACTCCTCTGGCCGACATGATCACGAGATCGACCCCGGTACTGGTATCCCCAATAAACCTCATGTGATTGCAGCAAGTTCGGTCTCTCATGAGTCATTGGGTGGTCGTGTCATCCTGAGACTTGAGTAAGGATCTCCCCAGTTCTGGGGGTCTTTCAGCACAGACTAGTTCTGTACATCATGTAGCAGCAGTTTTTAAGTTCCCTTTAAAAAAATATGAATTCTACAGTTATTATTGTTTTCTGTTTTATGCATGGGCTGAAATCATTAGGATCAACTTTTTTTTCCTGAGGAGAGGAGAGGAGAGAGACAAACGAACACAAGATGATCTGTCTGAAACAGGTATCCGATTCACGAAGCTTCCACAGAGCTGCTTGGATAACAGTCCTGTGGGGCCTCTCTGGCTTGTTTCACAGCCAGATATTTTATGTAGATTGAATATCAGCATTGTGTCCATTCAAGACAATACAAAACCAAAAACAAAACAACAAAAGAGAAAATTTGCATCTCAATTTTTTTCAGAAGATCCATATATATATATATATACATATATATATATATATACATTATATATAAATATATGTATACACATATATAGATATAGATATATTTTTAAAAGCCCTGAGGAGAAAGAGAATCAAACAAAATATATAGAAACAAATAGCTGGACATGCAAATTAATACTATGATTTACCCAGCGTTTAAAACAAAATCACAAACTTCACAGTTTTCATATTGGGGGAGAAAAGCAGGCAGGACAACAGACAAATAATTCATCTCTCAATCTCACTAATAAAATGTGGCAAGACCTTATTAACTATGAAGGAACAGATAAGACTAAATAAAGCTTTAAATTAATAGTGATTGTTGCCCGTTGCAGCCCTGGTGATGGCCGCTGCTGGGAGCCACCCCTGCTACATCTCACGGCTGCGTAGAGTTCAGTCATGGCTTCTCCCCAGAGTATCATGAGTTTAGTGTGGAGAGTTGCAAAGAAAGCCAAAACACAAGAAACCTGAAATGATAACAGTGAAAACAACAACAATTGTAATAATAATAATAAAAAACAACTAAGGGATGTAGGAACTAGGTTTAACTTAGATGGCCACGGGATCAATTTTTCTCTCTACAGTAAATAAAATCTCAATTTTAAACGGGTCCACACATTCCTAATACAGTTAAAAATCATATATACCGCAATGGTTTCTTTTTCATACATACATCACTTTTCATTATCTCTAGAATATCTATCTTTCCATTGAAGTCAGGGTGGTTGGATTTTAGCCACTAGAAACTGGTGGACAAAGGGGTACGCATGTCTCGGGTCACACATCTTAGCGGAGGAGTATATGGAGCCACAGGATAAGGGAAAGAGGTGGAGCAGAGGAAGGCCTCTCCTAGGGAAGTCTTGAGGCTCTGCAAGGCAAGGGACAAAAACTCTAGAAGCAGTGTGGCTCAGGCATCCTCGGGTCTCGGCTAAGGGACAAGGTGCTGAACCGAGCTCAGTGACAGTAGGAACATTTCTTTTTGCTGATGAGGGAGGTCTACTGTTTGTACAGAATACTCAGGAACTAATAGAACCCCGTCTCTGTGCACCAGGTGCTTGGTCCAGTTAGGGATTTACAAGCCTTCCTCTCTCCAAGCAGCAAACCCACACTGCAGGAAGGTGAAGACAACCCTCTGGTTGCGCATGCGCTTCAGTTCACCACTGGCAGTAGTATCTCATTGCTTCTCAAATGACAGTAGCAGCACAGCTGGGGGAAGGCGTTGACCCAGCTTAGCAGGAAGACCGGGGTGCCTTGCAAACTGACTCTGACGTGCCCCAGGTATGGCCTGGTGTCTCGGATGTCTTCTCGCCACCACTTGTGTGCATCCTTGCTCTTCCCTCTGAGCCACTCTTTGGCCACACTTGGAGGACCACTCCTGGCCCTTGTTGGATTCTACAGTCATGGAAGAAAGGTTGGTCTGAGTACAGTAGAAGAGCCATCACAGGTGTGCCACCAGAAGCCTCAGGCACACATTAAGCGGGGACCAGGAAGCAGTGCTGGTCACCCAGGACAAATATTGCCCATTGTTTCTGCTGAATGAAGAGCCCAGCAAACTGATGAAGTAAAAATAAAAATAAAAATAATATTAAAATTAATAACATATATCGAATGGGAAGAAGGGAAAGTCCATAGATGACCTCCAGGCATGTCCTCCATAGGCTTCGGTGCTGGAGAGGTCACTTTTCTGTGTAAAGTAAGAATTTGAACACTAACTATTTCTCACAGAGAGAGTGGAAACTCATGAGGTTGAAATTAGACTCTTTCCTGGCTTTAGCTCACACCACACAGGAACCCTGCGTCAACCACATCCACTAATAACAAAGGTCACGGCTCCTCGACCACGTGAACCAGAGAATACAGGTCTAGCTTAGAAATCAGTCTCACACCCTCTCCCCTTTGGTCATGGACATGAAATTCACATCATTTTCTTCCAGTTATTGGCTACAGGATCCAAGGGGAAGGTTTTCTGCTTCCAGCTCACAGATCAAACAGTGCTATCACAGATTCACAAAAACAAGCTCAAACACACAAATATAAAACGTAATGTTAATGCTTAAATGAAAAATTCATTAAAATATTTGTTTTGTTAAAACGTCTTTTTTTTTGAGGGGGCGGGGGACACCCACATGGGAGGACCCATAAGTAGTTAAGGCACTGAAGTCGGCTGTACTGGGACCGGGTGCATGTGTACTGGGTAAGGCTATGGCACGAGCTGGTTGGCCACAGGCTTGCTTGTCTCTCTCTTGCCCTCTTTCCTCTCTCTTCAGTCAACTGAAGAATGCAGAGAAAACCTTGTGAAATCTACATTCGGGATGCTCTGCTTGCTTTGTCTGTGTGCTGATGGAGACAGGGCAGGCCATCATTCCATGCCCAAGAGCTGCAAGGCACCTTCGGTGGCCGCCAGGATTGGGGTTGGCCTCTTGCCACACAGCTCCAGCAAGTCTTTCACGATGGCCCCTGGGCTCTGGGGGTCTGTTTCACCTGGAGACCCCTGCTCTTTGGGGGCACTGAGGTCAGCCGCTGGCTCTGCTTCAGTTTTCTCCTCCTGGCTGCATTCCTTTCCAGAATTGGACAAGATCTCTTTCCTGCTCCAGGTGACAGCCACATGGTTGCTGGTGCTAGGAGCTGACTCGGCCTCATTCTCTGAGGCGGGGTTGTTAGCACTGTGGGCGGACTCGTCCTCGCTGTCCTTCTCAGCCCTCTCATCCTTGTCACTGTCTTTCCCTTGGTGCTTGCTGTGCCTGGCTTTCTGGAGGATCCTCTGGTGTCGAACGAGGCTGTGCTTTAAGATGAAGGTTCGCTCAAAGGTCTGACACTTGTATGGCCTTTCTCCTGTGTGACCTCATGTGCCGAGTGAGGTCCTGCAGGGACCAGAACCGCTTGTTGCATACACTGCAAACCTTCTTCCTCTTGTCTGCCTTACTGGCCATGCCTTTGGGGGAAGTCTGTCTTTGGTCTTTTGTCACCGTCACCCCTCTTCTCAGCGGTACCTTCTCCATCAGTGGGACCCTCTGTTTCTTCATTCTATTTTACCACTGAGGTCTCTCCCTGGTTCCTGGTGTTGGCTCTATTGCTGGGGATTCCACAAGTTTCTCTTCAGGCTCAGGGGAAGGTGAGGGATCCTCGACCGCTCTGCCAACGCCCTCATTCTCCAGCGAAGGTATTGCTGCCGCCTCCTCTCTGGGCTCCTGGCAGCGTGTGCCTTTCTGTGGTGACTTAGAGTACCCAGGAACTTGAAGTTGTTTCCACAGGTATCATAGGCATGCTTCAGCTCCTGCTGGGCTGGACCTTGGCTGTCTTCAGTGCTTGTCTCCCTCTCTGCCAGCTTGAAGTCCAGCAGCTTGGTGGCAAAGTCCAGATCCAGGCTCTGCTTGCAGAAGTCTATGCTGGGTCACTTTATTTATCCATATTTGAACATTTTCTAGGTTATTTACTTTTCTTTTTAAAAATTTCCATTAACTAATTTGTTTAGTGTGTGTGTGTGTGTGTGTGTGTATGTGTGTGTTTGTGTGTGTGTGTGTGTGCATGTGCCATAGGTGAGCATCACAGCATCTCTATGGAGATAAGAGGAAATGTGCTCTGGTTTCATTTCTCTACCTCCACCATGTTGATCCTAGGAATGGAAGCCAGATTGTCAGGATTAGCAGCAAGCTTCTTTTACTCACCGAGCCATCCTGTTAACCCTCATGTTTTCTTAACAACAACAACAGCAATAATAATAATAACCTGGGATGTTGGCCAGTTGACTTCACAATTCTGCTGGTTGACTTTATGTTATTTCAGAATCCTAAAGCTTTTGTGTGAGTTCCTTATCTGTGTATAGAGTCTCTAACCTCATTTAGGTGTCATTACAATTTCCTCACTGAAGAAATAGGAAATAATATATTGGTCCCAATTTTGAGACATTTACTTGTGACTTTTGGATACTTATAATGGTTGCAAATTCAGCAGTGCAAGCAGAACGGATAATTAACTGCTCCTATATTTCTATGACCTCTGACTCAGGAACAGGTGTATTACACTTGTCTGTGAAACACGCTCCATCTCTGTCATTGCTCCCATCCAGCCCTGCTTCCTATCTCCAAATCAATAAACCTTAAAAGTGCCTTGTAATACTTACAGTATTTCTCTCCAGGGAGAAATTGTTGTGCTAGGGTTTTGATGGTTCTGACACCATACCAATTTCATTTGACAATGAGCTGAAAGTTGAGCAGTGCACTGAACCATGCTGGTAATTTGAGATCATCTTTGGAATATTGCCTTTCAGCCTTGAACAGGAAACCATCATTTGTTTTAAAAAAATAAAAAATAAAAAAATAAAGAAGTGATCTAAGTTACTTATCATACCATCAGTCTGGTTTCTTCATGAAAGGGAGATTACATATGTATCTATACACATATAATTTATTCTATAATATAATATATAAAACATATTCTATATGTGTTTTAGTAAAACATAGTAAGATATTATTATCATTGATTCAGATGTTAAATTTATAAGACAGTATAATGGAAATGTTTTTAACATAAAATAGCCACATTCCAGGCTCTACACAACTAAGTCAGTTCTCTGACTAAAAAAATACAGAAAATAAGAAAATCTCACAAATGTCAGTATTCCACCATATATTGGGAAATAAATTGACCATTTAAATGTTATTAATATGCATTTCTTTCTAAGAGAAAGTAATAGCAAAACAATGATGACTGTTGAATATAAGCTATTAACAAATAAGTGCTTGATGATATTGTACCAATCGGTAAGAGACCTGAGTGAATCATCCTTCCTGGGCAGCTTGCTGGCATGTTTCTATATCCTTCAAATTTCTAATTCTGAAGAAAATACCCCCCCTCCTCATTAGAAAATTTCAAGCTTGCTGTCCTATGATATAAGAAGTTTAGTTCAGTGATTATATCACTGAAATTGATATAGCTGGATGACCTAATATGAATTTCTAATAAACTGCATGAATAGTTTGAAAAATAATGTACATTAGCATGTGACTCCATAGGCGAACAGCTGAGTAGCAGGTGTAACGTCCTGGGTGGGATCTCTTGCACCAAAAATGGGCAGAAACCATAGAAGTATAAGAACAACAATAATAGTGGAATGAGAAACTATGAAACTCAAGTTTATCATGATCCTATTCACAATCCAGGGATAATTGAAGGAGTGTGGGGATGTGAATGGAGAATTGTAGGAAACAATAGCCTACTGCTTCCTTTCTTAGGCACTCCCCTTGGGGTCTTAGAGTTTCCAGTGAAGATGTGGGAAACCTTGGATCACCTTGTGATCCCTGAGTGTCCCCTACACATTGAAGTGAGTTTTTAATGTGAATATTATTGATGTATATTCAGTCAAGTAACAACGAAACATTTATCATTATTTAAAATTAGCACATTGGTATTCATTAAGCATTTGAGGTAAGTTTTGATTTAATTTTAGCAAAGTTTTTATTTTGAGGAAATTTTATTAGAAAATAATCTATATAAAATTATCACCTGTGTTGTCTTGAATTTATCTGTTTAAACTTACTAGTTTAAGTATAATATGGCAGACAGGATGTGACTCTACCAAGCACAATTAGACATCAAACACCATTGAGGCAGGCATGAGGGTTTTTTGTTCTCCTCTGTTTGAGACTTCATTTCAATGAATAGAGAAAACAGTTATGTACTTGGTCATATTTGCACAAAGGAATATATTTCTGGAAATATATCATCCAAAACACAAAGAAAATGACTTGGAATAATTGCTGCAAATTAAACTAGTAAGAATGATTGAAGATAGAAGTAATTTTCTCATTTGAATATTATAGTACATAAATATTTCCATTCCATTTTCACACTTCTGGGAAGAAATGTCAGGTTATAAAGGTTTGTGTGACTTGCAGAACTTTGTTATACTTTATAGATATATCAAAATGATAGTATAGAATCAAAAATGTTTAAACTAAATAAGATGAATACATGAAAAACTTTTAATTGAAGAATAATTTAGAAAAGTGTATCTAAATATAGACAGAAAATGCTTACTCTTTCCAAAAAGGTAATTATGTCAATTGGCATGAAGAAATAGACTCCCTTACACAAAGAAAATATTAGACAAAATGCAAAAAACACACACACATACACATACACACTCATACACACATGATTTTAAGTATATAGTTATCTAAAGATATCTAGTTAACACTAAACTTTGCCAAGGAAATAAGTGGTGTTCAGCTTTCCAAGGGAAAGGATATAAAATAAGTCAGAATACAGAGTCTAAGCTGTTTATTTCTCAGTATACTGAGTTCACTGACTTTTATCTTGTCCCAGGTAGAGCAAATACAAGTCTAAAAGAGAACTCTGCAGAAGTCTAGTCAATACACGGGCACACTAATCTGAAATCGCATTGCAATGATGCTTCAGGGTTCCAACTAGAGAATGGAAGACTAGATGACAGTTTGTTGTTTTCTGATTTTATGTACATGTTTATTATTTATGTGCATGTTCACCTGCATGTGCTTATATGCAAAGGCTGCATGGATACATTGGTGTCAGAGTGGGCATTTGCTGGGTTCTTCCCCCATGCCTCAACTCCATGACTTCACAGCTTACAACTGGAGACTCAGCTCACGCTTGCTGTGCCCTGGGCAGAGGCCCACTACACTGAGTTCCACCTTCAAGGATTCCAGAGGAAGGCATGCCCACTGGCTGAGGACTTTGTTGAATGAAAACAACTGACCGCCTGAGAGCATCCGCTGTTGTCCTCCACACAAGGGGGCATGCCTGGCAGCTTGGCTTCTGCCTTTGACTCTGCTCAGACTCTTCCTGACTCCTCCAGCATTGCTTATGTTATGCAAATATCATTGTAACCTAGAGACCCAGTTTGGCTTTCATGTCTAAATGCTGAAACCCAAAGGTAAAGTGGGAAGCCTTGATTGGAACCGCTCAACTTGGCTTCGCATCCTTTTGTTCTCAAACTCTGTGTTTCAGGTTCCCCTTTTCTCCAGAGAGAACCCGGTTTATGAAACTGCGGGACAGTTTCACGCATTTTCTCCTGGAACTGGAATCACTGGCAATTGTGAGTCACTTGGTATGGGGGATGGTTACCTAATCCAGATCCTCTACAAAAAGTAGCAAGCAATCTTAACCAGTGAATCATCTCTCCAGCCTTGAGTTTCTCTTTTTAAAATAATATTGTTATTTATTATCTGAGAGTTCTCTACATGTGTACAATGTGTTTTGACCATATCAATACCTCTACGTGGCCTTTCCACTTCTCCTAGATTCCTTCCCCATATCTGCCAAACTTTTTTTCTTCTTTTTAAGAAATTATTTATTGTATAACCCACTAAGTCCAATTAGTGGTGTTGGTATAAGCATGAGTGTGGGTTTTCTAGTATAGCAGCGGTTCTCAATCTTCCTAATGCTGCAACCCTTTAATACAGTTCTTGATCTTGTGGTGACCACCAACCACAAAATTATTTTTGTTGCTGCTTCATAACTATGATTCTTCTACTGTTATGAGTCATTATATAAATATTTTGGATGTAGAGGTTTTCCAGTGTGTTCACAACCCACAGGTTGAAAACTGCTATACTACAGCATTCTCAACCTATGAAGGACCACATCTGTATTAGCCAGGATTCTCTAGAGTAATTATATATATATATATAATTATTATATATTATATATTATTATAATATATAATATATTATTATATATTATTATATAATAATACATAATTATATATATATAATTATTATATATATATTATATAT
>NW_022196898.1:483935-511321 GCF_008632895.1 Mastomys coucha
TGTATATATACATATATATACACATACATATATATATGCAATATATATATATATTGCAAATATATAGAACATATTATATATGATGAAGACATATATATAGAAGGGGGATATTAGAATGACTTTCACATTGTGGACTATGAACACAAAGTCCAGGAATTCAATAGTTGCTCAGACCACAAGGATGGATGGTTCAGGTGGTCTTCAGTATGTTCAGGAATCCGGAAGAAGTAGGCTCTAATGCCAGTGAAGAAACTCACTTGTTAGTGAGGTGAAAGCAAGCTTGCAAAGAGCAAAAACTTCCTTCTTCTGTCTTTACATAGGCTTGCAAAAGAACCTATGGTACAGGTTAGAGGGGAGTTATTTCCACTCAGATGATCTGCATTAAAAGTATGTCTTCCTGCCTCAATACCTAGATTAGAAGTGGATCTTCCTACTTTAATTTAGCAAAAATCAGTCACAGATGTGAGCTCTTTTTTTGGGTTTTAGTTAATTCCAGATGTAGTCAAGTTACCAACCAAAAATAGCTACCAATGGCCTTAAAGTTCCCTTCCCTGCCTCAGTAAGCACTAACTGCCAGCACTTACTCAGCTGGGGGTAAGCCTATGTGATCCCCTCCCTCATTTGTGCTGTAGTGTTGAGTGGCTTGATCCAGTGCCAATCATTAGAAGGTAACCACACTTGCTATAAGTTCATGAATGCAATATCCCTGTGATGTCCATGTTGCTAGCACTACAAAGTTTAAATGATATAACCCTAAGCAAGGGACAAGGTACTGGCAGAACCTATAGGATATAAAACAAAAAGCCCATTGCCAGGTACAGGATACCCCCCTCTAAGCTGTTCCTCACAGAGACTCTCAAAACAATACATGTTATCACCATTGCTTTTAATTGATAAGACCCTATTATTGTAGGCACCATATGTTTTGGTCACAACGTATAAAGGAACCAAGGTGGTACCAGCTTGAAGGCATTCACCCTCCTGGCTAGCTTTCATTTCACAGGAAGATCTTTTCAAGTTGTTGGAAGAGAAATGTCACCAACAGACATATCCATTTGTAAACCTGTGAGCTATCATTATTACTGGCTTGACAAAATAAACACAGAATGCAAAATGGCATGAGTGTTATGGTGATACTCAACCACTTTCTGATTAGTTAAGAGCTACCAGCTACCATACAGGAAGAAATTCATATCTTGTATTGCTAATGTGGCAATGAACTTGTGACTGGGGAGCTTATAGGCTCAGGGGAGAACTTACTCATTTATTTTGCTAAAAAGACATTGCATCAAGGTAACTTCTAAATGCTTATCTTTCTGTCTATTGATTAGCGAAACTGTCAGTCCTCATCAGAACATATTTCTTTAGAGGATGATGGATCATGTAATGACTCACAATTGGCCAAAGACATTGATAAAACACTGCTTTCCCCCAAGGCTCAGAATTCAGAGGACAATGGGGCAGAGGAATTGTAAGAAACAGAGTTCCAGTGAACTGACACAAATTAATTTCTTAATTTCAGGATGATGAAAAGTGACATTTTGAAATATTCTCTGGTAGATTCCTGATACACATATATTATTAACGTCAGAATATTGTTTTGTAAGATGGGATAAATGTATCCCTTGAAAATTCTTTTGTTGCAGTCCCAGTTCTTAATACCTAAGACTTTGATTGTATTCTTATAAAAGGCTATTAAAGTGATAATAAATTTAAAATGGAGTCATTAGGGTGTCCGTGATCCAGTTTGACTGGTCACCTTATAAACACTAAACCGACTAGAGAGTTTTACAGAGAAAAGTTCATACAAATTAAAACTGTTATGGAAACTCATACATGGTGGTAACCCATTGAGAATGAAATGATGCTCTGGAGAATAGAAAGATAGTGATCGAGCTAAAAAAGGAAGCAGACTCCCAAATAAAACAGGTCTAAATGAGTATTGTGGTGTACACTTATAATCCTAGCACTCAGAAGATGGAGGCCAAGAATCAGGAGTTCAAGACATATGAGTTAGGCTATGTGGTAGGTTTGAGGCAACACTGAGCAACACAAGCAACAGTATCAGATCAACAAAGAAAGGAATAAGAGGAGGAGAAGGAAGAGGTGTGGATAGTCACTGAAAAAAGAGAACAGAAAGGAACAAAGATGAAGAATGAGCAAGGAAGGATGGCCGAGGGGAGGAAGGAAAGAGGGAGGGAAAGTAGAAAAGAAAGAGAGAGGGAGGGAAGGAGGGAGGGAGGAATGAAGAAAAGAAGGAAGAAAAGTGAACACACTCAAGCCCACCCTCATTTTTTATTGGAGTAGACCTTTTAGAGGTGTGATGAAATCTCTCTGTTGCATCCTATTACTTAAGAAGTAGCAAATCAATGGCTCATCCTTAAAAGCCATTGCTGAAGGATTTGCAGCCCCTTAGGCGAACAACAATATGGACTAACTAGTACCCTCAGAGCTCCCAGGGACTAAACCACCATCCAAGGAGTACACATGGTGGGACTGATTGCTCCAGCAACATGTGTATAGAAGAGGATGGCCAAGTCCGTCATCAATGGGAGGAGAGGCCCTTGGCTCTGTGAAGGTTCTGTGCCCCAGTGTAGGGGAATGCCTGGGCCAGTAAGCAGGAGAGGGTGGGGTGGTGAGCAGTGGGAAGGGGTGGGAACAGGGGTTTGTTCTTGTTGTTGTTGTTGTTTTGTTTTCTTTTGGAGGAGAAACTGGGAAATATGACATGTAAATAAAGAAAATATCTAATAAAAAAAAAGCTATCTCTGTGACACCCCTTCCCCACAGAGCTAAGGGGTTGCTTAGAAGAAGGGCTAGGAAGATTTTAAGAATAGAGGGAATAGATTATGGGACCGTGAAAGGTAGCCTGGTTCCTGGGTGTGCTAAAGCTAGAAACCCAGGAGACCTTGAAGGGACAGTAGGCATTTCTCCTGTTCTGGGGCACCAGGACAGCCCCTTGTCACTAGCAGCAGCCCTCTATAGATCTGTAGCCATCAGTCATGTAAGGGCAATGCCCCAAGCCCCTCTACACGTAGAGGACGTGACCTGTGGCCACTTAGGCTCAAGGCAGATCTCCATTTTAATGAGGTACCTAGAGGCCTGGAGGACTTTAGCCAATAAGCTTTCCTTCCCAGATACTCATCCCTGCAAAAGATATTTAGCCTCAGGCCCACCCTGAGAAGCGGGGTGTGGTTTTACTCATCCACTTTCCACCACGACAATAAATGCCTTAAAAGAATGGACTGCCTCCTTTCATTGGGATCCACCGTGGGGAGTCCTGGAGAAAGCCTTCACCTTTAGAGCCACCATCTAGTCTCCATAGAAGGTTTCTCTGCCCTCCTAGCCACTGCCAACAAGCCAAGCCAGACAAGCCAAGGACTCCTCCTGACAGGATTCAGCCCGAGTCCCCTTCCACTAGCCCCACCCCTTCAGGCTCCAGGCCAGATCTAGCTCTCATTCTTTTCTCAGCTCTTCTATGGCTCCCAGAGGTGCCTGGGTGTCTGAGAGCCTAAGAACCAGACTGCCCCAGCCTTGCTGTGGCCCGGTAACCCCCAGCTGGCTCCAGCTATCCCTCACTTCAGACTCTGCTTCCTCACCCCATGGGCAGTGTCTCAGGGCTGCCCTATTGCCCAATATCTGCCTGGCGACAGCATGGGGTAAGCATGGTCAACTTCCCATGTCCAGTCTCCCTGTGCAGCCGAACCCCATTGCAAACCAGATGCAGGACCCATAATCCTACAATAGATGACTGTAGTAAAAGTGATTTTCACAAGATAAGACCACTGCACACATGCACTCACAGTGGTAGTAACTGCAGGCAAAAGACCAGTAGAAAAAGTCAGAAAAGACCCTAATATGGATGGAGAAAGAGCTAAAAACCATCTTGTCCCCATCTGAAGAGCTATTGACAGTAAGTTGCTTCTTAGGGAGTGAAAGCCAGTTTTCTCCAAGATATATGAGTTAGTTACTACTACTCTTGGTCCTGTAAATAGCCATTGCCAGTGCAGAGACTGGCAGCACTAAGAACATTCAGTGGATTTAAAATGAAAGCACATGGACCTGTGAATGAAAACTTTTGAAAGACAGGAAAGGAACTGAAAAGGTGGGAATGGAGATGGATTGGTTAAAAAGAGATGTTATAAACAGTAAGATCTCAAACAAAAAGAAAGAAAAGGTTAAGAAGGACTCTCAGTCAAGAGCATAGAGACCACAAGATTCTTGGCAAGCGTGTTTTCAGGAATTCTTGGTGGTCCCTCATATTCATTATGAAAATATTACATTAGAGACAGTATTTCGTGGAAATTTTGTGAGCTTTCCTTTGGAAGTTATTCATACTAACACTTTGTGGCACATTTCTCACAAATCCTTATATATTAGAAAATAGTTGAGGGCCTAAGCAATAACTCTCAAATGGTGAGCTCAGGGCATATTTGTCAGATGGACAAAGGTACATTTTCCATGTACATTTTGATACACATAGTCTACTAAATAAAGATTACATTTTTGTAGAAATATGACCCCAAAAAGTTGATTGCAAATGGAGTAAGGTTTTTATGACTTTTGAACTATATGTAAAATGCCTTTAGCATAACTCCTTATAATTATGAAGATCATATAAATAATATGTTGAAAACATGGCTTTTAGTGACTATAATTATGTAGAGTGCAGGATTGTTTAAGAATATTATGTCAAATATGGTGAAAATACAGCATCATAATTGAAATATAATTAAGCTAACAAACATAATCACAAATAGAATTTATAATTAGAAACATTTTGCTTTCATTTGTCATTAGGATTTTTTATAAATCTTCAATAAGATTGAAATGATTTGAATTTTCTTGGCTGGGAATTCAGATATAGAACTGTGCTTTGTAACCTTGTTTTAATATAAATTGAAAGATCTAGACAGAAGACATATGAATTAAAGACACTAGGATTTTTTTTTTTTTTTTAATATGGACTCAAGGAAGCTGAAAACATTGTCAAAGGAAGACTGGCAGATAAGTGTTCAAAGCAGTCCTTTTATAGTTACAGAAGCTTGGAAAACAACATGTTTAAGTAAACTTTGATGCATTCAGACAATGGAATACTTCTCATAACTGCTCAACAGGGGCATCAGGTCAGGAGAAAGCACCAAGGAAGGTATATGCACACTACTAAGGGAAAGAATTTAAGTTAAAGCTTAAAAGCTGAGAAATTCCAATTATTGTACAACACTAGGTTTTTTAAATTATGTGTATGTGCATGTAAATGTGTGATTGTATATGTGCATTACATGGGTATTTGGGTAAGGAATATTAAATATTAATTTGAACTGTTATCATCCTAGTTTAAACCTTTAAGGTAGGTATAGCATAGTTATATCATTTTGCCCTAAAAAATCCTGTATTTTCTCATATATCCTTCCTTTCTCTCAAATTCATGACCTATTATCTAATTCATTATTATAAACATATCTGTATATAAATACAGATTCATAAACACATGAATACAACCTACTCAGTGTGTATATGTATTTTCAGGACTATTTGGTATTGGATAAGAAATTTGTCATTTTCTTCACTGGAGAAGAGTATTTCAACAGCTCTCAGTACTTCTTAGAGTTACATGTAGTTCCTGGTATATGGTTGATGTCTTGTAACTTTTTCTGACCACATTAGCATGTCTATTTCTGTTATCCTTTGTGTGGCTCATATTTAGACAGTTTTATGTGTAAGATTCTATGGGTGAGGCTTCTGACATTATTAGGAGAGAGACGATCCCATAGAAAAGTACTTGATCCTCTCACTCTTACAATCTTTTTGCTTTCTCTTCAGTAACATTCCCTGAGCCAGGGGCCACAAACCAGCCCATGTATGCTCTTTGGTGGATGGCTTAGTCTCTGGGAGCTCTGAGGTGTTAGTTGATACTGTCGTTCTTCCTGTGGGGTTGCTATCTCTTTAGCTCCTTCAGTACTTCCCCTAACTCTTCCATAGTGGTCCCTGACTGCAATCCAATGGTTAGCTGTAAGTATCTGCATCTTTCTCAGTCAGCTGCTGGTAGAACCTCTCAGAGAACAGTCATGCTAAGATGGGTTGGAGAACTCTGGGAGGAGGGACCAGAAAAGGGACAATATTTTGAATATAAATGAATAAAATAATTTAATAAAAAAGAAGAAAGAGAAAAAAATTCCCTGACCATTGGGTGCAGCAGATGCTTTGTAGATATCCATTGGACTGGGATTCACAACTTTGCATTTTAATTAGCTGTGGTTTTCTGTAGTGATATCTATGTGTTTCAAAAAGAAGTTTCCTCAATGAGAACTGAAAAATACACTTACCTATGGGTATAAAAACAAGTATTTAGGATGTAGTTAGAGATTATACTGGTTCAGGAAAGCAGTGGTTGTAGGGTTGCCTCCAAAATCCACATTAGTAGCCCTGAATAGTTTTCTATGTTTCCAATGCCACACATGTTTTTTTTTTCTCTTGTTAAATGGTGCCTAAGTCCAGTTAGAGAGCAGTTATTACTGACAAGATATGCATAGTCCTATTCCACACTTAGATTCATTGTTTCTTGCTGGTCTCTGTTATATTTCACACACGTGATAGATGGGTAGGACCGTAGGATGCTTCCCTCCTTTGGAAGAATCCATGGTCCTTTCGGGCACCATGAAAGGTAATCCTCAGAGGGGAAGATTTCAGATCAATTCCTGCTCAGGGGACCATGTTTCTGAAGTACATGATATCTTGAACAATAGGGACTTACCTCCAAACTCTATGGGACAACAAGGAGACATAGTAACAACTTGTGAGGTTTGGGGAGCCTTGTGACAATTCTGACAAACAACTCGAAAGGGAACTTCTCAAGCCGGTACTGGACAGCTCGAGAGGGAACTTCTCATGCCTGGTATTGGAGACTTTGTTAAATGGTCTTTGGCTCTTGGAGGGAGCATTGTTAGCCCAGACGAGAGAATTTTGGTAAAATTATATAAGTATATTTATACACATATTTTCATGTATTACAGGGCTTTTAAAAGTAGACAGTAGTAGGATTCTGTATGACTTCCTCAGTCATCAGATTGTTATTTTTACCTACCTTCTGTATTTATCTCTCTCCACCTCCCATACCTGATACCTCTTCCTTCCAATTTCCCTGATCACTCGTACCTCAGTAGGTTCTTCTCTATTGCTACCCTACTCCCTACCACACCCTAGCAATGACCTCGTATTAGTTTCCTGATTTCTGCAATTACCTTAAGATATATACTCAGACCTGAAGATTAGGTGGTTGGAAGTCTCAGATGAGAAGAGAACATGCAAAAAACTTATCTTTCTCTGCCTGGGGATACTGATGATTTGAATAATAATGGCCCCCATAGGGTGATCATCAGGGAGTGCCAACACTAGAGAGGGGTTAGAGGGTATGGCCTTGTTGGAGTAAGTGTGTCACTGATAGTGGGCTTTGGAAACCAGTATCAGTGTCTCTCTCTTCCTACCTGCAAATCCAGATGTAAAACTCTTGGCTAATTCTCTAGCACCATATCTGTCTGTGTGCTGCCATGCTTCCCTCCATGCTGATAACAGACTAAACATCTGAAACTATAAGCTAGCCCCAATTAAATGTTTTCCTTTAGAAGAGCTGTCTTGGTCATGGTGTCTCTTCACAGCAATAGAACACTGACCAAAGCAGTCACCTCACTCAATATGATCTCTTCCAATTCTACCCACTTACCTACAAGGTTTATAATTTCATTTTTCTTTACAAGAGAATAATATTCTATAGTGTACATGAATCTTAATTTCATTATATAGCTATCAGTTCAAGGACATTTAGATTGTTTCCACTTTGTAAATCCTATGGAGCAATGGACAACACTGAACAACTATCTGTTGAGTATGATGTTAAGTCCTTTGAAAATATATGAAAGTTACTTGAGATTTCTCCTTAGGATACTGAAGAGTTAAGTATAATTTTGTGATGGTAATTAATACAAAAAGTGCTCTTTCAGCTTCATTTCTCATCTGTGAAGCAAAAATAACTAGCCTTTGTGCCACTTGAAGGCCAAGTAAATTAACATACAAGGAAGTTGTTTGTGTTAAAATGCACTACATTGCTAAATTGACGACCATACTTTTTAAGTTGCTGAGTCGTCAACTTTATTCTTGGTTTGATATAAAACAAAGCCTTCCATTGGCTACATACTATGTAACTCAATGGTGATAAATAATAGGGAAATAAGTGGAAAGCACCAGGAAGCCTGGTAGCAATGCTACTGTGCATAAAACTGAGCCCAGAAGCAAGTCCTTCCAACCACACCAAAGCATATTCTTTGCCAACACTGAATCCCATGTAAGTTTATAACAATCCTGGAAATGACTGAATTGTACAAACCCACCCAGATGAGTGGAGCAGGTGTCTGGCAAGGGAAGAGATGAAAATTGTTTATGCTCATCTCCTCCATAAAGAGGAAGAAAACATAATAGGCAGGCCAGTTCCAAGGAGAACTCTATGCCAACCTTGTATAGCAGATGGGATTGAGCAAAACATCTCTTGTGACTAAGAATGAAAAGCAGTTGCAAGAGAGATGCATGAATCACAAATAAACACATAAATACCTCTTCTTTTTTCCTCAAACACTTGATATGTTTCTCAGATGTTGAGATCATCAAGATGTGTAACACACTTGGGCCTACATTACCAGGAAAGAATGTTAGGGAACTTGGAATTAGCTCTGAAAAATCTGCACTTTTGATTAAGTGGGTAACAAACGAGCTTATTTTTGTGCACAAAAATCTTAAAGCATGTTTGAGATATTTACATAAAGATCATACTTTGCAAGTGGATGCATGCTTATAGAAAAGGAACAACTGACATTTGTCAAAAAAATGTAGATAGGAGTTTTGTGATAGCTTATCTTGTTTGTCAACTTGACACACCAGGGAAGAGGGACCTTCTGTAGAGAAACTGCCTCTAATGGCTGGCCTGTGGATATGTCTGTAAGGTTATTTTTCTTGATTGCTAATTGATGTAGGAGAGCCCATCCCACCACAGGCAGTACCACCCCTGGACTCATGAGCCTGGACTATGTAAAGAAAGTCTGGTGAGCATGCCAGGGAAACAAGCCAATTGGTGGTGTTCCTCCATAGTTTTGACTTCAGTTTCTGCCTTAAATGTCCTGTCTGTGTTTCTTATGATAGACTGAAAAGCATAAGCAGAAATAAACTTTTAATCCAAAAGTTGGCTTGGGTTGCTATGTTGTCATAGCAACAAAATAGAAGTTAGGAAAAGTGTCAATAACTGCTAAAATTATTTAAGAAAACTCATGTGAAGATAAAGGTCATTGGAAACCATATTTAAAATTAAAATACAATCTTAGATTCACACTGGTAAGAATCTTAAAGCAATTCTTCTTTGATTCTAATTTTTCAAATAGACTTTTTTTGTAGAGTTGTTTTTGTCCTCAGTAACATCATAAAAGGGACAGATGACTTCCACATGACCCCTGGCCCAAACTATGCACAGCCTCAAGCAGTAGGAGCAGAACAAACTGAAGTGGTACATTTATTTGGTAAATTTTATAAGCTTACATTGACTTTAAAGAATTACTGACCAAAGAGAATAGTTTGTATTTAGGTTCACTCATGGTCATGAGTATTCATCAGTTAAGGTCTGTGGAATAGAGGAAGACAAGGGGCCACAAGTACAGATTCAGGCTCTAGCTACGATGCTGTAGGAACACTCAACCTTGCCTGCCATCCTTCTCTCCCACTCACCTCCCTCAACAGCTCATCTTTTATAATTACACCAGAGTTTTGCTCTTCCAGAATTCCGTGTGGTTGGAATCATTCACGTGCAGCCTCTTCTAACGCAGTGATCTAATTTATTTATATGCATTTGAAATCCCTCCATATCTTTTCTTGTCTTGATAGTTCATTCCCAGTTCAGTTTGAAAAACATTCCACTGTCTTGATGTATCAAAATGTATTTGTACCACATGGTTGAAATATTTGCAATTATAAAATACAGTGCTATAAATATCCATATGGACACTTAAGTTTGAATATGTCTTCAGCTCCTTTGGGTAAATACCAAGGACCTAAATTGCTAAATTGTACAGTAAAGTCATATTTCACTTATAAAAAGCAACACCAACTGTCTCCCAAAGTATATCTACTATTTTGCATTCTTCCCAAGCATCAATGGGAGTCCCTACTGTTTCACACACTTACTACACACTTACTGTTGTAAGTCTTCCAGACACTGACCATCCTAAAGTGTGCAAAATGGTGTTTCACTGATGGTTGTTGCTGTTGTTCCTTAATTGGACTTTGGGCTTATTCATTTACCTATCATATACTTTTAAATTTCTCTTTACTTATTCTCTCACATATTACAGTTTCCCTCCCTTCTCTCCTCCTCACGCCTCCCTTTCATCTCCCCTCTTTCTACCCACTCATCCACTCCTCCTCAGTTTCTCTTTACAAAAGTGCAGACCGCCCGTGGATATCAACCAAACATGGCATATCAAGTTATAGTAATACTAGCCACCTCCAGTCAAATTAGGGATGAATGAAACAAAAGTAGACAAAAGAGTCAGAAACATCTCCTACTCTCAGAGTTAGGAGTCCCACAAGAACAAGCTACACAGTGTCATGTATCAGAAGAGGGCCTTCATTGCTGTTGTAATTGTGTGTATTTCATGTGATGTTAATTGGGGCATCTTTTCTTGTGGTTGCTTTTCATCAATCTGCATTCTGTAGTGATAGTCGAAGCCTTGCCCATAGCTAATTGCACATTTTAAATAGTTCTATTCATTTTATTATTATTAAGACTTAAGAATTTTAAAATATGAATTGGTTAACAGTCTGATATGTAGTTTGCAAATACTTTTTCCCTTTGTGCAACAGGGTTTTGCATTTTTTGAGGGTGTCTTTGGCAAAGAAAGTATTTAATGATAAAAGTATTCAATCACTTTTTCCTTTCTTTCATTGGCTGCCTGCAGCTGTAAAACTAGTAGTAAAAGTAAACTAAGATCAATTCTAAACTCAAGTTCATTTGCACTTTTTATGTGACCTGAGACCTCAGTAGTCAGTAGTTTACTGTAAAATGGGAGTTAATATTTGTAACAAAAGTCAGAGGTGTAACTAGAGTCATTTATTTTGCATACTGATGGACAATCTTTCCAAAATTATTTATTAAAAATACTTTCTTTTTCTAAGATTGGATTCCCAGTTGTTGCTGGAAAAACTGAGGAAGAATGCTCCAGGGTTTGAAAGAGCTACATGGCAAGACATTGTTTCAGTAGACAGACACAGTGGGACTGAAGAGAAGGCACAGTGCTGAAGAATGCTTCCTGGTCTTCTAGAGGACCTGAGTTGAGATTCCAAAAACCTACATTACCTTACAATCACCTGGAACTAGAGATCCAGGGCATTTGTCACCCTCTCCAGGTCTCTCTGGAGCTCAAACCCATAGGCACATATTCACACATATACACATTAAAAAACATAAAAGCCTAATAAACAATCATGCATATTTAATTATATTCAGTATACATAGACAGGTATGTTAAAAAAAAAAACAAACAAAGCATTTCTATGATTCCAGATACCAGATTGCCCAACTCCTGTGTGTTCTGCTATTGCAATTGGGGTCCTTGAAGTCAATCTAATATTGCTAGTACCTGAAATTTTTGTAAGATTTTTATTGATTTTTCACAAGCTTATGTTGAAGGGATTTATGACTCAGAAAACAAGTACATGGAATGTAAATCCACACAGTTCCAAATTCCACATTTGCAAACCATTTCAAACCACCTTCTTTTTTATTTTTGAGATTGTTATTTAATTATAACATTTCCCTGTCCCTTTCTTTCTTCCAAACCCTTCCATATACCCCTCCTTGCTCTCCTTCAAATTCATAGTCTCTGTTTCCATCAATTGCATGCATATATGACTTGTACATATGTATATATACTTAACTATAACTTGTTTAATCCATATAATGTTACTTGTGTGTATGTTTTTCAGTCTCATTGTTTGATATTGCACAACTAATTGGCTTCCTGGTTAAGGTCACCTCTCCTGCTCCCAGCTTTCCTCAGGCACCTTTAGTTCTTTGTGTATGGTTGAGGCCTTAAGGGCTTTCTTCCATTCTGTTTGGCATGCCTGTTGGTGTCCTCCTGGTTCAGATCTTGTTTGTACAGGCATGTTAGTGAGACTTCACATGTTAGAGATCATGCTGCTATAGTAAATTAGTAGACGTAGTTTCTCCTCTAATAACCATGATTTTATGAACACTGAGAAGTTAGCTAGATTTCCAGTTCCAAAGATGTTTTCTCTCTTTTTGAGCATGTCTTAAATCTAACTTTGAATTAATGATTTCTGACATTTTCATAGCCACTTTCCTTAACCTCTGTTATGAAAAGTTCCCCCACTCCCACCCCTAGGGCTCCCTTAAGGCTTTTCTTAGCATGCAATACTTGAGTCCAATATTGTGTTTCATTATAATTATGTATGCATGTTTGTAATGTATTTTTATGTTTTGATGAGAGCTTATTTGTGGGAATTTTTTAATTATAGAAAATGAATCATCATGAACAATTTTTTTCTTGATCTTCAAACAGAAATTGATTCCAAACATCATAGACATTGACAGGTTTTTTTTTTAGTGTCATACTATTTGAGATATAAAAAAGACTCAATTAAAGAGAAGCATGTGAGCAAAATATTTCACCTTCAAAGAATCCTATTCCTAGACATAAAAGGCTCTCTGATTTCTACAAATGAATGTCAGCACTGGTATACTTCAAGGGGACTTTTATTGCTACTAAATCTTGAAATATAATAAAATGACCCTAAAACAAGATCTCTCAAAACACTAACTGAAGGCTCAGGAGCCATTTCAACTCACAAGTTGAAAACACTCTGAGAGTGGTGCCTAGTGACTCTTTGCAGAGATTTATTTAAGATAATTGAATTTAAGTATGTGAAACCTGTATCATTTTTAAAGATTTCTTAAAATATGGATTTTTAAAAAATAGATCCCCTCTCTTCAGTGTGTGTTAGTTGTTTCTTGAAAACAGACTAGATTCTAGCAACCTTCTTCAACACCTGTGTGGACTCAGGTCTGACTTCTGGCCACATTTATACAAATGTGTATTTCCTTCCCTGCTTATCATGGAGAAATCCCCATGTGACACGAGGTGTCAAATGACTTTGGCTCACTCTTTGTGATATAGTGTTTACAGTGCTCATCATGGGCACAGTGTTCAAGTAAAACATTATACTGAAAAAAATAAAGGTGTTGTCTTAAGTCAAGACAACACACAGTGGCAGATCACAGGTATTTTGGTGTCTTTTTAAAATTAAACCTGTGACTAAGACAGGGTTCAGGGTTTATAGTGTGTCAGAGACAGCAACTCAACAGAGAGCTCTAATAGCACAGAGAATAAAAGTACCTGCCACTCACTCTTTTGTTCTTTGTACTATGAAGAATTATTTTGGTTATGACAATGGATCACTTCGACTGCTTTGATCACTAGGACTCAGGTACTCTATCATACCTGGAACTGAAACAGAACTCTTAGTTCTCCTATGTGGCCTGACTCTCTGTCCATCACTTTTGACTGCCAAAAATCCAACAGTTCATAGAATAGGTTTCCTGTGTCAGTCCATAGGAGAAAAATATCTTGCACGAGATTTTCCTACTCACAGTCAACCATTGGACTGAGCATGGGGACCCCAATGAGGAGTTAAAGAAAGGACTGAAGGAGCTGAAGGAGTTTGCAACCTCATAGGAAGAGCAGCAATATCAACCAACCAGATCCCCCCAGAATGTAAGGGGAATGCCAGGGTGGGGAGATAGGAATGGGTGTGGGTGGTGGGGAACAGGGATAGGGTGTTTCTGGAGGGGAAACTGAGAAAGGTGATAACATTTTAAATACAAATAAATAAAATATCCCTCCAAAAATATCTTAACATCTTACTCTAGATTATTTTTGCCTAGATCTAATTTAGAATGGATACATTAAAAGCTGCCTTCCTGTGAAACGGTCTTCTTCTTGCTTCTATCTTTGACAGTAAAAGAGATAAATCTGTATGAGAAGGAATATGGCCATGAGAAAGATATGTTTCATTCTTACCTCCAAAATGGTAGAACACAACCGGCTTTCCTACTCAAACATCCTATCTTAGAGTGCCTGATTTTTTTTTTCCTCCTCCAATGGCTTCTTAAGGGTAATTTCAGTTTCTCAACTTAGTCATTTGTTTCTGGGATGTTGATGTTGGCACCTTTCCAGGATATATGGACTATGGGAGGAGTGTCCCAGCAGCCAAAATGATGGAACTACCTCATGGGGGAAACAGGGCCCTGCCTGCTGCGCTGTGAAGCCACTGCTATGCTCATACAGAAGACATACTTCTTGTAAGCTGATCATTAGTAGTGACTTGATGTAGCAACTGTACAGAGGTAAACTAATTTATAATAGCATAAAACGAAGCAAGAATATTTCTTTCATTAAGAATCTATTCTTGTAACTTTTCCCCCTCTCTTCTGTGCAAGTGTCAGAGCTTTATTGTCCTCTGAAAACTTGCGTCACTCTTCAGCTCTTCCTGTACCCCTCCTATTTTCACTCATAGGTGGCTTGTATATGCATGCATGCATGTGTGTGTCTTTCTGCATGTGGGTATATTTACAGAGGTGCTGATGCTAGCAAAGGCCAGACGCATCACTTCCTCTAGAGCTGCAATTAGGTGTGAGCTAACTGATGTACGTTTTGGGAACCGAACTGAGGTCGCCTGCATAAGCAGCAAATGTTCTTAACCCCCTCACTAGCCCTAAATCTGTAGATGTTTTGTTATATACATTTCATGTTTTGATTATTATGAATTCTCAAGTTGTACCCACTTTGTTTATATAGATTGCCAATATTTATTGATTTTTCTTTCTTTTCTAATTCCAAATATTCATTTACTATAAAACTGGAATCCTTACACCCAATATTCATTGTAAAATTTTGATCAAATGTCAACTTCTTGGTTTTCAGCGGAAGTCAATTTAAAGTTGTTGATATTAGTTAATTCAATGAGAGTTCATATTTTTAAAACCTGATGTTTATTTCTGACATTTCTTGGGTATCTGATTCTCTTAATTACCTGAGGAAAAGAAGCTGATTTGTCTTATGAAACCTGAAATCTCTAGGTTTAGTGGTGATACCAGAAATTCAACCAGATATAATACAATGCATTTGAAATACTTATAACCAATGAGATAACAAGAAAAGGCAATCAGTTATACATGGTGGCATGTACAATCTATAGAAAGAAGCATTTTATGCATTTTCAAATTCTTTTTGAGAGTATACTCTGTAGAATCAAAATTTCATATTTATTCTCTTTTAAATTTAAAGCAGCTGTGAAAAATAGAAACATATGTGGCTTAAATTGCAATATAAATCACATAAATGATCTGTATGTTAACTAGACAGTGGAATGGAATATGTTTCTCTTAAACATTTGGAAAGATATCTATGCATTGATGGAAACATTGTGTGCTTCCTATTGATTTATAATGTTTTGAATTTTATAAATTAGCTATAAGTATATAAGCAAGTTCAGTTATTGTTTTGCACAAGTTTGGAAATCATTATTTATAGAAAAACCTTATTTTATTTTTAAATAATAATAAACATACTTGTCTGCTGAGTTCAAATTCAGAATCATATCTTACAACAGATATGATCCATGTTATTAAAAGTGACTATATCAATAATTGGTAAATTTTATCTCATATTTTATAAGATTCTATATTATTGGAATAGTTTACATGTTTTGATAATGAATTTTAGTCATTTTCATAATCAGAAAACATTTCTAAACCCATTATAACTGAATAATTATAGTCTATATATCTTCATAATCAAGTTATTATCTAGTTATACTTAGAATCTTTGCTCATATTTGTAACTTCGGCTCAAAAATTATCTGGGGATAATTCTCTGATTATATTTTCAGTATTTTTAGCCCTGCCACAGAAGAAAATACAAGTGAGGATAAAAGTCCTAGAGAATTGAAGCTCCTATAGTCCTGTCATGTCACTCTTGGCAGGAACATTTATACAAAACACCATATGTGCACATATGTGTGCACACAATTCAAATATGTCACACTACTCGGTTTCAAAACAGACAAGTAGTTTCCTGTAGGCATGAGACTATTCCAAATCTGCTGCTATGTATTCATGCTCCTTCTAAGTAGTATGCTGCCACAAAGATATAAAATTTACTGTTACTCTGTCTAGACTTCAGCAGCCTTTGGCGTAAGTTTAAATGTCAAAAGTTTGACTGAACCATTCATTTTTCAGAATCAAAATTTAATCTTTGTTTCCTTTTAACAATTGAGACAATTTCCTTGCCGCCTATGTATTTAATTCTTACAGGCTACCTAAAAGACTCCAAGGGCCCCTGGAAATCACCCTGTCTAGAAGGCTAAGATAAAGGGTCATTTGTGCTTTACTGGGGAGGTCTACTGCAGGAGCTGGTGGGATGTGGGAGCGCTGGAGCCATTAGATCTTGTCACAGAGAAAGCATTATCTTGGATGTGTGTCTCCATTTCTCCTCTACAAAAGTGATGATTCACACATGGTCAAAGAATGTCATTTCAACACTATGGCTGGAATCTGGGAAATCTTCAACAGTTTATATCGCTTTTTCAATGCCTCAGTAATTATTTCTCCCTGTCTCTTTCAGTTCACAGTATGAGTCAGGGTGGGTGCTTTGAATTTTTCTCATTGAGAGTTTTTGAATGGAACAGCCCTCTCTTGCCATGCTGGGAGGAGGGGAAGCTTCATAGTGAGGTCACTGACAAAGAATGAAGGTGGGTACAGTAAATCAATCCGAAGTAGAGGCTCACTGGGTAAGTCCTGTGCATTCGGCCTGGAAGATATAGAAGAGAGGATATTTCTATTCTTTTAATTCAGTACAGATAAGGGGAGATGTGAGAGAAATGGTGGCTAGAATTAGCGGGGACTGTGTCTCGTCTCCAGTCAGGAAAGTCTGGAAAAGTCTGCGAGTTGAAACTGTGTTGAAGCTGGATTTACTAGGCCTCACAGCTTCGTGCTGAATATCTTAAATATCTCTACATGGGCATGACTTGCTTTGTCCACCATGAGGGAAAAATTATTTTTGCTTACATTATCTTCACACACAACCTTTTGTTAAAAATAATACAATTTTTAGTTGCCAAAAAAGTATTTTAAAGACTTACTTGCATTGTATCTGAGTTAACAAAGTATACAGGCTTTTGCTATCAGTTAACATGTCTTAAAGTACCTTCAGGAAATACTGGACATTAAAATAGAATAGGAGACTAATAAAGCTAATTATCAAAATTCTCACTAAAAAAATAATAAATATTCAATTGTATATGGATGTGAAGAATAATGAGATAAACTAACTTCTGTAATAACTGAAGAGTAAAATTTACATGCATTTGAGAGAGTAGGACTGCTTGTATTAATAAAATAAATATTTAAAATTTTCAACATGTCCCTTGGCACCTAAAAGATATTCACAACTTTTACATTTCTGTTCAGTTATGGCTTAGAAACAGAATCATTTGGTGATGTGGCTTATTTTTTAACTTTTAAAATTCTGTGGCTTATTTGTAGTATTTATAATTTCCTTCCTCTACAATACCATGCTTCATTAACATATCAAACCTAACCTATATCTAACATTTTGTTTTGTCTACTTTTTTTAAAATTGTTGTTGTTGCTTGCTTTTTATTTGCTCTGGTGGTGGTAGTAGTAGGTTATTTGTTTTGTTTTTTTGTTTTGTTTGCTTGTTTTGGGTTGGTTAGTTTTTTGTTTGTCTGTTTGGGGATTGGTGTGGCTTTGTTTGTTTGTTGTTTGCTTTGAGACAGAGTTTCACTGTATAACCTTGCTACCCTGGAACTGATTGGGTAGACCAAGCTGACATCGAACTCACAGGGATGCCTTGCTTCCTAGTTGTTGGTATTAAAACTATGTATCATCATGTTTGGCATGTCCTAACCTGTTTTTGAAGTCATTGTGTTCATTTATTGTCAGATCTATACAGTAAGGAGTCAAGATATAACAGTGCTGACACAGTAACAAAGAAGTGGGCACACAGACGTATGGCTCAACCTTGTCTGTACAGACACGTTAATGATAAACAGTTACAGCTAATGAGACATCTCTATGAAGCCATTGTCAAAGAGAAATAAGCTAATTTCAATATAATAAGCAGAAAGATGACAATAGGAATCTTGTCTCCTTTTTTATTGGGTGTTTTTAGACAGCGTTGTCATTGGTAAGAATTTTCCCTCCCTCTAAACAAACGTATGAAGTTCTCCCATTGACTCATGTGGAGCACACTCACTGAAGTGTAATGAGAATGCATTAGAAGACTAACTTGTTCGCACTCCTCCTGGAAGCTTTTAATACCAGCACAATCTCCTCAAACCTGGTAGGTCACCCTGCTGCACTGCACCATCCTCATTAAGTCCCCTTCTGTTGAACATTTGTTATGTGTCAGCTAATTTGCCAATTACTTCTTGTCTACTGCATAATTTAATACCCCAAAACATCTTTGGAGAGACACAGGGATGTACTGAAGCCAACTGGTCACTGCTCAAAGGAACTGGTGTAGTATGTATTTTCCTAATTCTCTTTTCAGGGATGTCCTGCCAAGAGCTTAGAATAGGTTGTAGCAAGAGTAGTTATGCTACAAAGACAAGAAAACCTGCTACAGATCAGAGATGGTTTATTTTGGTTAGTGGTAACATTGCAGGAGGTTTCTTATCTCCATTGTTCACATGAGCTATCAGAGGTTCAGAGAAGCAGAGAGCAGGCAGGCCTTAAGCCCTGTGATAAACAGTTCAGCTGGGACTTACATCAATGCCTGCATGGTTCTGATGTCTACGTGTCTCATAACCACTGTGCTGTGCAGGAGTTCTTTCTTGCCACTGTTCAGTTCAGAGTGTCCTGCAATGTTGAAAATACATTCTTAGGCTTTGGGACAAAAAAAAATTATCTTTGATATCCCTTCATGTTTTTTTTTTTAGATATTTTAAAATTAATTCCTGCCTCACACTTCACTTCACCTCAGAATAATTACTTTATTTGCATTCTTTTACTCTGAAACAAAATGAATGTCAGTTTAATGTGTAAAAATAACAAAACCCAAAATGGCAGGCTCTCACGTGTAGATTTTGCTCCTTTATTTCTTTGTAAAGTTTTCCTAGGTAGTAAAGAATTTGAAAATGCATCTAAAAAAAAAAAAAAAGCTGGACAGTGCTTTAATCCCAGCACTTGGGAGGCAGAGGCAGGTGGATTTCTGAGTTCAAGGCCAGCCTGGTCTACACAGTGAGTGCCAGGATAGCCAGGGCTATACAGAGAAATCCTGTCTCAAAAAACAAAAAACAAAACAAAAAAAACAAAAAAAAAGAAAAGAAAAGAAAAAAAAAAGAAAGTACATCTATAGATGATACAGTCAATGCTGTGGGGTTCATTTTGTATTAAATTAAGAAGGAACAGATAAACTAATCACCTAAATGCATACAATATTTATGCATGTGATTATGATACAATATTTTCAGAAAAATGTAAGTTATACAGAGGAATCGTGTATACAATTGTCAAAATTCTGATTAATAAGCCTGTTGAACATGCACAATAATGTCTTGCATGGCTTTTCCCAAGAATATGGATCCAAATTACTGTCACACAGATGGAACATTGTGACAAGCCAGTGTATGACCTCACCTGAGTGGAGCTGTGTGAACTCTTGATTTTATGGGAGTTATTTAAACAAGGAGATAAATGAATGCTTATTCACATCTGTGGGACTCTCCCACTGGTGATGGTTTCAGAAAGCTGAACACCGGAAGTCTCTGCTCAGATGACAGACAACTCTACCAAAGAGACTTCTCTCCCTAGCAGTTGTTTACTGCTTATTAAACCTTGGGGAGGGAGTTTATGAAAACTATAAATGTATGAGCTCTTAAGCCTACTAAATGCCTTGACTTTTTAAGTTTCATGAGCCTCCTGAGTTTGAGGAGTTTCTCACCTACTTCAAGGAGACACATAGGTATTGATTATGTTCAGCAATCTGATAGGTATTGCCTCCAGGATTTGCTTAACTGATTTCTTGTAGTACCCAGGGTCACCAGGCCAGGAGAGAAGAACTCACAGTGTTCTGGGCTCTATCATTGATGCCAGAAAATGCCCTATGGACTTGCCTACATGCCAATCCTATGGAAACATTTTCTCAACTAAGATACTTTTCTCTCTCTGCAGCCAGACAGAAACCCCAGTGGAAGGATAAGGACACTAATCTATCCACAAAACTTTAGACTATGCATCCAGAACAACTGGAGCAGGGCCTATCCCAAAAGCTGTTGCCTGTCTGTGGGATATGTTCTTCTAGCTGGGCTGCGTTGTTTGGCGTCAATTGGAGAGGATGTGCCTAGCACTGCAGAGACCTGAAGTGCCAGGATGGGGGGGATACCCATGGGGACCTCTACCCTCTCAGAGGTGACAGGGAGGGGGGAAGTAGAGGGATTATGAAAGGGGGTGCCTGGGAGTGGGAGTACTGATCAGTATATAAAGTGAATAAATAAAATGAAATAAATTTAAACAAAGATTTTTTCTTCCTGTATGACCCTAGCTTGTGTAAAGTTGTTATAAAAGCTAGCAAGCTCACATATAGAATTCTTCCAAACTTGTGACTCAACTTTGGTGGGATCGTCCTCTCACTTTCTGGCTATCATTGCCTATAGTAAAAAGATTGTTTTGGTTTTTTTTTTTTATCAGAGAATATATAAATTCTAAAAGCAAGTTGCTTTTAGGCCTTGCCTTTCTCAAAGCACTGACCTGTCCCTCAACCTTCTTATTGATTCTTATACCCAAGTTGGTTCAGTAGCTTTCAGTTCCCCTTGATTTGTGTTTCTTTAGTGATAAAATTGCATAGTTTTAATGTATTTCTTGTAGTAGTAAGGTAAGTCTTACTACATTATTCATTACATGTTGTAGAAAGATACATCTTACAAGTAAAAAAAAAAACCCACCACACATACACCCCCACACGCATTAAACATAGTAGAGTATTGAGTACCCAAGAGCAATGATAGGACTAGCTAGAACAAGATTCACAAACTGTTTGAACAGAAATCTGCTTCTTGGATTTTTTTTTTGTGGTGTGTATTCTGATTTTTTTAAATTATATTTTTCTTGGAATACTCTCTTTCTCATGAAGCTAATGAAGGTCCCAGGGCCATATGTAAATATATTAAAGACTTCAATATAGGAAAAAAAAACCTGACAGTGTTTTAAAAATAGTTTGGGAACAAATATATGTATAATTTATATGTATATATAATTTATTATTTCTTTCATCCCTAAATTATACTTAATGACTCAGTTAACCAAAGAGAAATCATTGTTTAACTCTTTACTACTGTGCTAAGTACAGTGCCATCTAAGTCAAGGGTGTAAGATTAAAGGGACTCTCTTCTACTAAATAAAGTATACAGATGTTACCACAGGACACAGAGGATGCTGCATTTTTACACAGTTGAACTGTGCTAGAATAGACACTAGAGAAAGGTGTGTCACCTGGAGACACAATCACAGCTAGTGACAAACGTGGTCACCCCTTCATAATCACCTTCAGAGCCTGTCTGAGAGCCCCTCCCGAATTTATTTGCAGTTTCTGACTTTTTAACTACTGTTCACACTGTTCTTGTCTTACATAAGGATTATAACATATCATTTCAACAACATAAATCAAATCTCTGTGCTCCATCACAGCTAAGAACCTGTCTCTAGTAGAAACTTCTGGTTTTCCAAAAAGTCTCAGAATACTCACACACCTGGGAACATTAACAATATACTAAGGCAAAATATACCTGGGGGAGGGAAATCAGTGGCTAAATTGTAAAGGAAATTATTTTATATGACTAATACAGTTTAGTTACAAAGTTATATTTGTTTTGCATAAACCATACAGTTACGGAAAGGCAATGTTCAAGTAGTCTTTGAGTTAAAATATATTTAATTTTATATGTGCATTTTTACAGTTTTTAGTCCTCAACCACCCAGCCACTGATAACCATCATTTCACATACTTGTAAGGTGCCTTCACTATTTTCTCATTACTCCATGAGCTCACCTCTAAAGCTCATTATGTATCTTTTTTACAAATGATCTCCTCAGAAAAAGATGCTTTGGTTTAACTGACACTTGAAATACCATTCCTTGGTCTGCTTTGATCCGTACAGAGACACTTCATATGCCCAGTTTGAACTTCAGTACTCTGTTCCACTCTTCTGCCTTTACATTCATCTAATTCTTCCATCTTCCGTAGCCCATGGTCTGTGCAGACCTAGCGCCGCAGACACAGTGACTTATTTTTCTGCCTGTAGGGAGCTGTGCATCGCCAGGAGAGTCCCTTGAGATTTACACTAGAAAATCCATTGAACTTTCTTATTTCCTGTCCAGATGTTTTCGGCTACAAATAG
The DNA here is from genome assembly GCF_008632895.1 of Mastomys coucha. NCBI lineage: Eukaryota > Metazoa > Chordata > Mammalia > Rodentia > Muridae > Mastomys > Mastomys coucha. Next base: position 506,463 of record NW_022196898.1, read on the forward strand.
AATTCCAAAGCAGGCAGCGGGGACCATAGCCAGCCATTACCATCATAAGGCTCTGTGATGGGCATAGTCTTTTTCTCTAAAGGAAACCATAGGATTTCTGGTGGCAGGTCACACAACAACAGTTGGCCTCTAACTTTGTTCCTCTAACAAAAGAAACTGAAGTTGCCGTTAAGTAAATCACAGTGATGCATGCATAAAACAAAAATCACTTTCAAGGATGTTTCATTAGCCATTAACCATCAGAGATAAAATCTGAAAGATCGTTTTCTGGGTTTTCCATTAATTACTACACGAGAATTAACAGAAATCTAAAGCTTAAAAGTGAATGTATTGCATATGTCCATTTGTGTCTGGTTCTAATCGTTTATACACTATACACTCATATAGCCAGGTATTTGTATAAGACACATCATATTGCTATGTGCTTAATGACAACATTTACAAGGTCTTGCATTGGCAGTTTGCTCCTCTACCCAGAGAGTATGGCTAATGGTTCTAAGAGTGGTTTATATATAGCCTACCCTTCAAATGGGCTTCATTTAAAATTGGCAGGGGTGACTTACACCTGCAAAAACTTGAGTATTTCTCTCATAGCTTGGGGATATAGGAAGCTGTTTCTCATCACAGGGCATATGCCTAAGGAATTACACTCTTGTAGGCTTTGATTATTCCTCAAATCCAGAATGCAGACTCCATTATCAAAAAGAAATTTGCTAAAGAACTTTTGGGAAAAATATTGTTTTCACAAAGGAACCTCACGCTAGACAGGATGTTTATTTAAGACATTTGTTTGAATAACCGTGAGATACACTGAACAGAATTACAGGATGGCCCTACTTTTAAATTTTATCATGCTGGGATTCACATAACATTTGCCAACTTGAAAATGCAATGTTTATCTTTATCAAGATAACTTACTAATGGAAACTATTTTCTTACTTTGAACAACATGAACCAAAACCGTTCAGCTTCATGGTAATCTTTCCCCATGTTTATTTGGATAGACTAGATCATGGAGATATGAGGGCAATCTATATAGTATAGTATAATAAAATATTAACTAGCTGCAGTCTCAACTCGATCAAAAGAAATAGTATCGCATGATTTGCTTTGTACCTCTGTAATGTATTTCTTTCCATCTTGCTATTGCTATTTACGGTATGAATAGTGTTTTAGTATAGCCAGAAAAGGTTTCATGTATAAAAATCTAACCCTCATTAACATTATTAAGGTTGTAAGATACACACACACACACACACACATGCAAAGGTCCACTGGGAGATATTGAGGTCACCATGAAGATCCTTGTCAGAATATGATCTAAGAAGGCAGGAGACTTGTCCAGAACTACATCCAGAATATTTGAAACATACCTGGTTCATCCAAGACCCGTTTAGTGAATGACTGAATTAAAAGCAAAATCAAAATATTTTTTTTATTTTCAAGGGTATGTTTGTATTTGCATAAAAATGAGGTTCCTGTGTGTTTATTTATTGCAATTTCACTTCTAATATTAATAGTTGTTTTGACCTCAGGTCTTGAGCAAAATCAGGAATTTTCATGAGAATTCCTGAGTTGACAAATCCCAACAAAGTCTTATTTAATAGCCATACCTATTAGACTTCTCACCAGTGTTGTGTTTTGTCAACAGCTACTACTACATGGCTGCAAAGAACACCTAGGCTGGGACTGAGAATAGAGAGGGTAAGGCAGAAAAGTTTATCCCATATTCTCTTAAACAATTGTTTTAATAAGTGGTAAAATTAATGGTTTTATCAAAGATATTAAAAGAAAAAACTAGTAGAACCCCAGTTTTATTCATTACAATGCTTTGTGTTCTAGGTTTTGAAATAACAAAATAATAAATGTTTGCATCTTGATTTCATTGGTTTTACAATTAATAGTTATTCTTCAGTGAGAAGGCAATTGAAAGATTGAAGCAACTGTTAGAAATCAACACAGGTTTGTTGTATTCTAATCGAGTTGCTTAGATAAGGATCCAGACTCAAAGAGCTCCTGTGCTATGTTCATTTGAATGGAGAAAATACATGCACAGCTCATAAATTAATTCCTGGAAACTGCCCACCAACCTCTGCCAGCAACAGCTAATTTGCAACAATGGGGCTTCATGAAAATGACAGTTTCAGCCCATGTGGGGAGGCAAGCAGAGCCGTTTGGGAGGATGGAGAGAAGTAGTGTCTGCCAATTGATGTTGGCAGAGGATCGTCAACCCAGCAAGTGCCAGGACTCATCAGCATATTTCATGTTATGAGCACAGGCATTGTCTCTGAATGCGAGCCGTAAGAGGGCAATGTGGCTGCAGAATGCAAAGGGTAGCATTTCAGCAGGTGGATGACATAGACATTTAGAGCGATTGTGCCAACTGGGAAATAGGAAGAGAAAGGAGCCAGCCAGGGACGGAAAGTGGTAAGGAGGCAAAAGTAAAAGCTAGTGTTGCTCTTCTAGCACTTCCCTAATTATAAGTGTAATAAATGTTCAGCATAAAAAGATAAAAACAGTAAATAATGTGACCAACAAACAACAAACAAGGCAGGAAAATAAGCTACATGGAGGTAGCACTGCTGAGCACCAGTAACTGAAAAAAGTTTTAAATAGTTTTTAATGGCATTTTTAGGTTAATAAATTAATCAAAACTATGTTAAATAAGGAATGTTGCTTTATGCTGACATAATGTAGTCAATGAAATTAATAACCTATCATACTACCAAAAGTAATTCTTTTGAAGTTATAGTATTGCAACAAACTACCCAAAACATTATCAAGACATTCTCTTATCTTGCAATGCTGTATATAGTGTGAACTGGATAATACAAGAGAGTATTGGGAAAGCAATCTTTCCATTCATTTGGTCTTCAGCTCTCCTCCTTCCGAGTGGATCGCCTTCATCTTTTTTACTTTAATGGTGTGTGTGTGTGTGTGTGTGTGTGTGTGTGTGTGTGTGTGCGCGCGCGCGCGCGCGCGCGCGCAAGAGTGGGAAAAAGTCTACTTGAAAATAATTGGTTGTTTCTTTCCATTTTTTTTCCTCCTGTGGGATTCAAAGTGAACCAGAACAAAGTACTTTGCTTGAAGAATAGTTTCATGTGTCCCCTTAGTGTGTCTCTGGAAGCTTTATCAGCTTGATCATGTTTTCTATGTACTGTTACCTATTTTATCTTTGGGGTTGGCTCTAAACATTCTAAATTCGGAACTTGCAATATCAATTCATAAATTTAAGCTTATGTTTTAGCTGCTTAAGTGAGCACCTAGCAGAGAAGATAAGCGCCAGTGGAGAAAATGTACCTCCCCTCCACTTCTAGGGACTGAGGGGATCTGGACCTCTAGTTCCGAATTCCATGTTCATTGGTTGTCTAGGACTTGTGGCATGTCAGCTTGGGTATTCAACTTCTAGGCTCTTTCCTGGAAGACTAGTACCTATGCAGCCTCTTATGGCCTCCTGTCTCTGCCTGCAGTCTCCATCTTCATTTTAGAGCCACCTTTTAATATTTACAGTTACAAATTGCTTTTGTAAACTTTTGATACACATGTATATTTTTATTGAATTCTTAGGTACCCCAGTCTATCAATTAAATATAACTATCTGACTTTTCTTTTTACTTCACTTTTGGATGTGAGTGAAAATAATTCTTTGTTTAAATGAGGATACATAATAATAAAAGTCTATTTTATATTCTGTGTTGCTTTTAAAAACTATTTTGAGTTGTTCTGGTTTTATTAATATTTTAAAATTCTTTCTAAATACATGAAGAGTAATCCTGCATGCAAGTGTTTTCACAATAATTTCTAAACAAAGTAAATATTTCCACAATGAGGAAACACAAACATAATAAGCTCATTATGTGATAATTATTTGAACACTCAATAAATCCCCACATGAAACCTAGTTAACACTCCTAAATTCTCAGCAGACATACACTTTTAGTAATTTCATTTTATTAAATTTCTTAGGAAATGAGGTGTTACTTAAAACTACTCAAAGTCTCATATAAACTGTTAAGCCAGGGAAACTCTTAAAGGGAATTTATCATATTATTAAGTATAATGACAAAATACTTACTTTCTGTCCCTTAATTATATTAATGCAACTTGCTGATTACATTAATACTAGTAGCTAACGACAAGACAAAATTGATGTAATGCAAAACAGTCTCAAATCTTACTGAAACTAACTAGTAAAACATATACATATATACATATATGTACATATATATACACATATATGTATATGTATATGCACACACACATGAGTGCATATACATATGTATATGTATATATATATATATATATACATATGTGTGTGTGTGTGTGTGTGTGTCTGTGTGTGTATCCTTCCTTACCAAAAACATATCTGTGCAGTAGAATAAGAATGATCAACTTTGTGAATTTCTTGAAATTCCCATTAGTAAGTGATGGGTTCATATCACATTTGATCATAAAATACAGAATATGTTTTTAAAACCACCTAGCCAATTGGAGTGAGTTTAAAAAGTGATTTGACATAGATATCATAATTTTGAGCTCTTTAACAAATTGTACAAAATTGAGCCATATGTAAGCTTTAAACACCACACACACACACACACACACACACACACACACACACACAGAGTTACCCAGCAATTAGCAGCACTCATGGAATTGATATGGTAAAGCAGAAAGTAAGTAAACAAGAACAATAAAATATAGATGTGAAAAGCTTGGGATAGAAATTGCTACACAAGCCAGGCGGTGGTGGTGCACGCCTTTAATCCCAGCACTTGGGAGGCAGAAGCAGGCCTATTTCTGAGTTCAGGGCCAGCCTGGTCTACAGAGTGAGTTCCAGGACAGCCAGGGCTATACAG
>NW_022196898.1:511331-522028 GCF_008632895.1 Mastomys coucha
AGAAAAAAAAAAAGAAAAAAAAAAAGAAATTACTACACTGTATTTCTAATCCCCGTAATAGTGATTTAGTCTGTGACAGAACACCCATATGATGAGGGTCCCATGGAATAGTATTGCCTAGAGTTGTTCTAGTCTTTGTTGTTGACATGAAGATACTCTGACTGCACAGCATGTCACCAAATTCTGTACTGTTCAGAATAATTTGCATGCAATTGTATTCTACTATTTTCTCTTTGCATTGCTATCTTTATCAATATTTGATAAGCATAAAAAGAAATGGGTTTCATTGTGGACCTTCTCCGGTCTATAGTATTTGGAAGTTTTTTGTCTTAGCTTTTGTGTAGTAGCTTGTCTTGAAGCTACCTCCTGGTTTTAAATTGTGCTGCATTATGAGCTAATTATGTAGAACAAGTTTTACATGCTAATGTATCACCTATACATTCTTTCCAGTGAATATCTGTTCATGGATTTTACATTTTCTTGTTTTTTAAATTAATCCATATTTTTAGTGGATTTGTTCTCTTATAATTATTTCTATGTTTTTTATCAACGTCTCTGCTGCTGCCATCTCACCCAGTCTCTGCCTTCTCTTCTACCGTATCCACTCTCTCCAATGTCCATGCCATTTTCACATCTTTCTATTTTTCTGACCCACTGTATTGAATTGGGGTTGCCTACATGGATGAGGGGGTTGCGTATCTGGACATTCAACATGTACTTGCACATGACATAAGGTTGTTAATGGACATTACCATTTCAAATACAGAATGTATAAAAATTGCAATATAATATCGGAAGATAATATTCTCCACTATGAAATACTAGAGTAAATATCGTTGACTGTGTCAACACCACAGTGTATTTCATCATGGAGATGGCGAGCAGCATCATAATCAATACTCCTTCACTGTGGTTATCATCTTCATTATTAGCACCAGTGGAGGAACAGAAAATGCATGTAGAAAGAGCCCAACTGTCATTTTTCAAGAATATATGTCAAGTCCTGGCTTCCCCATCATTAACTATAAAATGATATTAACTTAGGTCCACATATTCTTCACACAATTCAATTGCAGAAAAATAGTGATTGTAAACTCAAAAGTATTACAAGAATCAACATCAAAAATACATCACAAAACATTCTGAAAATATACATCTTCAAGGCAGAGATAAAATAAGCAGAGATGCAGACCCTGGGTATGCCCACACTTAATCTTATGTTGGGCTATCCAGCAGGGAGGAAGACTGCTTTATTTTACCCAGTAGAGTCAATCTGAAGTGAAACCCCACTTAGTATGTCAAACACTCACAGTCTTGGTTTCTCCTGATTATAAACCCAGAACGTTTGGCACGTGCTTTGTCCCATCTCTATGTACATGCCGTATTTGGACAATGCTGTGACTTGCTTCATCAGTAGTTCCAAACTTTTTATATCTGTGCTTATTTGGCTGATTTCTCTCCCAGCTGGAGTATTCATTATGCATATTTTCAGGAAACGTCCCTGAGTGGCAAACTTTCTAAGTCCTTGCATCCATCATAATTGACTGATGTTGGCATGGTACCGGATGTATAATATTGCAGCATAGGTATTCACCAAAGGAACACATGATTAAGAACTAAAAACATAGGAAAGTCCCATCTTTTACTTGTGTCTTGGAACTCAGAGTTGGCTTCCTGTTTCTGCATTCCCATTACACAGACCTCCTAGAGTGCTACTGACCAGTGTGTGCAGCTACTTCAGTGAACATTAATCCAATTTATATAATTCAAAGAGTATAGTGTCTCAGTTGGTAGCTATATTCCAAGTACGAAACAGCTTTATGTGTCTCGAAGACAAAATAAGCCATATAAATACTGTGTGTCCAGCATGACAGGATGTCTCACTAAGTAGCATTGATCTAAATTCTCTGAAATAACCTGAAATTCTCCCACAGACATAAACTCTGAGCTGATCCAAGCTAAATTTTACATCTACAAAGCCCAGAGCCTCTAACTTTTTCTGGGCATCTTGTCATCCTCTGTAATGAAGAATGCCTCTCTTTGAAGTATGTGCAGACTGTTTGGCCAATGCTTTTTAAAATGTAAGTATAAGTTTCTCTTCAGAGCTATAATTTATTCATTCACTATTCAGTTACTCACCAAACATACTTTACAATGAAGGCACTGAATGGAAACAGGAAATAGATAGGAATTTCCAGATTCTGACAGAAATAAGACACCAACTTCAATGTAAAATTAGCTGGGATAAATGTAAAGCTTCTAAGTTTTGATAACCTTGAGATCCATTAGATTGTAAAATCTCATGTCTGTGACTCACTATGCTTATACATAAATCTTGTGGTATTTTTCAATAATAAAACTTACATTTGTTTATTCTTGATTTTTTATGGTTTTTCTATGCTTACAAAATGTACTTCTAAGGGAAAAATTATTAAATTTAAATTCATAGATGTATGTATTGGAGTTACTGTCAAAATCAATGATATGCTTCCTTCCTGGAAGAACCAAAGAGCTCATATTGTGATGTTTTGAATAAAGAATGTTTTTTAACCCAATATAGGAGAACTTCAATATAAAAGCAATTGCATTTTCAACTGCGGATACGGTACTGCCACAGGCATCCTGCAATAGCAAACTCATGGAATAAAACCACAATTCCCTTCTTGTCAATTAGGTGGGTCCATGAGTCCAAATGAAACAAACATTTTAGACTACATTTGTTGACTGTATGCATTGTTGATCTCAATGGCATCAACATGAGCTTGAAGAAAGTCTGCTACAGAACCATTAGGAAAGGTAGAGATGACAAGGAATGATCCAACAGCTACAAAACAAACCATTGTCTAAGTGGCTGATATTATCACCATTATTCAACAGGAGAAACTAGTGTTATGAGTACTAAGACTGAATAAATAAATAAACACACAATAATTTGTTAAACAATGCTCTCCAGGACTGGGGAAGTGGCTTAGTGGATAAGAATACTTGTTATATGAGCATGAGGGCCCAAGTTGGAATCAAATAAAAGCCTGAATAAAACTGAGTGTCACTGTAATTTCAACTTGGTCAAGAGAGCTAGGCAGGCCTGGAATGCTCCCTGGCCAGTCAGTTTACTCAAACAGCAAGCTTCCAGTTGATGGAGAGAGCCTGTCTGACAGCAGTAGTACAGAGAGAGCACAGGGGACTGCATATCTGGACAGTCCTATGAACTCTCTCTACTTCCCTACCACACACAAATGCTCCTATGAAGGTGATGTGTCCCATAGAGAGTGGGCTAGAAAGGAATTATCTCTGTCGTATACAAGGAAAACGATTTGTAAGCATGGAGGAAATACTGGCAGTTCTCTAAGTTTATTCTTAATATGCTTTATTTTTGAATTCTAAGAGTAGAACTTGTCAGTTTTACTGAATCATGGCATAAAACTACAAGCTTATTACATTGGGGATATGGAACCTGAAGAGACCACCTTTGGCTAAGGCAGAAACCCCAGTGGAGAATAGAGATACCAACTCACTCACAAAACTTTCAACCCAAATCTTTGTGTAACCCTGGCTATCCTGGAACTCATTTTGTAGACCAGGTTGGCCTCAAACTCAGAAATCTGCCTGCCTCTGCCTCCCAAGTGCAGGGATTAAAGTCGTGCACCACCACTGCACACACACTGATTCTTAACTGCTATGCCATTGTTCTTTAAAACAAAGCATTCCTGCACCGCGTGTGATTCTTCCATGCATTGTAGAATGTTCTACATCCTGCTACTGAGCAGCCGCAGGATTCTGAGTCCACACGTGCAATCAAGTGTCTCTCTACACATATACCCTATTCCCTAGTATGACTGTCTGTGAGCAGGTGATCTGGCTTCACCTCTGTAGCACTAACAATGATCCAAGCCCACACCATGAGATGAAGTGTCTCTCTAGACATATACCCTATTTCCAAATATGACTGTCTGTGAGCAGGTCATCGGGCTTCAACTCCATCAGATCCACTAAGCAGGTAGTATAGAAGAGATCAGAACCTAAACATAGTAGAGATTAAAAAGAGAAGAGAAACTTTTTTTTCCTTTTTAAAATTATTGTTAATCATTCCATTCGCTTATATCTCAAATGATATCCTACTTCCCGGTTACCCCCTCCACCAGCACCCCCAACCCACATCTGCCCTTCATCCTCCCTTTTGCCTGTATGAGAGTGCTCCCCATGCACCCACATTCTCCCACCCCATCTTTCCAGCATCCCCCAACTCTGGGACATCAAACCTCCCCCGGACCAAGGGTCTATACTCCCATTGCTGTGAGAATCTTAATGAGGTTAATCAGTAATGAACAAGAAACAAACATGACAATGTTTTCAAGTAGTAGTCCTTTTATTGGTTCTATTCAATTTATTAAAATTCTGTTCTAAGAAAGAGAAAATTAAAAGCAGAACTAACAGCCTGCCATAAGAACTGCAGAAAGACAAATATGTAACCCTTTGTTTAAGACAGGAATCCTTTAAGAGTATAAGCAATAGGAAATAGGCTGCCTAAATAGTTTTGTATATTTTAAAATTACATTTATCTTTAACTGATACATTGAAGCATCAAAAATATAAACATAAATAAGGCAAGTGTGATGATTCAATTATATATGCACATTAATTCAGGTTCAACATATCCCTCCAAATTTCTTTTACATTATTTTTAATTTGGCATACCAAATAAAAGTTTCATTGTGAGTTTTTCATACATGTGTATCATTGTGCTTTGCTTGCCCTCATCCTCTTGGATCCTCCCCAAATCTCTCATGCTCTCACTCACTGATGTCCTTTCTCCTCTCTTTCTCTTTTGTGGACTTTTCTTACTCACCTGACATCTAAATGAATGCTCATTGCTATTATTTTTTTGTTTATGTAGTGTCTCGTTAGTTAGATAAGTAAACTGATTGCCAGAAAGACATGAGAAAGGAAGAAGAATAGGAGAGGGAGGAAGAAGAGAAGGGGAGGTAGAAAAGGGAGGAGAGAAGAAGGGGGTAAAGGTAGAGGAGAGGGAAGAGAAGGCCAGAACGAGGAATTATTGGGGAGAGAGGGTAAGAAAGAAAGATGAAATTTATGAAGTTCTCCCTCAGCTCACCCCTCTACTTTTGTTCATTAATTTGAAATAACTTAAAATAATTATGAGATATTTTAGGCTAATCAAAGTTTCAACTCTCTATGTAAAGATATTTACCCTATTTACATAAGACACAAAACACTGGTCACATTGCTGCATTCCACATCCCTGAGAAAGAAACCATTTCAATAAATCTGTGACCCCATTCCATTTTTTTGTAATGCTTTCTAGCTTGGGGACATTGTGTTGTGTACATATGGTCAATCCAACAAAATAATAATTTTTAAAAAATTATCTAAACTTGAGTTGGGCAGGACCAGGTATGGATGGCCCTGAGTGACAGTTTTCCAAATACCTAATGCTCAGGCAATGAGCAAGTAGTCATGAAGCATGACAAGTGTTGCCTCTGTGATTGCTGCCATCACCTCCAACTACTGAGCTGTTATAATTTGACACTAGTGTTGACAATAGTGACACTGATGTTGACATCGGTGCTCCACAGGTCAACTAGGCAATATGACTTAAATCACAGAAAGCTAATCTTTAAATGCCCAATATCTCATAACTGAAGAAAATATAACAAACATACTTATCATGTGTACATATTTATTCAAAAGCAAATGTGTGAGAAAAGTTTATTCTGAGGAAGTTATAAGACATCCAAGGAACACGGGCATAGTTTTGCAATGGCTTCAGAATATCCTATGTTCTATAGTGTGTGTGTGTGGGGGAGGGTTTGGGGAGTGAGTGGAAGTAGTGGTTTGTGTGTGTTTCATATATTGAGTCATTTTCTTGGCATGATGCTACACAAGCATTTCATCTCCCTGTGAGTCCATCGCTGGCCTCTGTTAATACAATTGTTTTCCCACTATAGCCTTTAATTTAAAAAAAAATTACTCTTTTCTAGTAAACACACCACTTAATTTCTAAATATTCATAGTGAATTGTATCACCAAATACCTGATCATCCCAACCTGTAAAAGACAATCTATATATTATAATACAGTATGTGTCCCTTTTGATTAAAACCTCATGCTATTATTTTCTAGTTCATTGAAGAGATAGCTGTCTCATACACATGATTAATTTTATTTTCTTCTGAGTAGCCTTCTCCTCAAAACACCTCACAACATGCTGTGCAATTTTCATTAAAATAAATTAGTTTCCATGATGCCCCCCCACTAGAAAATCTAGACAATACTCCTTTTTGAGATTTCTCTTCATTACTCTACAGATATTAAAAAAATAGGTGTGTGAATATTTTTATTGAAATAAATATGTTTACTTAGCAAATACCAAGGCATTATATGGTATCTTGTTTTCTTATAACTTTGACAACCTATCCTACTAACAACAAATGCAGTATATGAATATTATTTCGTATACCCTTAGGATTTGTTTTATGTTCTTGTAATGTCTCAGAAGTTCTGCATAGAAAGCATAACACACCCTAAAATAAATGTAGGCAGCCACTCACTTCTTTGGGTCAAATAGAAACATGTGTAACTTCTACAAGCAGTTGATGCTCGTTGTTACTAAGTGTAAGTCAATATAATAATTAATATAGGCTTGGGTAGGGTCAGAGATCTGTTGTCCTGTTGGCTGTGAGCATCATGAGAAATGGCATAGTTTACAGGGATACCAGCAATGTTAATAGATGCTGAGTCACATGACCCAAATGTTTGATGATTAAAGAGTGACCACTCTGCTGGTGGTCATTATTACTGTAGCTATGTTGATGATTTGAGCCCTCGATGAAAACATATGAGGTGAGTAGAGGCTTGTTAGGGTGAATATCTGTGTGAGTAGCTGCTAATGGTGGGGGTGTGTTTTGAGGACATTGTGTGTGAAACTTATATGGAGAAATACTTTATGGTTCATTCATCCATAAAAAAATCAATAAAAAGAATTCAAGTTTATGCTTGGGGATTGTAACTCCACTACACTACTCATCCCACCGACTAAGCATAGAGATAAACTTGATCATGAGCGATTAGATTATTAAAGCGATCAAGCATGAGCCTGCTCAATGGCCTTTGTCAGGTCTCAAAGTGCAGCTACATCTGTGTGTTACCCACCTGGCTCCAGTGATCATACCTCTGCAATTGAAAACCTTGATTCAGGAGTGGATTCCTTCTTCCTTCAGGGATTTCACTCTAGGATAAACTGAATCCTTTTTCTCCCTTATAACTATGTATCTTGCCACCATTTCAATGACAGCTATTTAAAAACTGCTCTAATTTGACAAAGCTAAGATTCTCTTTTCTTACTTTTAATGTACTAAAACAATTCTGTGGCCACTTTCACAGGACAAGAAATCAACAACAGGTTCTGCTTTCTCTGCCTGTTCATCTCTCTTTTATCTCCCAAGTCATTCCCAAATGATTTCACTTTCATGCCTGTTAGAAACAGCTGTTACCACAATACATTTGCCAAATTTGATGCCCACTGGTCTGGATCTACCTCCTTGGTCTTTGGCAGCTCTTCTATGATTCATACAGCTTTTAATTCTTCTAGTTCAGCAATAGAGTCAATCTCTCATTTATTTTCTTTTAAAATTTTGGTTCTTCTAATTGACTTTTATTTCTCAAATTCCTTTCTGAGTTTTGTTTGTTTCTCTTTGGTTTTTGATTTTTTTTTCCATTTGACATGTAAATGTGGACATATCCTATTTTGTAGCTCTGAATCCCCTACTTGCAAACATTTTTGATCTGAAAGACCAATCTTACTTAGAAAATGGCTTTAAATAATATTTATACATATCAAACAGATGTCTTTCTGCCTATTCCATTCCTTCCCTTAAAGGGAAAATATCTAAACTGCACTAACCAATTAATTTTATGTTATTTCAGATCATGCTCTTGTCCTTACTGCCATACATGTAGATAATGGCTAGCCAGTTGCTCAAACACCACAGAGTCCTTATTTATATCCTATTGATACATAGTAACTTCACACATTTGTAGAATACAATGAGATGTTTTAATTCTTATGCTTATGTACAAATGTATGTCATGAGTGGTGATTGACTGGATAATTAGCATATTCATCTTATAGTTTCACCTCTTCTTTAGGGTAATGATATCATTTGAATGTGAAAGTCCCTAACATGCACAAACACGTATTTGAACACCTGGCTCCAGCTAAGAACACTGAGAGGTTGTAGAGTCTTTAGGAAGTGGGGTCTGGAAACAAAAAATATGGGTCCCTGGGATTCCGAACTTGAGGTTTCTAGATGCACTACCCACTCGGATCTGACCTCAGTGTCTGTCAGCTTCTTTGTCTGCTGAGATGGTAAGCAAGCATCTTCACATGCCTGCTGCCACAGCTGTAAGCCACTTCCACAGCATGCATTCTGTGACATGATGGATCGCCCTCAAACATGAGCCCAAATGAATCTGAATAAAGCTCCATTAAGTCGCTACTTGTTGAGGATTAACTTGCAGCAGTGACAAAAGTAATGAGCTCAAGTAACTGCAATCAAAGGTGTCCTTCTAACTGTTCTGAGGTGTATACTATATTAGTGTTAATTATTTCTACCAGAGAAAGCAGGACATTAATCTTTTTGTCAAACTACAGAAGTTTACATGTTCTCATCTTTATAATTCCCTACTGTCCCCACTCTCTCCAGATTCTAGCCTATTCTCAATTTTTTAAAAAAATGAACTTTAAAATACTTATGAGTGTGATCATGTGTAGCCCGCGCGGTCGCCGGGAAGAAGACACACCGCGGACACTAGGTTCCTTCTGCAGCAACGTTTATTTGTCTCCATCCATAGAAAAAAGGGTCGAGCTCAGTATCCGCACTGCTTATATACACCACAGTGTGGCATATCTGCCCACTGCGTGGCGTGTCTGCTCATGATTGGCTGTTCGCTCATTACCCTACATAACGACCCGGGATGGGCCGTGACATGGCATCCTTTTCACTCCATGCACATGCGCAAACAGTTGTTTACTCAACAGCGGAAGTAGGCGCCATCTTGCCATGGCGAATGCCTGTCCAGCTTCAAGGCTCCCCACAATCATGTAGTATTGTTATTTCTATCCTGACTTCTAATCAATTTTGAAAAGAAATCATATGAGTGATCATTAGTTATATAAGAACATATGTATATCACTAATAATTAGAGAGGAGTAAATCAAAACATAATTATTCTGAGTTCCTTTCTTTCTCTCAGTATAGTACTTCTTCCACTGGGAAAAAAATTGTGGCATTATTTCCAAATGTCTTTTCTAAATTTATTCATTTTTATGTATGAGGGTTTTGCCTGCAGGTATGTCTGTGGACCATGTATACATCTGTTGCTCAAATAGGCCAGTAGAAGGCACCAGACCCCCTGGAATGGGAGTTACAGACAGTTATAAGCTGCTATGTGGGCACTAGGAACCCAAGCACACTTATTTGGGAAAGCAGCTAGCACACTTAACCTCTGAGCCATCTCTAACTCTGTATTTTTTTTTTTTTAAGGAGTCAGAATACTCATTTTATTTTTTTAAACTTTTATTGCATTATGATGAGAAAAGTTACATAATTTCAATTTATCTCAATTTGTTAACATTTAAAAACATTTTTAATTAAATAGAATTGAAACACATTCTTGTTCCCCTTTTGTACCACCACTCCACCCATAAAGCCCCCCTTCAATACCTACAATATCTTTCTTATCATATTCCTTAAAATTTATAAAATATTATAACAATAAAAATAGGTATTATAAAAGTTGTTTGATATAAATCAACAATCGATTTAACAGTCTTATGTAGATGCTCTTCTACAGCAATAGTGAAAATACATTTTTCTCAATATAAATTTTAAATAACTCCAAATGTATTAGCTGTATACTTAAAAATAATACATCAGTACTAGTATTTTCTTAAATGAATATGAATATATAAAGTCTTTTTGTTTGTTTTGTATTTAGTAGAGTTTAAAATCTTGGCTCTTACTGTGGTACAAGCCCAAAATAAGAACAAGTTTTAGACATTGGGTTTCATTGTAATAAGGCTGTATACTTTAATAACCCTCACATCACCAAAGGATTTTACCTCCATTGTAACTAAGCTGAGAGTTGATAGTTCTGCTATACCAAGAAATGAATTGTAGGCTCGATTGTTGGATACAGACTTCCTGCTATGGTCAAAGCTATTTGACTTGAGTGAGTGACTTCATTCTCAGCCCACAGAGAACAGGTTAGATTCATTTAAGAAATGGTGTGTGTATTAAGATGGTCTATCCATAAAGCCATTCACCAACTGTTTCAATGAACAATGGTTCTGCTTGGAGGGTGGCATAGACATTAGGTGACGGTAAGAATTTGGTTCATTAGCAGTGATAATTTGGAAAAGCATTCATCTCAGAGAAAGAGTAACTTATAAAGTCCTCTTCTTCAAACTTGATACAAGAGTTACAAATGTCAAGCAAAGCATTCAGTCTCACTTTGTTGTTCTCTTACAAACCACCTCCTTAGTTAATCGTCTATGTTTCTTTTGGGTATATAAATACTTTTGAAATATGCAAGCTGTTCTGCAAACCATAATATAGTGTAAAAACATGAAATAAACAATACTACTAATAGAGAGGTTGAGATAGGAGAAGCAAGATTTG
>NW_022196898.1:523401-560699 GCF_008632895.1 Mastomys coucha
CCTTGCTAAATCTGACTGGAGCCTGTCCTTCCTGTGATCCTGATTGTTTCAGAACTCCTCAGAATCAAACTGTCTCTGTGATCCTGTGATTCTGGGATCCTGGGCTCCTGGGCTTGTTAGATCACCTAGGAGTGTGGCTTTCTCTGTGTGTTGTGGGACTGGCTGCAGAGCTCATGCCCAAGGTCTGCTCAGAACACTAACCCAGACAGACCGGAAGGAACCGGAGTCACTGGGCTGGCAGAGTTCCTGTGTGCCTGGTCCTGCTGGTCCCAGATACTCCCAGTGTTGGGACAGATGTTGGTTCCTGCTCACCTCTGATCCTGGGTGTGTCAGAGCACCTGGGAGTGGAGTTTCCTCTGGATGTTGTGGGACTAGCTGCAGAGCTTGTGCCCAAGGTCTGCTCTGGAGCCCAGCCCAGACAGACCGGAAGGAACCCAAGTC
Organism: Mastomys coucha; assembly: GCF_008632895.1. Lineage (NCBI taxonomy): Eukaryota > Metazoa > Chordata > Mammalia > Rodentia > Muridae > Mastomys > Mastomys coucha. The sequence continues at coordinate 523,843 of NW_022196898.1, forward strand.
ACTGGGCTGGCAGAGTTCTTCTCTCTGTATTATAGACACAGTGGGCCCACAGTTTTAATCATATTATGACACCAAGTAGAACATCCTCCTTCTCTCAGAAGGTGACTCTTTCTTTTTAGAACATTCTTCCTGTGAAAAGATAGCAGCTATGATGTTTCTAAAGAAACACAATAGAGGCCATATTTCATTCTTCGTCCAAATTTCATTCATGGAGACAGGCTTTCTAATCACCCGATCAAAGACAAAACAAGCTATAGAGGAAATACTAATAATCTCAGAACTGGGAAGGTTGAAGGAAGAGCATCTTGTATTTGAAATCAGCCTTTAGCAAAAATATTTAATTTTGTTCATTAAATTCAAGAATTATATGGGTTTGCTGTTGGAAATCAAAGAGAGATGGTGGCTTAGTTTTTTTTTCTCCATGTTTGTTCCTTTTATAGCCAGCAGCCATCTAAAGAAGTCAGAGGGCAGGATATCTTAGGGTACCAATGCTATAGCTGGCAGGAGGGTTCTCCAGGATGGTCCAGCATTTGTCAGACCACTGTAGACTTGCCTACAATTCAGCCTCTAGCAACACTAGGGTGTATTAAGTTCATGGAAACAGGATTGTTTAAATTTTACCAAGATGATTGGGAAAGCACCAGAACCCAATTGCTCAGGCAGACCTCTGGAGCTTCCCGCTGCGAGATGCAAAGTTCTTTGAGAGCATCAAAAACAAAGGAACACATCAGCACAGCCTGTGATGGTTCCATGTGTACTGTGCCCATGACAAGGTTACACAGGGTTTTCTTATTGCAGAGCAGAAAATCACTGTAACAGTGTTGATGGCATAAGCATAGTGTCAGAAAATGAAATAAATATAGAGATTGTTGTGGAGTGAGAAGTCTGGGGTCAAAACAAAACCTTTACTATTTAAATATATAAATGGTGAAAAACCTATACTATTTACTATATAAATGAGGGAAAGAGAATAAGTAAGAAACGAAAAGAAATAATAAAAGGTAAGAACTTAACGGCTAACCTTGACTGGTATACACACAATTCCTGAGACTAGTTTAACTGGAAATAAGGGAATGAGAACATATTAATAGGTACCATTTAGGATGAAGATAAAAACTTGAGAACAATTAAAACAAACAAACAAACAAATAAAAAAGCCATGAATAAAGAGGCTGAGTAACTTGCATTACTGAAAATAGAATTCAGAAAAGTTTTATAAGTATCCAGGTATAAATGAAAATCTACACAGCCGACCATAAAACAATTCTGTTGAATTTGGGTTTACCAATAATAGCAAAAGAAAGAATGAGAACAGGATATGAGTCCATACAATTTTTAAAGCTGGAAAGCAGACATAGGAAAAGCCAAAAAGGATACAAGAAAATGAAATTCTAAGCCAGCAGTGTTGAAAACCAAAACCAACATTAGATGCTGTTCAAAATCTCCCATATAGTGCATATAGGTGCCAACGGTTCTGAAATACTTATGGAGTCAGAGAGATGATGCAAGAAAAGCAAGAGCTAAAAGTTTGTACAAATAAAGTAGGTGTCTCTTTCTCTACAGGTGCCATCTGTGCTACTGCTCTGAAAGATAGCTGGCCGTTTGGAGGAAGATCTTTGGGCTTAAGGGCAAATGGCTTATTTGAGAGATATATGCAGCAGTCTAGACATCCTTGGACAGTTTATGCACATCGTAAGCTAGTCTGTTTCCAGGATGCTTTCATGTATATTGGGAAATCCTGAGAACTAGAACTTCACTCTCCAAGAGATCTTACTAACCCAGGAAGAAAGATGTACAACTCAACACTGGGCAACCCTCAGTCAGATAAAACGTCCCAGGCATACTACTCCAGAGTGAAGATTACGATATGATACGGAGGAGCTATCTACACGGTTATAGATTCTAATTTGCTTTTTAATTTCCCACTCTTACATTGGAATACTAACACAGAGTTTCTTGAAAAAATGAAGATAAATAGAAACAAAAACAAACGAAAGAGCAATTGCAATTGGGGGCAGGGGTCAAAAACTAAAAGACCACACTGAAAGATTAAGACTTGAAAATAAAACAATAATCTGAGAAAGATAAGAGAAAATATTGGATCCAAGAGAAAAAGAACAGGATATTGTTTTTTGAAAGAGTGTGCCTTCTTGGAAATTAAAATTTATAAGAAAGTGGCAAAGTCAATTTTTAAAAGTTTGTAGGGTAAATTTGAGGACTTTATTCTTTCAGTAAGAAATTAAAGACAAGCTCAAATAAGCTAGGTTTATGGCTAATGGGGTGGTTCAGGGTTTATAAGCTCATTCTGCTCTTCGAGAGGCTCTGAAAGTCGCTCCAACTTTGGATGGCTTACAACTCGCTGTAACACCAGCTCCAGATAATCTGACACCCCCTCCTAACCTTTGTGGACACTCAATTACAATGCACATCCACACACAAGGTACACACCCTGATACAAGCTACACACCTATACACAGTGCATACACTGTCATAAACACAGACACAGACACATACACACTTGCACACAGAGAGAGGAGAGAGAGAGAATCCAAGGTACTCACCAATCTAGCACTTATCTTTAATAAAATCACCTAATCTCTCAGATTCCTTCTATTTTGTTGCCACTCATTCTTAAAAATATTCCACTGGTTTATCTCCTGCAGAAGGCCTATATTTTTATCACTGAATAAAAAGAAATGGAAATATGTAACTCCCCTTTTGGGGCAATACAATCTATAAGAGGGGATGGTATATCTTCTTCTCATAAATTAGACACAATTTAGTCCATTATAATTAACTAATGATATAGGGGCCGGGGTCAGAGATAGCAACTGGACACTCATCAGCAAGCTCCAGAGCAGAGTTGGTACTAAAGAAGTACATCTGACATTCTGTCTCACAAAGACAGAGAAGTTAATGTAATAATGTGACCTTACTAGGAGTTCCAATAGCCAAATATTAAAAAGGACACCAAGGAAAAAGAAAATGGGAAAATATTATCTGAATTTTTTTTTTTTAAATAAAAGCAGCAAATTGCTAAAGGAAATTGGTCTATATCAAGAGATGCTCATGTAAGATTTTAAAACAGTTAGAGCAAATTATGGTAGTTCGGAAGTGAAATATCTTTGCAATTTTCATAGAAGATTGGAACAGTAAATTCTCAATGAAAATGCATTTCCAAAGTCAAACTATTTTATCTACTCGATCTTACAATGACAAGCAAACAGTCTATACATTAATATATAACATGCCTGTACTGAGAAATATACCAGAAAGTAGGCCATTTCAAGGTAAATTAAACCAAGAAAGGTTAAGGCAGAAGAGAGTAGAATTCAGACATGCAACAGCAGAAGAGAGGAAAGACAATGATGAGGATTCCGGGCTAGTTGCTGTGCCTGGGATAGATGCAGATTATCTCAGATTACAGGAGTTTACAAAGTGCAGAAATATAAAAAAAAGAATGTTAATATTCTGTTGATGTTATTTAATGCAGGAAATCATGTGGCTGCAGTTACTCCTTAACCTGTTTTTTTCCAAATAAAAAACACAGAGACCCTTAAAATTTATTACAAGCCATGTAGCACCAGAGGTGGGCAAATATCAACCCTCTAAACTATTTTGTCTGTATCCTTGTCAAAATCTTCGAGATAATACTCGCCTTATGTTTCATTCAGACTGCTCCTGCTCCATCAGGCCAGCCCTCGTGGCTATATGCTCATATTCCATACTACCCCATGGGGACTCCTTCCTCCTTATGGTTCTCCCTTCTGGACCCTACCAGAGAACCCCAGCCCTGGAACCCTCGCCTGCTTACTTCTCTTCTGCCCAGCTATAGCCTGACAGCCACTTTTATTAATCAATCATGCATAATTAGGGGACAAGGCTTACACATCAAAGGTTAGTACTTGAGAATCTGCTTGTCTTGGAGCAACCAGATCTTGGGATACAGAATTTAAAATTGTAATACATAGCAACAGACCAAACCTTAAGACAGAAAAATCTTTAAAACAAGGTGAGAGGCAAGGGTCCCTCCAAGAGCATCTTAGGAGACAACTTGGGTGATTGCGTACATACATTTACAGAGTGTACAGAAAAATGACCATTTCAAAGTAGATGAGAGAGGGGAATAGGGTGCAAGCCACTAAGTGGACAGTGAGAGAACAGGCCAGAAGTGGACTCTAATACCCTCTGGTGAGCATTGACAAGGAGCAACAACACAGCCATGCCACTATTGGAACCCAGCTTGACATTCTGCAACCATCTTCATCAGACTACTTATTTGACTGCAACGATGTCGTGGCTACACCCAAAGATTTAGAGGAAAAACAAAATCTTTAAAGCAGTTAAATAATGAGTTTGGCTTTTAATGTTTTAACTTGTTTCACTTTTTCTTTACCATGATATTGAATATGTTGCTAGTTTCTGGAGAAGGGCCAGGAACACTGGTTAGTCCCTGTCTCCTACCATCTAGCTTAGATTAAGAACCACTTTCCCCTGCCTGTGGTCCAAGGACATTCCCCTCTCATTACCCACCCCAAGACGTATGTCTGTATTTAAATACTCTAATGAATTATACTTTGTGCAATTCAGGGTCCAACTTCTTTTGTTTAAGTGCTTTAGAAATCTTTGCCACAGACTCTCATACACCAACACTGAAGGTTTTCCCAAAACAACCACGGTGGAATGTAAGTTAAATACGGAAATAGTCACCTTTGAGAAAGTGGTCACCTAAAGGAAAGATGAAAAGTGCTGCAGAAAACAATGGAATATTGACTTTTAAAAGTAGCTTATATTAAATATTTAGTACTTATAAATGTAGTGAGTTATAAAATATACCCCACTTCCCAGATTAAGAGATAAAATAATAAAACAATAAAAGTCTGCACTTGTTCTAATAGAATGATTCAATACTTTGAGTCTTAAAACAACTTCCTGACCTTAATTAGACATTTATATTTTATCCCAATTCATATTCAATTAGAAGGGGAGGATGCTCATTTATAAACATAGGCAAAATGGTCCACTTTTTGGCATAGACTATAAAATGATACCTTAATAAATATAAATTCTTAAAAAAATAAAAATGTGCATCTTCGAATGCTGTCCCACCCATTCAGACTTCCCCAGTTCCCATCGGAAGGGTTAAGGATCAAGTGTGCTTCTCTTGGGTGTCTGGGGAGGGGGCAAGTGGGTGTAGACACTACTTAGTAGCATGTTATTGAGTTCTACATGATTTGATCTGCTTGTTTAAGTAAAATGATAAAGAAAAGAAGAGACAAGGTCATGAAGGAAAAAGAAAAAGGCAAAAGGGGGCAGGTGAGGGAAGGAGAGAAGACATCTGACATGTGGAAAGTAATGGGGAGAGATTGATAATTATAAAGCATGAGTTAAAAAGTCAGTAAGAGAAAACAAAGAAAAGATGTGGGAATTACTAACCTAAAGAAAATCGGTAATTAAGAAAAGAAATAGAATTATAAAATACCATTTGATATGGATGAGTAAGATTTATACTACAATGATATTAGTAAAAACCACAGTTAAACGTATTTCTTATTCATCAGCCTAAGAATCATGAGGTCTTTAGGGGCATTGTGAGTTATACATATAAAATATGAATTTTCATGTGACATAAGAGAAATGGCTCTGCCTAAAATAAAGAATAAAGTAGCAAATGCACTAACATGTTTGGAAGACAAATGCCAGGATTTGGAGAAGTTTAAAATGGCCGCCATTCCCAGAAGGGTAGGTGACGGCCATTCCCAGAAGGGTAGGTGACGGCCATTCCCAGAAGGGTAGGTGACGGCCATTCCCAGAAGGGTAGGTGACGGCACACAGAAGTTACCACGGAGATGGGAGGATAGACTATGACCCTGTATATTTATTTCAATTTCCAAACTATATGCACATGTATGTGTAACTTTTATCACTTTTATCAGTTCTATTTTAACATATATAAAACTGAATTAAGAGTTGAAAGATTCACACATGCAGGCATACACACACACATACAGAAACACACAGAACTTATAGATAATTTTAGTACTTTGATATATGAAATTTAAAATAAGTATCTGCTTCGTATTAAACTTTTAGTTGAAAGGTAACCATTTGTTTTCAGGATGCATGTTCAGTGGAAGTGAGCTACTTATCTTTTAACAGACTAGACTGGCAGCTAGTGACTTATATTTAACAGACTAGACTGGCAGCTAGTGACTTAAGATTGCTTCTTTTGTTTATGTCACTACCGAACATGTCTTGGCTGATAGAAAACAGTTTCTATGGAGATGGTTGCATAGGATATACTACTGCTCGTTAACTTTAGCTCAGTGAAGTATGGTTCTTATCTCTCCCTATCCTTCCTCTCTCTGTCTCTGTGTCTCTCTGTCTCCCACTCTCCCTCTCCCTGTCTCTGTCTTTATCTCTGTCTCTCTGTCTTTGTCTCCCTCTGCCTCATTATGTCTCTCTGTCTCTCTCTAACAAAGGACCATGATGGTTTTGAACCCCTGTTTAACCTCTCATATGTGCAGATTACAGGCAAACACTATCAAGCCCATCAACTTTCTTTAACTTTTTCACTGACACACAATACATGTGAGTAAGTTCAGTGAATGGTACCCTGGAAGTATCGACATAAAAAATCTGTCACTGAGACCCAGTCACCCTGAGACTATCTTTACAGGGGTACACACCAGAGAAACAAACAGGAAATATTTCTCCTCTCCTCCCTGCCTGCTCATCTCCCCATTCTCCTGTGTCTAACTAGAAGCTGTACATATCCACCACTCCCACTGTTCCTTGGAAATCTCATTAGAAGCCAACGTGGCTGCGAATTAGAATAAGCACAGCATTTGCCAGTGATGCTTGTGTTTTGCAGGTGTACTGCCAAGTGCCAATGTTATCCAATATTTGCTTACCACTGCCCACGTGGGACCAAGCCCACACTTAATAAGACAGAGACTGCATTGCCGTGACATATGTGCCATTATATTCCCCGAGTTTAAGCCCCACAAGCACAGTTATTTAGCTAACACAGTCTTCTGCTATAATCATGGCAGTTTTTCTTCCAGCAGTAAAACTCTCACCAACCAGTCAGGCATTTTCTGCTTTCCAATTACTTGCTGCTGCTATGCCAGCCACATAGTCATATTTTCATGTATCATTAAACAAATGCAGTTGTGCTCCCCAAACAGGCCTCCGTTTGGGCTAAACTACATCCATTAAAGCTTTCATAAATGGCACACCCTTCAGCTTGTAGTTTCTCTGGACTCATAAATATTTAAGCCTCACAGATAATACCTCGACTTCCCAGCAAGTACGGCATTAGCCAGGCAGTCTTTAAAGCATAAAACTTGGTAGCAAGAGAAAATGAGGAAGAAAGAAATGAGTTGTGCTGCTAGCAAATAACATATCAGAATCCTAATATTTCCTTACTGGCATCCATTTCCCTCTCACACACACATGTATGCATCTGTGTATGTATATATATATATATATACATTTGAAAGATTTCTATATTAAATGATAGGATGGTAAGGAATACTAGGTACTGTGACTGATTTGAGAAATAAAAAGTATTCTCTCCAAGCACTTATGATTGCCTCAAAAAGTGAGAAAAATCAACTCAGAGTCAAGAGACATAAATAACAGTTGTAAGACCAACATGAAGCATAAACTGGGTGTTCTTAGCAAGTTTGAGAGGAAGTAACAAGTTTCATACTTTGTGTAAACTGGTATAGCCAAGCAAGTCAGCTGGCATTTGGTTGTTAAGGGTTGAACCCCATTACAGTCAGGTTTGAGGAGAGAGCAGTGGTCAGTCACAGAGGGTAGATACTGATGACACCTGCAACAACTCTCCCCTCTTTCTTCAAGGCAAGAGCCTCAGAGCCCAGCATAATGATTCCTCCTGTGATCTAGGCTAACCTCTTCAAAACATCAGTAGTTTGAGTTTGAGTTTAGTCAGAATTTCAGTTTAGGTGTTGTTGTGCGTCAGTGTCAATGTTGGGTCAAAGCTAACCACAACTTTATGCAATCCTATAGTTTTAGGAAGAGCAACAGGAAACTGCCTCATGTAGTTCATTTCACAATCTTGAAAGAAAGCTGCAGTTGGCCTGGATCTGATGCACACTTCAATACTGTCATGTGGAGGAGACATAGTTTTCTAAGATCAGGGATTTCATCAGAGACTAGCAAAACTTTAAAACTGAACATCAGAGAGAAAGATATTAAATGCATACCTGCTAAGTAATGTTCAAGAAAATTACAAAAAAATGTTAGATTTAAAATGAAGAATTTTTTTCCTAAATACAAGTATATACATATATGCATATAATTTTATGCAATGCCTGTTCATTTTAAAAGTAGAAAAGTGATCACAACAGAACACAATAGCATTTGAGCAAATAGTTTAGATAAGTCCATTTAAATTCCTCCAAATACATCAAACATTTCAAATATATTATCAAATAACCACCTAGAAGCTACTACAATATAAAGAGTGGCCATTATCAAAAATCAAGGTAGAATAGTGGACATAAACATGGCTTATACTGTGCCAACCAACAATATGCTCACTGCTTTTAGAGTACTAATAGTGTTTGATAAAATATGATATAAACTATTATTTTATACAGGGTATCATATAATCCAGGCTGGCCTTGATCATTCTATGTGGCCAAGGATATACTTAAAGTCCTGATTTTCATGCCTCTGCCTCCTGCGTGCTGAGATTATAGAGGTGTACCATACCACCACGTGTGGTTTATATAGTACTGGGATCCAACTCAGGACTTCCTGTAACCTAGACAAGTAATCCACCAACCAAGCTTTATCCCTGTCTTTGTAATTCACATTTGTAGACATGACACTTCTATCCTGGGGAAAACAGACACACCGACATAAATTCAGAATTTGTTCAAGGGTTGGAACAAATGAATGTCATCACAAAGTTGAATATTGTGAGCAGTGGCCAAGCCCAGCTGCTTTGGATAACTAGACTGCGTGCCAAGGTCAAGGCTGCTTCTACTAAGCAATCTGAACCCATTACTTAAAAGATAGTTGAGTTTCATTATGGGAAGAAGCTTTCTGAGATTTAGTTTTCTATCTTTACCTGGAACCATTCTGGCTCCCTCTCCCCTCTCTCTGGAAGTTTGGCACTTCTGATTATTTTGTCAATTTCATTGAAAATGTTCAAATTATTTCCATGAAATTCTTTAAATTATAGAGGATTCCAAGGAGAATGTGGTAGCATATGTCTGTGATTCTACTACAAAGGAGTCTGAGGCATAAAAATTTACATGAGCCAAAGCCGTCTGGGTTACATAGAGAGTGTGTAGCCATCCTGAACGATGTAGGTGCTTGCTGCTGACTCAAACATTTTCTATGCAGTTTTTTTCCCAGAGATAACAGCTGTGATATGTTATGTAATCCCATATGGTAAGTGCTAAGCACATGCACACATACATATGAATAATATCACAGGGTCACAGTAAGTCCTAGTAGGACTCAAATATACAAATTCTGGTTGTGGGTGTGGGTATGAGCGTGGGTGTAGTGTGATAATAACAGTTAAGAAGGGATTATGAATTTTAAAAGGGAGTTAGACAGACTCTAGGGTAATTGTGGGGAGGGAAGAGTTGAAGTTATATAAATGTAGGAAATCTGTGTGAAATTCTTAAAAGTAAATAACGTATTTAAATTGATAAATTAGGCAGGATTTGAGTGATTTTCTTTTGGGGGACAATTGCAAATATCTTATAAAAGTAGGGATAAAACTTAAAAGATTTTAAACACCAGGGCACATATACCTATGTTATCATTCTAGTTCTGAAGAAACAGGGAAATTATCACACGATTTTAAGTTTTCATATGCCTTTCAAAGAGTTTCGATTCCAAATACACTCATAATGATTACCGAGGACTTTTAGGGTGTACTGAGATCTGACTTCAGGGTTACTGGTGTCATCAATCTCAGTCATTCTCCTAGCTCTTCCCTGAGTTGCCTAGACAGGAAACACTGAGAAATTCTGCCCTTCTATTAATCCCAACTAATTGATAAGGCATAGCCAAAATCTAGCTGTAAAGAATTCAGGTCTTCTAATCGTCCCGTGGTTCAACATAAGTTGTTGGTGTGAGACTACCTTACTCCACCTTGCAATGCATGGCTTTACATATTATAAATATATGTTACTTTGTAAAAATGCAGTCCTTATTTCCAGATATATGACTGCCTTCTTTTCATTTTGATGTTATTTTTGGCAGTTATATGGATGTATATAGAACATATTGTGATCAAATTCTATCCCCATCACACACTCTTATCCCTCTGGAGAGGGATAACCCTGCTCTTCCCAAATCCTCCCTGTTCTAGCCCTAACTCAATCTCTCCTATAATTTTTCTGGAATCTATGATCTTCTTGAGCATGTGCCCGCATGCCTGCCTGCCCTGTGATATTTTCCCCTTCTGTAATGTTCATCATCTTTACCTCCCTAAAATTATGAATACCACATCAAGGACTAAAAGTATAGGTCTCCAAGGCTGTGGGGATTTCTTTATACCTACTGGCATGGCCCTACATCCATCGTAAAGTTTATTTCTCTTAGTCTAAACTATGGAGCCACACCCTCTTTGGACCTTACTTCTAGATCTGTAAGCAGATTTTGTGGCTTTAGTCCTCTGAAGATTTTAAAATAGATTTCCCCTGGTTGAATCTTTACTTACTTCCTTTCCAGTAGATATTGCTAAAAGGATCAGACCTTTCAGCACCCAGACCCTAACAAGTATCTGTCAAGTTGATTCTCCCTAAGATATACAGACATTCTGATATCTTCCTTGTTAGATCCTGTATCTTCCTTAATCTTTTGCATTAGCATATGTGCTAAAACTATAAGGCATTATTTCCCTTCTTCGCTGCTTTCTCTGGTCCATGAAAAAAGCTGTGTGAGGACGAGCATTCTGAAAAAGATTCTCATTTCTTTCTCCAAGAAAACAAGAGCAGAGTCCCATGCCCTCAAACCTCCAAAGCGCTGGGTTGTTCTTGGAGTGTGCTTTCCTGCCCCTCCCAGGTATAGGAAATCGGAGTGAGTTTACTCCCAATACCTGTCATCTTCCTATTCAGATGATGTTCTCAAGTGCAGACTGTCCTTGTGACTGTATACAGCTTAAACTCATGTGTGTGTGCCTTGCCCTTGTGACTGTATTCATCTTGAATCTGTGAGAACTTTGCTCAGATGACCTTGCTTGACCTTCAGAATATAAGTTATCTGATGCTCTGAATGAAGTTGGTTATTACATGAGACTTTAGTGTGCCTTTTTTTAGACCACACTCTCTCAGGTTCATGTCACCAGCTAAAGTGGTAACAATACCATTTATGAGCATGTACTAGGTACTTTTCTTATTGCTGGGAAAAGTTGCCTGATGAAGCCACAAAAGGAAGGAAATGTCTCTCTTGGTTCACAGTTCGAGGACACCGTCCATCATGATGAGGAAAGAAAGTATGATGACTAGAGTCCATCCTTAGTTGCCAAGCACAAACAGGTCAATGCTGTGCTTGATTTTCTTTCTTCTTTTCCTGCATTCTAAGATGCCAGCCCATTTAATGATGTTGCACACAGCTAAGTTGAACCTCCATTGCTTAGTTCGAAATGCCTGTAGAAATGCCCTCAATGATACATCCAGAGTTTATTTCCTAGGTGACATTAAACCCATCCAGATGGTAATCCAAATTAATCATTACAGAAAATAGTCTGAGTTAGACATTTTAAAGAAAGTAAACTTATATTCTCTACAAAAGTACAGTGTATAGCCAATCAATTTTAAATACTACACAAGGTCTGCCAGCAACATGTGGTTTTATTTAGGTACTGCATTCATATTGAAATGGATCTGTGCTGAGCCTTTATACATCCAAACCCTTAGTTTCATGTAATATGTTTTTGGAATGGCTCCAAATATCCATTATGTTGAAAACCTTTCATCACAGTGTCACGACAAATGACTTAGTCAAAGTAAGCCCTTCAAAGTCACATTTACAAAGTAACAGTCATGGTGTTCCTCCCTTGGTTGTAAAATACAGACACCACTTATAGAAGGATAAAATAGAAGCCTACAAAGGTTTTCATACTTCAGCTGATAAAGCTGTTTACTGATGTGGTTAGCATGTTGCATGGCTATCCAAGCACATGAAAAGTGAGAATGGTATAACTTTAGGTAGAGTTGCCCAATGGATTCTTTGGCAGTAGGACAATTTTGAATTGTTTTTGAGGTGATATTTATATTATAACTGTTGATAGCAATTAAGTCAATCTGGTAAAGTTACTTCATTGTGGCGGTAAGGATACATACTCTGTAGGGAGCACACTGAGCTACATAATGAGAATAGATTCAGGTTTTTGACTGCTGTCCAGGTTACTTTATCTGCTCTTACAACCACTCAGTGTTTCAATTTCCTATTTTCTGGAACCTAGTGCTGTATAAATGAGACTAATAATCTTCATAAGCTAGAGGGTTATAAAGAGCAACTTGAAAACTTGTTATGTGTTTTGAAATTTTATGGAGAATTTTCACATACATTAATACTTTTCAGGGAAAATTATATGATCTTCAGCAGTGTTATTTTCAGACTCATGTGGATAAAATCACATATGATTTAAATACTCAAAACTATAGTTTTAAATCACAGACATTATGATAGACAGACTGATTCGAAGGAAGAGTGAGTGAGCGAGTGATGGACATTTCTCAGTATAGGACATCCTATGGAAGCAGTTTTGAGGGCCCAGCTCCTTAAAAACTAAAGCCATACAAGCCTCATTGGAAGGCAAAGGCTTAGACCTGGCACGACTTATGTTTAAAGTGCCTGTTCATAACTGTATTCCTCTACTGAGGTGATATAATAAATCACCACAGACCTATGTTTTAAAGAGAACCTATTTAACATCTCACAGTTGTAGATACTGAAGTTCTGGGCTTAGTGTGACATATCTTGTCAGCATGTTAAGAGGAAATCTTCATTTTTTTTCTCTCTTCGTGGATTTTCCATGGCACATACAAAACAAAACAAAGCAAAGCAAAACAAATAACAAAAATAAAATAAAAAAATAAAAATAAACAAATAAAACTCAGACTCTTATGTGTCTTCATTCTAAGAACATTGAACTTCTCATTGGTAAATTTACCTTCTTGACCTAGTCTAAATCCAGTTGCTATATAAATACTACCCCAAATTGTTCTCCAATACTGAAAATTTGAAGAGATAAATCAGTGTATGGAAACAATGATTTTAGTGACCGAATTATTATAATAAAATTCTGATCATTATACTAACAACCTTGTAAAACTGTTTTATTTCTTCATATTGCAAAATAATTAATTTATGATACAATCAAAACTTATTATAACTCAAGTTCAGTCTGAAATTGAGTTTTGCTATATTCATCTTTAAGATTGGTTTGCCTTTCTGAACTGCATAAAGAACCAATTAAGAGAAGCTAAACTGAATTTTTGTGAAGATATTGTATTAAAATAAATGACAATTTTCTTCCATCTCTAAATTCATCTTTTTAAAATGATCTTATTGAACAAATCTAGGCAATAATATAGACAGGCTATAGCAGTTTTAATTGGTTTCAAGTCACTTCTCATGTTAGTTTAATTTATAATGTCAAGCAAAACCAGATTAATCCTTCATTGTTCTATACCAATGCCTAAAACTGTAGGTGATTTCTTTCTAAAACACACATTAAAAGGAATGATTTTACACTCCCTTGTGTTTCTGTTTTTAATAATATTTACTATTTCTTGGCTCTGGTGGATGATCTAAGCACTTCCCACTTATTGTATGTAATAGATCTAGCAGCAGGCAGGTAGGGTGCTGATGTTCCTTAGTATATTATACATGCGGTTTAGTGGGACAAAAATCATTTGCCTCAGAGTTCTCTCATGAATCCATCACATGGACAGACCCTTCCCATCAAAATTTAGCATGGCACTTGTGTACAGCTGAGTTTAGGAAGATTTTCAGTAACAATAAGATTCACTGGTGAACAAGTCATACAGTGTGGCAATTTATAGGGATTTTTTTAATTGCCTGTAATTTTGTGGTATAAAAGATAAGCCAAATAGGTTGATATTATGTGTTGCCTGCAACATAGAGAATGAATGAAAGGATTATGAAGTTGTATTTAGTAACATCAGGTTTCCAAATGCTAAGTTAGAAAGTCCCATGGGCATAAAAAGTTGAATACTTACATCATAAAGAAAGAACAGTTGCTTAAAGAGAGACATGTTTATTCTGATTTGAGCATTGCAAAAGATGCCCATATTTAGAAGCTCCTCTAGGGACCTCATAAGTACATTTTTATGTGTCTGTTAATAATAAATTACATTTAACACAGTGTAATAAGGCTTAAGGAATTAGAAAGATGAGAAGCTTGGGAGAGAAATACACTTCCTATTTTCTGTAAAAAGCAATCAATCATTTAGGATTTCAAACTTATGATCCTTAGATATTAGTACTTGATTAATCCACTTTTAATTTCCCCATAGTACCTATTATCTCAAAGCCAAGATAATTCTTTCTAATACAATTAAGATTATTATTCATAGACAGAGCAAAAATGATTTATTCTGAAATTGGCGAACAGTAAAAAAAGCACAAAACAATATTTCATACCTTTATCCCATTGATTTAAATGTGTGTATATGAGTACAAATCACTACATTTATAAAACATATAGTGAAAATAATTTATTCGAATGTTTCCTCTAAATGACATATGATTTAAATTAAACTGATGATCTGAATAATTTTGCTCATAAGCTCACTAAAGCACCGTAGAGCCTCCTGTGCCTAAATTATCTATTATTCTTCTAAGTATAAGTCAAATTAATGTTTATAGTAAAGCTCAAACATTTGTATTAAAAACACTTGTTGAGAGAAATTTATTTTTGTAGTGGACAGCAGTCCACAGAGAGAAGCTCAGCTCAATGTGCTGAGAGGAAGATTCTCCATGCTCAGCACTAAGTAGCACATCAACAGCAAACCCCTCATAATGCTAAGGAGACATCAAAGAAGCCGGTACACAAAGCATTGAAAAGCCCAAGGATGTGTGGAGGACTGCAACATCCTGTCATCAGAACCTGACATAGGTATCGGGTTTGCAGACTCACCACACTGTGGTTTCCTGCAGGAGAACTACCAAGCCATCCAAACTTCCAGCAAAGATGGGATAAATGATCTCCAGACTCCATATTGTACTGAGGAGTGATTGGCAGTGAGGAGCTGTTGGAGAGGAGAATCATTTATTTTATAGGCTATGTTGTAGGGAGGATTCACATGCTCTGCTGGATACATCACACCCATATAGGCACCATTAAGTGCAGTTAGGGTATATTCAAACAAACAAACAAACAAACAAACAGGACTAGAAGTTGAGAGGGAGGTATCTTATGAGCAGGATGATATTTCACTATACACCTGTATGAAATTTTTAAGAAAAATAAAATAACTAATGAATAGATTCTGTCACAAAAATACTTTAATGTTACAGGAAAATGATTTTCTTTTAAAATAAAATCCTTGATGGTTTTAAAATTTAGTCTCACTATATTAGACCTTGGAAACCAGCTAGCATGGATATAATGTATTCCCAAGTGTAAGAGAGAGTAAAATGAAATTAAACAGAACATCTTTGGTTCAATGCCTTTGTCTCACTTAAAATCAACTCGGTGAAAATGTAGAGCATGATCCATCGCCAAACATATGCTGAAGGGCTCCAGTGCTCACCCAGCAATCTGTCAGCACATAAAGCTGTGTGTTCTCGGCTGTGTGGATTGGCTGGGTCTGTGCAGTGACACGGAAGTAGTGTCAGTTTCAAATAAAGCTCATGTGTGCAGCCACCACAGCCACCGCGATTGTTTGACTTACTGTTAACAGTCGCTTCCTATATTGCTTATAAAAATGGTAATTTAACATATTCAGCAGTCAGTCTCAAGGTTGACTGACAAATATTGCAGAGAATTTATTTATTTTGCATCCATATTTCCTACCTCAAGATGTGGTCAGAATGTAAAAGAAGCAACATAGCTTACAAGAAGGCATCTTGTAATTCCTTGGGGCCTACTTGTCTAAATTCTAACCTGAACCACTCAGCAGCATTGTGGAAGCCTAAGACAAGAAGGTAAGTCTATCCCTGCTTCCCCAAGGGCAAGTCAAACAGTGTGGTGGAAAGAACGACCTCTGACCCTGACAGTCAGGTTTCTTGCACCACCCTGTTGAGACTGACTGGGAAATGAGGAGATCTCTCCAGCACTCAGTGTCTAAGTCTGCTCACATACAATGCAAATAAAATTAATTTATCTACAAGAGTCCTGGTGTAAAGGATTAGTCAACACTTAGGAAATACTATCACTGCAAATGAATCTATATTATTAAATATAGATGTATACACTACTAAGATATAAATGTGTGTTACTATATCTGTGTATATTGTACATAGTAAAGTGTGTGTGTGTGTGTGTGTGTGTTTAAGGAAACTTACAAGAGACAAGAGAATATTCTACTAGAGCTGTATGATTAGGATGCTGTCTTCAATATATATATATATATATATATATATATATATATATATATGAAAGTGCTTAAATTAAATTTATTTCATAGGTAAAACACACTAACTGGACTTGAATCTAAGCTTCCAATTAAATATTTTCATGTGGAAATTCACGTCAGTTCCTCACTGGTAAGGTAAATAACTGCCTCTTAAGCTTACTAGAATAATCAAATGGACTAACATGGGTTCATATATGTTCCATAGGTGGTGTGTGAAGTATCCCCAAGAAGACTTATGTAATAAAGCTCTAGTGCCAAGGTAGTGTGTTAATTATTGAAAGAAAATCAGGTTATTATGATGCTAACTTGGTCAATAATTTAATTTATTGATTAACTCATACTGAATGTCTAAGAAGTCTTGATTTGAAAAAGTAGATCCCTGGGAATTTTGTCTTTCAAGAATCCATCTGACACCACACATTTCTGCCTTTTTCAGTTTTCTGGCCATTGTGTTTGCTCAGCCATACATCCCTGCTCCCAAAATGCTCTGCCTGACCACAGGCCTGTAATGATGCAGCAAAGTTGGTCAAGGACTTAAATCTCTCACCCAAATTACATCCTTCCTCTCTGAAGGTGCTTACAGCTTTGTTGTTACACCGATGGAAGATGGACTAATACACACACAGCATTTAGGATGTTCTCTGGACATATTGAGTACTCTGTCAATTTTAGCAGTTTTATTAAACAAGTACAGTGAGAGTGGAAATGACTGGAGTAGCACTAAGTAGAAAGGAACAAAGAAGTAAGAGGAATTAGTAATAGGATAAAAAGAACAATAAGCAGAGGATGTTACATACTTGCAGAAAAGAGAGATGGACTTAAGCAGTAATGGACCAGACTCTATGTGTTAAAATCACAAGGGTGATTACATACTGTGCATATCCTTTTGGGATTGGGTTACTTCACTCAGGTAATATCACGCAGGATATTCTCAACTTCCATCAATTTGCCTGTTAAATTTATTATGTCTTTCTTTTTTAATAACTGAATAGCATTCCATTGTATAGATATACCATGTTGTTTTTATCCACTCTTCCAGAGAATATGAACTCTACAGGAAGACCAACAGAGTCAACTATACTGGACCCTTGGGGCTATCAGAGACTGAACTACCAATCAAAGGACATACACAGGCTGGACCTAGGCCTCCCTGCATGCGTATAACAGATGTACAACTTGGTCTTCATATGGATCCTGAACTATTGTAGTGGGGCCTACCCCCAATACTGCTCCCTATATATGGGATATGTTCTTCTTTCTGAGATGTTCTGTTTGGCTTTAATGGGAGAGGAGGGGGAAAGCCCTAGCTTTTCAGAGACTTGAAGTGCCAGGGTTGGGGCACTCAGGGAGCTCTACCTGCTTGGGGAAAAGGAGAAGGAGAGATGGAGGAAGGACTCTGAGAGGGGTGACTAGGAAGGGAGCAGTCTGCAGGATAGAAAGTGAATAAATAAACAATAAAAATAAAATTGAATAAAAACATGAAAAAAATTACAAGGGTGATGACTCAAGACTGATGCAAAGTAAGTCTATGTAAAAGCTCTTAAACTATCTCTTGATCTTTCTAAATGCGATTTTAACCAAATTTTATATTTTAAACACCACATACTCACACAAGAAAACTATTTTGCTTTCTAACTTTGGATAAAAGATGTCTGGAGCACATTGTAAAAGGGTAAGGCATGGTCTACAGAGGGACACAGGATCTATTTACAGCAAGGCACCCAACTGTTTTTCCTGAGGCAGGAAAGAGACACATAAAGAGATATATTCAAAGAAAGCATAAATTGAGACTAGAAAGAAAGCTCAGGATTTAAGGGTATTTGCTACTCTTACAGAATAGAATAGGCCCAATCCAATGGAAACATATCAACAAAAGTAACATCAAGATAAATGGTGATAAATTGTACCAGCTTGCAATCCCACCAGCAATGAAGGAGTATTCCTCTTTCTCTACAACCTCACCAGCATCTGCTGTCACCTGAGTTTTATGAAAAACTTAGCCATTCTGACTGATGTGAGGTGGAATCTCAGGGGTGTTTTGATTTGCATTTCCCTGATAACTAAGGATGTTGAACATTTCTTTAGGTGCTTCTCAGCCATTCAGTATACCTCAGTTGAGAATTCTTTATTTAGCTCTGTACCCTATTTTAATAGGGTTATTTAATTATCTAAAGTATAACTGAGTTTTTGTATATATTGGATATTAGCCCTCTATCAGATATAGAATTGGTAAAGATCTTTTCCCAATCTGTTGGTTGTGATTTTGTCCTATTGACAGTGTCCTTTGCTTAAAGAAGCTTTGTAATTTTATGAGGTCCCATTCATTGATTCTTGACTTTAGAGCATAAGCTATTGGTGTTCCATTCAGGAAATTTTCCCCTGTGGCCATGTGTTCGAGGCTCTTCCCCACTTTCTTTTCTTTTTTATTAGATATTTTCTTTATTTACATGCCATATGATTTCTCCTTTCCCAGTTTCCCCTCAAAACAAAAACAAAAAAACAACAAGAATAAGCGCCTGTTGCCTCCCCTTGCCCCTGCTTGCCACCCACCCTCTCCCACTTATTGGCCCTGGCATTCCCCTACACTGGGGCACAGAACCTTCACAGGGCCAAGGGCCTCTCCTCCCATTGATGATCGACTTTGCAATCCTCTACTATACCATGCTGCCAGAACAATCATTCCCACCATGTATAATCCTTGGTTGGTGGCTGAGTCCCTGGGAGCTCTGAGGGTACTAGTTTGCAGCCTACTTTTTTTTTCTATTACTTTCAATGTATCTGGTTTTATGTGGAGGTCCTTGATGAACTTTGACTTGAGCTTTGTACAAGGAGATAGGAGTGAATCAATTTGCATTCTTCTACATGCTAACTGTCAGTTGAACCAGCACCATTTGTTGAAAATGCTCTCTTTTTTCCACTGTATGGTTTTAGCTTCTTTGTCAAAGATCAGGTGGCCATAGGTTTGTGGGTTCATTTCTGGGTCTTCAATTCTATTCCATTGATCTATCTGCCTGTCACTGTACCAATACCATGCAGTTTTTATCACAATTGCTTTGTTAGTACCACATAAAGTCCAGGACTGTAATTCCACCAGAGGTTCCTTTATTGTTGAGAATAGTTTTGGCTATCCTGGGTTTTTGTTATTCCAGATGAATTTGCAAATTGTTCTTTCCAAGTCTGTGAAGAATTGAGTTAGAATTTTGATAGGGATTGCATTAAAGCTGTAGATTGCTTTCAGCAAGATGGCCATTTTTACTCTATTAATCCTGCCAATTCATGAGCATGGGAGATCTTTCCATCTTCTGAGATCTTCGATTTCCTTCAGAGACTTAAGATTCTTATCATACAGATCTTTTACTTGCTTAGTTAGAGTCACATCAAGATATTTTATATTACTTGTGACTATTGTGAAGGGTGTTGTTTATCTAATTTCTTTCTCAGCCTGTTTATCCTTTGTGTAGAGGAAAGCCATTGATATGCTTGAGATAATTTTATATCCAGCTACTTTGCTAAAGTTGTTTATCAGGTTTAGGAGTTTTCTGGTGGAATTTTTGGGGTCACTTAAATATACTATCATATCATCAGCAAATAGTAATAATTTAACGTCTTTCTTTCCAATTTGTATCCCTTTGATCTTCTTTTGTTGTCTAATTGCTCTGGCTAGAACCCAGGTATACCAGTCCTGGGCATATATGCAGAAGATGCTCCAACATGTAATAAAGACACATGCTCCACTATGTTCATAGTAGCCTTATTTATAGTAGGCAGAAGTTGGAAACAACCCAAATGTCTCTCAACAGAGGAATTAATACAGAAAATGTGGTACATCTACACAATGGAGTACTACTCAACTATTAAAAACAATGAATTTATGAAATCCTTAGGGAAATGGATGGATCTAGAGAATATCATCCTGAGTGAGGTAATCCAATCACACAAGAACACACATGATATGCACTCTCTGATAAGTGGATATTAGCTCAGAAGCTCAGAATACCCAAAATACAATTCACAAACCACAAGAAACTCAAGAAGAAGGAAGATTAAAGTGTTGATAGTTTGTTCCTTCTTAGAAGAGGGAAAAAATACCCATGGAAGGAGTTGCAGAGACAAACTACGGAGCAGAGACTGAAGGAAGGACAATCCAGAGACTGTTCCACCTGGGAATTCTTCTCATATTCAATCACTAAACCCAGGCACTATTGTGAATACCAGCAAATGCTTGCTGACCAGAGCCTCATATAGCTGTCTCCTGAGAGACTCTGCCAGTGCCTGACTAATACAGAAGTAGAGGCTCACAGCCATCCATTGGACTGAGCACAGAGTCACCAATGAAGGAGCTAGAGAAAGGACCCAAGGAGCTGAATGGTTTGCATCCCCTTAGGATGAACAGCAATATGAACTAACTAGTACTCTCAGAGCTCCCAGGGTTTAAACCACCAACCAAAGAGTACACATGGTGGGACTAATGGCTCCAGCAGCATATGTATAGCAGAGAATGGCCTAGTCAGTCCTGTGGGAGGAGAGAGACCCTTGGTCCTGTGAAGGTTCTATGCCCCAGTGTAGGGGAATGCCAGGGCCAGGATGTGGGAGAGGGTGGGTTGGTGAGTGGGGGGTGGAGAGGGGAAATAAGGTTTTTGTATGATTGTTTGTTTGTTGTCTTTTAGTTTCGGAGTGGAAACTGGGAGTAGAGATATCATTTGAAATGTAAATAAAGAAAATATGCAAAATAAAAAGTCAGGGTTGAAAAGAGCTAAAACAAAAAAAAGATAACTGGTGAGAAATTAAAAGTAGTGAAAAGCAAAACATTTACCAACCCAAAGCAAATCAGCTCTTTACTTAAAATTTAGACAATAAATTTGTTACTTGGTGTGATTTTCATTTGATTTCCCCTTGGTTCCTTTATGTATATTGATGTACCACATTTTTAATTATGTCAGAATTATGTCCAAGCACAAGCCTGGAGATATTAGGGAAGCAAAGGACATATCTTAAAATAATAAAGGCAATTCACAGCAAATGTATAGCCAATGCCAAATTAAATAGAAAGAAACTCAAAGCAATTCCATTAAAATCAGGAACAAAGCAAGGCTGTCCACTCTCTCCATGTCTATTAAATAGAGTACTTGAAATTCTAGCTAGAGCAGTAAGACAACTGAAAGAAGATCAAGGGACTATAACTTGGAATAGAAAAAGTCCAAGTACTGTTTGCAGATAATATGATTGTACACATCAGCAACCCTAAAAAAAATATACCATGGAACGTCAATAGCTGATAAACACCTTCAGCAAAGTGGCTGAATACAAGACTAACTTAAAAAAATCAGTAGAATTCCTATATCCACATGACATATTGACTAAGAAAAATATTAGGGAAACATTACTCTTCACAATAGCTGCAAACAATGTAAAATATTTCAGGGTAACCCTAGCCAAGCAAGCAGAAATCTTGTTTGACATAACTTCAAGTCTTTGAAGAAAGAAGTTGTAGAAGATATCAGAAAATAGAAAAGTCTCCCATACTCATGGATTGGTAGAACTAACATAGTAAAAATGGCCATCCTCCTAAAGGCAATCAATAGATCAAAAACTATCCCTATCAACACTCCAAAACAACTCTTTACAGACTTTAAAAGAACAATATTCAATTTCATATGGAAAAATAAAAATCCCAGTATGGATAAGACAATCCTGAACTATAAAAGAACTTCCAGAGGTATCACCATGCCTGATTTCAAACTTTACTACAGAGCTGTAATATTAAAAAGCACATGGTATTGGCATAAAAACAGACACATTGATTGATATGGAATTGAATGAAAGACCTAGACATAAATATACATACACACACACACACACACACACACACACACACATACACACACCTATGGACACTTGATTATGACAAAAAATCTGAAACCATACAATAGGAAAGAGAATATCTTTAGCAAATACTGCTGGTCTAACTGGATATCTGTACTTAGAAGAATGTAAATGAATCCGTATTTTTAACACTGCATAAAACTCAAGTTCAAGTGGATCAAGAACCTTAACATAAATGCAGATATACTGAACATGGTAAAGTAGAAAGTGAGGAATAACCACTAAAACATTGGCATAGGAGAAATCTTTCTAAACAGAACATTGATAGTGTATGTACTAAGACCCATAATTAATACAAGGAGCCCCGTGAGACTGAAATACTTCTGTAAAGGAAAGAACACCATCAATAGGTCAAAATGGAAGCCTATAGAATGGGAAAAGATTTTCAACAACTATATCCTACAGTGGGCTAATATCAAAAATATATATTTAAGAAAACCCTAGAAACTAGTCATCAACAAACCAAATAATTCAATCAAAAAATGTAGATACAGAGCTAAACAGAATTCTCAAAAAGAAATCTCAAATCTCTGAGAACACTTAAAGAAATGTTCAACATCCTTAGCCATCAGGAAAACACAAATCAAAACTACTTTGAGATTCTACCTTGTATCTGCCAGAATGGCTAAGGTCAATAGCACAAATAGCAACTAATGCTGCTGAGGGTGTGGAGCACTGCAAACATTTCTCTCTTCCTAATCAGAGTGGAAACTTGTACAGCCACTAAGGAAATCAATATGGCTGCCCTTCCAAAAATTGGGACTCTATCTACCTCAAGACCCAGCTATATCACTCTTGAACACATATGTAAAAGACGGTCGACCATACCACAAGAACACTTGTTCAACTATGGTCATAGCAGCTTTATTCACAAACAGAAACTGGAGCCAATATATAAGTCCCTCAAGCAAAGAATAAATAAAGAAAATGTGGTACATTTATACATTGGAGCACTACTCAGCTGTTAAAAAAAAATACCATGAAATTTGCAGGCAAATGGATGGAACTAGAAAAAAAAGAATTATCCTACCCATGAAGCAACCCAGAACCAGAAATACAAGCATGGTATGTACTGATAAATAAAAGATAATAGCACTACTATGCACATACCTAGAAAAACTATGTAATAAAGATGGCTTTAGGAGGGTTGTATGGATCTCTGCAGCAAAGAAAATAGGTCTTTGAGGATAGACATTGGGATGGTGGGGATGGGATCAGGAGCAATCGGATGAGGGAAGAGGGGGATGGGAAGAGAGAGAGAAAGAGAGAGAGAGAGAGAGAGAGAGAGAGAGAGAGAGAGAGAGAGAGAGAGAGAGAGAGAGAGAGAGAAACTGGAACCAGGGTACATATGAGAGGCAATGTAGAAGGCCAGTGAAATGGAAACATCCTGGAATAAATGGGGGTGATCCTAGGTGAAGAGTCCTAGTAATGGAGTACAAGCAACCTGAAATGACTCTTCTTCTGTAACCAGGTAAGGATCCCACCACAACAAAATCTTTGGTCTACAACCTGTCCTACCTGCAAGATGTGCTGGAGCAAGGTGGCTTAGAACTTATGGAAGTGGCTAACCAGTGACTGGTCTAACTTGAGGCCCACACCATGAGAGTATTCCATATTGATACTGCCTGGATGGTCAGAAACCTAGCCCAATTATTATCAGAGACTTGCTCTGGAAACTGACTGGAACAGATCCAGAGACCCACACCCAATCATTAAGAGGAGCACAGAGGACTCTGCAGAAGAGATAGAGAAAGAATTGTAGGAACCAGATGGTTCTAAGACACTAAGAGAACATGGTCCACTGAATCAACTAAACAGGGCTCATACAGGGCTCACAGAGTCTGACAGGGCAGTCATGGAGACTTCATGAGTCTGCACTATCCTCTTCATATATACTATGGTTGCTTAGCTTAGAGTTTTTATGAGGTTCCTAACAGTGGGAGTGGGGGTGTCTCTGACTCTTCTGCCTGCTCTTGGGATCCTTTTCCTCCTACAAGATGGCCTTGTCCAGCCTCAATATGAGGGTTTGCTCCTAGTCTTATTTCATCTTCTTCTGCCTTGTTCAGCTAATATCCACGAGAGGCCTGTCCTTTTTTGAAAGGCAATGGAGGAGCAAGGGATCTAGCCGGGGTAGAAAGGCGTGGAAGAAGGGAGAAAGGGACATGGTAGAGTGGAGAAAGGGGAACCTGTTGTCAGATATTGTATGAGAGAAGATAGACTGTTAAAAAGATCCAAAGTTTCACTTTTGTGTGCTTTCTAAGCCAATAATTTGTTTTGGATATTCAGGCATCCCATTGGATCATATATATGAAGAAAAAGAAGGGTTGAGTGTATGTACATGCTTTATTTAAAAAATGAAAGCTCAGTATGCATATAGAATTACTGCTTTCAGAAAAATTTACCATGCTCTTCAGGTTGGTTTCTGTTAAGACATTATGCATCAACCTGTTTGAGCACTCCTGTTTGCAGTCGAACCATTGTTGAAACAGATAAATACTGTGCTTGATAAATCAGGGAAAGCCAGGATTGTAATCACATCTGATGATTAAGGACAAATGTAGATATCAAAGACATTTTTTCCCAGTATCTTCATTTTCTTTTTTTTTTTTCACCTTTTATTGGTTATTTTATTTATTTACATTTCAAATGTTATCCCACTTCCCAGTTCTCCTTCCCCCAGGCCCCTATCCCGTCCTCCCTCCCCCTGCTTCTATGAGGGTGCTATCCCACCCCACATACACACACACTCCTGCCTCAGTGGCCTAGCATTCCCCTATACTGGGTCATCAAACCTCCACAGAACCAAGGGGTTCCCTTCCCAGTGATGCCAGATAAGGCAGTCTCCTCTGCTACTTATCCAGCTGGTGGTGCTTATCCATGAGCACCACCTGTGTACTCTTTGGTTGGTGGTTTAGTCCCTGGGAACTTTGGGTGTTCTGGCTGGTTGATATTGTTGTCCTTCCTATGAGATTGCAAACCCATTCAGCTCCTACAGACCTTGTCCTAATTCCCCATTGGGGTCCCCACACTGAGTCCAATTTTTGGCTGAGTATATTGGCATCAATATTGGTCCTGCTCTGGTAGAGCCTCTCAGGGGACAGCTATACAGGACTTCTGTCAATAAGCCCTTCTTGACATCAAAGTCTTTTAAGTAATTCATTATAAAAAAGGTACTGGAACAAGAACACCAATTGGTAATCCAATAGCAAATGTTCAGCCCTGAAAACATACACACACACACACACACACACACACACACACACACACACACACACACACACATATATATATATATATATATATATATATATATATATACACATACATATATACATACATACATACATGAAAATATACATATATGAAAACATATTATATACATATATGTGAAAACATTATATGTATATATGTATATATGAAACATACAGACTAATCAGTTTAAATTAAGAAATATATATGTATGTATATACATATATGTGCATGTATGTGCATATAACAGCAATTATTGGAAAGGAAGGCTGTGAATATGAAAGAGACCAGGGGGGAGTATTTGGCTGGGTTTAGACAGAGGAAAGGAAAGGGATAAATATTGTAGTTGTATTATGATCTCAAAAATAATTAAAACAAAAAGTTGTTGGAAAATACAAATTTTCTAAAAGCTGTTTAAATACTTAGTGGCACATTCAATTTAACATTCCTACAAAGTTTACAAAAGAGTTTAATTTAGCCTTTACAATCATTTAAGAATTTTGCTAGCCATCAGCTGAAAATAGCAGCTCTGAGGCCAGGGAAATGTCTGAGCAGGTTAAGAGTGCTTGTCTCACAAGCCTTATGACATGAGTTCAGCGCTGGAATCCAGGTTGAAAGCTGGGTGTGGTGGCATTCCTGTACATTGTCCGTGCTCCGACTGTTGGTTAGGCCAGCACAGGCCAGAAGCTTGCTGTTCTGTGCATCAGCAGAAACAACAAGCCTCAGCAACGATAAAACTACAGAACGCCAGGCAGTGGTGGCGCATGCCTTTAATCCCAGCACTTGTGAGGCAGAGGCAGGCGGATTTCTGAGTTTGAGGCCAGCCTGGTATATAGAGTGAGTTGCAGGATAGCCAGGGCTACACAGAGAAATCCTGTCTCAAAACAAACAAACAAGCAAACAAACAACAACAACAACAACAAAACCCAAAAAACTACAGAACAGCTCCTGAAATGTTGTCCTCTGACCTCTACATTCGGCTGTGCCATGTGTGTTTATGTTTCTGTGTATACACACACACACACACACACACACACACACACATTAAAAGATAAATTAACAAGTTTGCTTTAATGGACCTTTCAGAAATCGTTTATTTTGAGCTGAATGTGAGTGCTTCTCGTCCCAGAACACGGCTGTAAGCCAGTCCCAAAGATGTACTCAGAAGGATGTTGTGAGAGCTTTCATGGAGATAGAATAATTAAGACATAAACCAGAATGTGCATAAGTACGTTGGTGATGCAGGAGCTGAATGTATAAAGAAAAGAAGAGCCATGTGGAAACTGCCCATATGTTTACATGTGTTGCTAGGAGAAAAGAGGTTGAAGTTAGTAGCAAAGTTAAGGGTAAAAATGACAGCATCGAACTCTAAAGATGAACTGGTTGTGAGAGCGAGGTAACAAAGTTAGCTGGATACAGAGGAGGCTAGAGCTCAGAGCCAGCAATGGTAGTTCTGACGTCTCCTCCAGCTCCAAGCCCTTGAGGAACTTACGTGAAACTTCATTGTTCCTTCTAATGTAGCTACTTGCCGAATAAACTGTAAATAAACAAGACTTTTCATGATAAGTTTTTGCCTAGGAGACTACCTCAGACCTCGTCCCAGACAAAGAGCTAAGCATGAGCTAAATGGGAAGATCTGCAGTTGTACCTTGGTAGCTGTGATAAAGTTAAATCTGTGCCATGGCAAAGCTACAAGCTGGTCATGTGACCACTGCCTTAATGAAGCCAGCTTGGTGTAATTATCAGTGCTTGAAACACCTGCAAGGTTGGAAGTAGCAACATCAGTGGGTGAGTACCAACTAGTAGACACAGTCAAGGCCAGCAACTCAGAGGTCACCAGCTAGACAAAGGATACTTGGGTGGCAGGCTATAAACAGAATGTGATCGTATCCCTGGGTGTTTGGACCACCTCATTGACTCCGTCCAGGATAGCTCAGAAAATTAACTGATCTCAATACAGATAATCTGTCCTGCTTCTGCTGGGGCCAAAAGTAAACTCTGTAAACTCCTTAGACATTAAAGAGCAGGAGCTGTTCTTTTCGACTTTCAGCAGTTTCTCTCACATTCCCTCAGTTGGTGTGTGCTATGATACTGCTTAATAACGTTTGCATCCACATCACATATGCTCAAGATAGTCTGCATCATTAGACTTCATTGAACTTGGAGACACTGTAACAAGTTCATCTTTCCTGACCCTAGAGGGCCCACCATCTTTGTTCCTTCATTTGGTCATATGTAGATGAGCTGTGTAAAGTCCTGTCCTTAAAACAACAAAACAAAAAGTCAAGATATAACTAAGCTAACTTGCAGAGGATGCATGATTGTTAGGAGATCAGCTAGGACGACAGCAGCAGGCAGGGTGGAATTTCTTCTAGAGTTCAGATCTTATCTCTAAGCCTTTTAGAATGAGACTCGGTAGACTCTAGAGGTCTGCTGATTTTAGTGATACCTTCTGAGTTTGCCTAATCAAAAAACACCCGACTGCATACCAAAGTGAGGGTAAATGACTGTTAGGGATTTCGAGATGACCCAAGATAATTTTGGCTTATGCTACAACACCCAGTCCTCCCAGGAAGCAGAAGTAGAGACTGTGCAGAGCCTTCTTTGCAGCGCCCACTTCTGCAGATCACAGCCATCCACACTGCAGAGGCAGGCAGATTTGAAAATAACTTCTGCAATGTTCTGAATTCTTAGTGTGATTCTTAGGTAGCTATAAGCAATTATGATAAGGGTTCACTGACAGTCTAATCCTACATGGTTCTTTATAGACTAGAGAACTTTCAATTTGCAAGTTCTTTTTGGTCAGAAAATGACTATTTCACAACTATATATGACTGTAAAAAGGAAAATGTAAGTCCTAACTTTTTCATTCTTCTTGTTTATAATATTTATAGTTCCTTTTTTCTTTGCCTTGATTTCCATTTACTTCTTGTTTACTCAAAATTTTTAAAGGCTTTGTAGAAAGTAATCTGCCTGTATAATTTGAGCCTCTCCTCTGACAAGTTTATACCAAGGTTTTTTTTTATTATTATTATTATTTTAATCTTTGTCTAAGTCAATTTCCTGCAGTGATGGCAAACCACAAATGAAATTAGCCTGGTAAAGTTATTTTTTCTTTTTTATAGTAAGATAGAAACTTGATAGTCTGTTACTGTAGTTGCACAATTAACCTCTGTCACTTTTTGAAAATTATCTTCAAAGAACAATTTGTATCTTGAATATAAATGCTCACAAGGCAAATACCACTAAAGGAATAGGCTATAGACTGTTTAAAACTTTATCCTTAAGATATAAAAGTCTAAATTTGGAGCAGAGACTAAAGGAAGGACAATCCAGAGACTGCTTCACCTGGGAATCGTCCCATATTCAATCATCAAATCCAGATACTATTGTGGATGCCAGCAAGTGCTGGCTGACAGGAGCCTGATATAGCTGTCTCCTGAGAGGCTCTGACAGTACCCGAAAAATACAGAAGTAGAGACTCACAACCATCCATTGGACTGACTACAGGGTCCCCAATGAAGGAGCTAGAGAAAGGACCCAAGGAGCTGAAGGGTTTGCAGCCCCTTAGGACAAACAACAATATGAACTACCTAGTACTCTCAGAGCTCCCAGGGACTAAACCACCAACCAAAGAGTACACTTGATGGAACTAATGGCTCTAGCAGCATATGTATAGTAGAGGATAGCCAAGTTGGTCATCAATGGGAGGAGAGGCCCTTGGCCCTGTGAAGGTTCTATGCCCCAGTA
Organism: Mastomys coucha; assembly: GCF_008632895.1. Lineage (NCBI taxonomy): Eukaryota > Metazoa > Chordata > Mammalia > Rodentia > Muridae > Mastomys > Mastomys coucha. The sequence goes on from NW_022196898.1 coordinate 553,332, forward strand.
TAGGGGAATGCCAGGGCCAGTAAGCAAGAGAGGGTGGGGGTAGCCCCCAAGCAGGAGGAGAGGGGAGAGAGCAGGGGTTTGTTTTTGTTTTGTATTTTTTGTTTTATTTTTATTTTACCTTCTTTTTTTCTTTTTCTTTTTTTTCTTTTTTCTTTTTTTTAGAGGGGAAACTGGGAAAGGAGATATTGTATGACATGTAAATAAAGAAAATATCTAATAAAAAGTGGGACCTAAAAAAAAAGTCTAAATTTTTTTCAAATTCTGGAAGGCTTGGGTTCAATAAAGTCTGTAACTTGAATAAAATATATGTAAGCAATGTTTTGATTTTCTTTTGCACTAATTTATTTATATAGCTTGTCTATCACTATATTGTATGTGTGTGTCTGTTTGTGTGTGTGTATGTGTGTGTGTGTGTGTGTGTGTGTATGTGTGTGTACATGTGCATGTGTATACATGCCACAACACATATTTATTTCTGAGGACAACTTACAAGTAGTAGTTTTCACCTTCCACCATTCTAGCTATTGGGATTGAACTTAGGTCTTCAGGCTTGACAGCAAACACCCTTACATGTCTTCTCTCTTCCCATTTGTTTGTTAATATAAACAAATACCAAAAAAAAATAATCAAATGAAATAAAGAAATGTGTGGCAGAGAGATAGAGTACATGGTAAAGGGAAAGGACTCCCCACCCAGGAATCCAACGGAACCATTCACTAATGGAAAGCCAAGAATGTCAGTACATTTATCATCAGCTAAGTCCTCTCTCCCTTCCACACTGAGAGCCGGCAGCTCTGTAGGAATCTCACCAGAAATTCTATTTACAGGACAAGTATGGGCACTAAACCATTTGTGTAAGCAACTCTGGTGGCTCAATTCCTTTAAGATGCAGGTTGAGAGCCACAAAAACTGCATCTATGGCTATTGTTGAAGCAATGAATTCAGATTTTCCTTGATAATCCCATGCTCACACTTGGGTATGCTTGACTTTCTGCGAGTCTATTTTCTGGGTATTACCTGTACTCAGCCTGCTCTGCTGCAGGCGGCCAGCTCTGTACCCTCTCTGACATTCTTTTTGGCCCAGAACTATGTCTATGTCTGATTTCTGTACTTCAGGTCTCGAAGGACTCATGCAATGGATGCTAGTTCCCTTGCCCAGTTTCAAAGGTGTACAAGGATTTTATTGGGAGGGGAATGCAGGGAGATTGGTGGTGGGGTGAGGTTTCTCTCTACCCACAACCTGTACCTAGATTCTAAGAAAGGTCTAAGGAAGGCTACCTGTGCATTTTTGAATTCTCTATATTATATAAATTCATAAAAATCATGCACACATACATGCCATGGAAATAGAAGTGAAACTGCCCAGAGAACCAGAAAGGACAAATGGCAGGGGAGAGGGAGGAGGGAGGATGGGAGGATATTGTCAACATACATTTATACTTGTATGAAAAGGTCTGAATGAAGCCGACTTTTTTGTGCAATGAGCATGGCAATAAAATTCTCTTTAAAAATCTTAAAGCACTTAATGTAAGTGACAGAGAACCCAGAATATAGAAAGATGAATTTCTAAAAGTTAAATACCAGGATGGCAACTCAGCTCAGTGGGTAAGGATGCTTACCATCAAGCTTGAAAACCCCAATTTGAGGCCTAGAACCTGCACCGTAGAAACAAAGATCTAATGCCTATAAGTTTTCCTCTATCCTCCATATATAAGACTTAGCACACATATGTCCCATTTTAAAAAATGAATGAGTAAATAAATGTAAAACAAAGACAAATAATATCTCATTTCTGAGAGAGAAAAAATATACTTATATTCAAACTCATTCAACCTCTAGGAGAAATACTCCAGTCCGTCCTTTTCCCTTCCTTGTCCTCTTTCTTCTCTTCCTATTCTTCTCTCTCTTCCTTCTCCTCCCCTTCCTTCTTTTTCTCCTTCAGTGTGTTTTCATTCTTCCTTTCTTCTTAATGTTCTCTCTTCCTCATGTGGAACAGACTTGTGAGGTCTGGCTTTTTTCCCCAGTTTGGGAATTCATGGATGAATGTTAATAGAGTGCATTCAACCAAGATCCTTGATAAACCTACCACACATCACCACCTGGTCTTTGGATTAATGGTACAACACTTTGAGAGGGGCTGTAGAAGTTAGGCCCTATTCTACCTCCCCGTCCTATACTTCCAGAAATATGACTCAGACTCAAAATATATTTACAAATACCTTGGCCATGTAGCTAGGCTCTTCTCTGACTATAATCATAACTAAAATAACCCAATAATTTTAACCTGTATTCTACCACATGGTTTGTAACCAGTGCTCAGGTACCACATATCCATCTCTTTACATCTTTCTGGGTAACTCTTCCTCTGCCTGCCTCTATCCCAGAATCCCTTCTGTCTCCCAGATGTCCCATTTCTACTTCCTGTCAAAATCATAGGTTATAGGCTTTTAAGTTGACAGGTGATACATCCATAAAACACTATTATCTCTACAAAAGTCTCCAATGTAGTTTCTAAAATCCTGGTCTTTCACTCTGAGTGAAAATAACAGAAAAAAAGGGCTTAAGGAATTAAAAGAGGAAAAGTATATTTTGCACATGAAGGTAATTGTTGAGTTTACTCTTGCCAAACAAGGAGTCTTTAGAATCATGCATCTGTATCCTTTATGCCTTCTGCAATTCTTATACCCCAAGTGACTTCTCCCGAGTTTACTTCTATTGCCCCTGCTGACTGACAGGCTCTACAGATGCCCACTGCTGAAGTACAGCATTTCTAATAGGTCCTTATAGTGAGTAGCATGCCACATATGGTAGATTGTCAAGATTTGAATGTAAGAACATTCACTAAAGAGATAGACCCAATAAACAATTTAGTACAAACACATGCAAATGCATGTATAAATATTATTTATTTAATCACAGAAAATTCTCAAAAGTTTATTTTTTATTTATACTCTTGTGAGTATGTGCATGTGTATACATATAATAAGGCCAGAAGAAAATGTCTGCTCCTCTGTAAATGGAGTTATGGATGGCTCTGAGAAACTCCATGTGACTCAAGTCCTCCAAAAGAGCAGCAAGTGCTCTTAACTGCTGAGCCATCTCTATACCCAGATAATACATTTAGATACATTTATACATGTATATTTGCACATGTAAGCAAATGTGGTTATTTTAAAAATAGTTTTCTCATATGACATATAAATCTACAGGGATGCATATACTATATCTCTAGAGTCTAAGTCTAAAATCTGGAAGAAGGAAGAGTTGGTATCCCTCTATGAAGTTACTTAGGCATTTGGCTTCACTCTTTTGTTTGTTTGTTTGTTTTGTTTTTGTTTTTGTTTTTGTTTGTTTTTGAGACAGGGTTTCTCTGTATAACTCTGGCTGTCCTGGAACTCACTCTGTTGGCTTCACTCTTATTCAGCTTTCCAAGCTTCCAGTTGATTCAACACAAGTGTGAATGAGGTCCATCTGTATTAGTGAAAACAATTTGTCTTACTAGCTATACCAAATTCAGTGCTAAGACTCTTCCAATATAATCAAAATAATGCTTAATCAAATATATGAGCACCTCATGACTCAATGAGGTTCACATACAAAGCAATACAGTAAATTTTACTTTTAAAAAACATTTATACATAGATGCATATTGTGACATATTACATTCATAATTGCATGCTTGTGTATCTGTAATGAAGTAGTAAATATAAGCAAGAAAAACTGAAGTACCCATAATTTTACATGCTGACTCTTTGGACCAAGTGACCATTTATGAACTCTGTAGCATCTAGAATAATTTTGCAACAGTTACTCCTTGTATCCTCTTTGTTATCTAAATTATATACCCACCGTTTCCCCCTCCTCCTTCCTTAAGAAGAAGAGTTTTATTATTTTAGCTCTAGGAGAAATATTGCTGTTTAGGATAATCTGTCTGTGTACCTGACTTTCCAATCTGCCGTTGTCCATGTCATTACAGGCTTGCCTTCTCCCCGCCCCAACACTGGCCATGTTTAATTGGATATCCCATTGCTTCATCATGGTACCTGCAAAGCATAGCTCAGTCTGGATTCACACAAAGCGTTACTACTAATGGAAACACAGTAGGTCATTGGGCACATTTCCGATTATTTATAACATTTAAAGGTTTAAAAAAAATTGTTCAAGTAAAGCATAGTCTTAACTATTCAAAACTCTTATCCAATCTTGTTTTTATATAAATCATTTTGTGAAGTAACTGGCAGTAGTTTAAACTAAGCAGTGATTGCCAATTAATGTTTTCAGTCATATTATTATCTCTTGAAGATTTTATGTTGCCATAGAATGCTTATTACAAGTTGTTCTCATATAAAGGGTAAAATTGTAAATATCACCAGAATTTTGGACACAGCACAGGGAAAATTATAGTTCTTGTTGCTTCGGAATCAGAAAAGATCATTTAGATTTCTCAGAACTAGAAAGTGAACAATCACCGTCAATAAGTACAGAAATTGTAGCGAGGCATAAAACTCTATTCTCCATGAGTAAAATCATCTGCTCAAATCCAGTTTAGTTGTGCTGGAAATTATCACATATATTCTCTACCTGTTTCCCTCTACTTGGTCACAACTGTACTTCAAAACATTGAGAAGTTCACAAAGAAAGAGAACAACTTCCTGAAACTGTTAATTATGTGACACCCCCCCACACACCCAACACACACACATTAGTTTCACTTAAAAAACTCCACTTTCTGGGCTCCAAAGTGAAGATGGTTATACTTTGGACCAAAGGGAAGGACAGTACTGACTAGAGGAAGGGAATTGGACATGGTCTGCAGAGTGTCCAAGTCACATTATATTTACAGTGAGTCCTATTAGTATTTATTTTAATATGATGTAGTGTTTTTTCCTCTGAAACAAATATTAGACAATAGCCTCATTTGGTTCCTTAGAATGTAAAGTCTTATTTTTCAAGAAGTGATTGAAGTCCCTTGAAAAGATCTTGTGCACTTGCAATCATCTGATTGTAGAGCATGTTGATATTGTCAAGTAAAACAGAGATCATTTAAGAACCCTTCATCTGTGTTTGTGTGCTTTTCCTAGTGAGATGGAGTTACACTCATGCATCACTCTAAATTCTTCACATGCATTTTCCAGTTCTCCTGCTTGGACCTCTTCATTCCTACTTGTTCTTGCCCTGTGTATTTCTTTCATGTTCAGATTTCCCTAACTGACGGATATGTGTACACATTTCTCTTCATAAATAAATATCACTTTATAAACTTAGAAAAGCAGGCATGAAGTTATTAGAAAAGCAACTGGATAAAATAAGGCATCTTATCCTTCAACTCTCTTTCTGAAGGAGGAAAATTGAGGATAAGCAGTCCTCTTCAAGTGGCATTTTGAAATTCTAACCCTCTGGTAAAACGTTTAGTTAAAAAATTAGATGATAATCATTAATACTATTAGCAAAATTCAATACATACACATATTTTACACACAATACATGGATGTACTGGATATACAAATTCCACAAATATACATCACATGCTGTGAAACAAAATATACCCTCCACACATCATATACATGATACAAACATAAAATTCAGAATACACATACTCCATATACACCACATACACACAACACAAAATATGTGCTCTCCACATATACACACAACACACATGTAATGTGACGGCAGGTCATGTCAGAACATACCACACACTAGGCCCGAACAGTTCCACGTGTAAGAGGTTTAATTGAGAGGAAGAGAGGGGGCAGTAGCGTGGAAAGATAGGAGGGGGAGAGAGAGAGATGGAGGAATGTTCCCCGTATATGTATGGGTTCTGACATAGTGGCTGCAGGTAAAGGTGGGAAATGAGCCCAGTGGATTCTGGGAATATGGTGCCCGTTGCCCTGGCAACAGGTTTGTGGACCAGCCCAGACCTCACCATAGGCTTTGGATGCCCTGATGCTAACAGTGACTATGTGTTTTTGAGCATTTGATACTAAAATACAATTAGAAGGTACTTTGGGTCTTGTAGAATTCATCTTAGCTTTGCTTGTATGCTTTGCTAAATTAAATCATGGATGGATTCAATTAGTTTTCCTCAGATTCTCAAACAAAAGACTTGAAGCAAGCTTTAAGCAGGCAATAAGAATCAGTACATGTCTCTGACTGTAGTTCCAGCCATACATTTACATCAGTAGAGAGTGTTTAAAATGGAAATTCTGCTCAGAGACAAATGAGCTCTCTGAAACAGTCACCTTGAGACAACTATATAAGAAAAACAATGTCTTATGCTTAGCTTTAGAGTTCTTGGCCCATGAGCTAGCTGCTTCATGCCTTCGAGTAGAATCCCTAAAGAAGTGCTATAGTGATTGTTACTTAGTACTTAACTTTTCCAAATGATTGCTAATTAGTATATAGCCTTTCCAAGTGCACAACAACCACCTTGGGGAAAACAGAAGTGCTTTCCTTTTGGAAAATTGGGATGATGTTGTCTTATTAAAATGCATTTGAATATGTAGGACAAAAGATAAAAATGGATAATAAAGCATAAGTTACCCACCCGATAACCTAGTACTCTAACCATGAGCCACCTCAGCAGTCTGGTCCCATGTGACTGCACAAGCACTAGCAATTATAAAGTAGTACCCACCCCTATCAATAACTTAGTTTTTAAAATATCCTTTCTTCAAGATAGTGTAAGATTCTGGTGAGCCTTAGCTTACCAGGGGAATCCCTGAGTGAATGACAAGGAGCCGGGAATCAATGCAAAACAGCGAGAGGAATTTATTGTTCCAATGCATTGGGGTTGTCTTACATCAATAGGAGAAGTAGTGGGCAACCATGCACAGCTAGATCAGTGAGCTTTTATACAGATTTCAGAGCAGCAACCATTAGGCACAATATGAATGGCAGAACAGTGTGACTATTAAACTGATTGGTCTCTAGGGAATGAGGTGGCAAGGACTTCCCTTGTCTGTAGGTGGCCAACAGTCATAGAATGTGTCTGCTCTGGGTTTCTCCCACCTGCAGGTGGTTGATGGTCAGTCAGTCCATCCCCCAGTGGTGTAAGGAATGTAATTAAGTCTCTCCCTTTCGGAGCGGAGGAGTGCCTAAGTGCTTCATGACCTTCTCTTCAAGGAGTGGAGGGGTCTTGTGGAGTTTTCCAAACACCCTGAGCTGACCTCTTCAAAAGTACATCCAACAATGGTAAGTCATTATTACTTATTAGCAGCAGGGATTGGTCTAAAGTGTATACATTAATATTCAACAGTATTAACATAGATATGATGGGACTCTTCAGTCATGAAATATTTCTGGTATTAATAAAACAAAACATATTATTTGGTGTCCAATATAGTCTTTTTTTTTTCTTTTTTTTTT
>NW_022196898.1:568399-605956 GCF_008632895.1 Mastomys coucha
GCAGGGAAGGGGCAGAGGAGGACGCTGAACCCCCTCTGTCACTAGGAAGCTGAGAGGATCATGTCCCTCCCAATATAGTCTTGAACAAGAAAAAAATCAAAATCACCATAAAATTACTCTCTAATTGATTAAAAATTTAATTTAGTTCATAAAATACTATAGGATGGGCATTTGACTTCAGTTTTTAATAAAGAATATTGTAATTTCTAAATATAATCAATTTTGACATCTGAACTAATTTTGAGTTATGAAAATTATAAATTAGCAAAGCTTAAAAGATTCTATGATGTCACAAAGCAAGTGAGAGAAAATTTGGATTTAAACTAGAACTTACTTACTGGTAAGAATGGACTCTTACTACTATTGATGTATTTAATATAGGAACCACACCTTGTCGAGCATTATGTTGGGTGTGTGTCTAAAAGTAAACATACAAATTACCTCTACAAATGTAATCCCCATCTTAAACTATGAGTAGAGACCCCATACACGGTCACACATGGAGTGTGGATATTACAAAGCACCTGACAGCAGTAAAGAGTTTTCTGTATGCATAACAACAAGCAATTCAAACACATCATGAGTCTGATGGAGCTAGCCTAGCTCACAACAAGCCCACTGCAGTGTTGGTTCTGAACACACACGGGCTATTTGAAATGTACAGGATATCACATCACACAATGTCACTGAACTGTAGGCACCACACTTCAGATTCAAGAATAGTATGTTATGAACTCTTTTGATTTCACTGTGGGTACAGGATTTTCTAGTCTTAGAAAAGCACAGTGTTTTAATTATGGAAAGCAGACTTTTAATACGCACCTGCTATCACTCCTTAGCATATATCAAATTAATATATCTTTAGGTTGATTTTATTCAAATATTACATATGTGAAATTGCTGTTTGACTCACCTGGATTTTCCAAAAAATATCACTTAGTGAATTTGACTTTAGAAGGGCAGAATTTACAAAAATTTCTGAAACAGCCCTAAACATACATTTGATACATTTAGTTATTCAGAGATGCATTCTCAGCATTGACAGTTACAAAATCAAATTATGGATCAACTGAAAAACATTGAAGATGACTTGTTGAGGTAGAAATTTCTGGTTTCTTAACAGCTCAGTTGTGTTACTTGATGTTTTTCTGGAATCTGTCATGGGAGAGGGCATGTGATGTTTTGCTGAAAACGGATATGTGAGAGGGTGCATGATGGTTAGAAAGAATATAAACTGAACACCACAGAGGTGAGAGGATGCTCTTGCATTGCTGTGCTGTGCAACATGTCACTGGTCTTCATTGGTTTTCACTGGTCTTCATTGTTTTCATTTCATAGACAGAAACACACCAAAGAACTTCTGGTATTCAGGCTGATTCAGGCCACTTCTGTTAGTTTGTGGCAATCTTGCAGAGCGTTACTGTTTCTGCTGGATCATGCTGCGGTTGCTGTTTCACGTTGGTGTTTGCTATTGAACTGGACTGCTGTCATCCTGACAAAGAAAAGTGCAATCACCCCAAGGAACGACTTCTAAATAAGTCCACAACCCCATTTTCCTATTAACTTTCTTTTCCCCTTACTTCTGGTCCATGGGCTAGAAAGGAAGTTGAAGTGTTTAAAAACCCTAAATAAAGTGGGTTTTGAAAAGATTAAGCCTACAACTTATATCCTTTAATGTCAAATATTCAGCTAACACTTCATTCCTTTTTTATTAGATATTTTCTTTATTTACATTTCAAATGTTATCCCCTTTCCTGGTTTCCCCTCTGAAAACCCCCAACACCACTTCCTCTCCCCCCTGTTCACCAACCCACCCACTCTTGCTTCCCTGTCCTGGCATTCCTTCACACTGGGGCATCAAGCCTTCACAGGACCAAGGGCCTCTCCTCTGGCATTGATATCCTACAAGGCCATCCTCTGCTACCTATGCAGTTAGAGCCATGGATCCCTCCACGTGTACACTTTGGTTGGTGGTTTAGTTCCCGGGAGCTCTGGGGATACTGGTTGGTTCATAATGTTGTTTTTCCTATGGGGCTATAAGCTCCTTCATCTCATTCTTTGTGGAAAAATAAGCAAACTTATCTATCTAATTAGAATTCAAGTTTGCTTTCCTTTTCAATGATGATGAAAGCAAATGCATACCAAAATTATTGAATAATATATTACTTTATAATTTTTTGGCAGTATATGTTTGATTATATACTGGATGTAGATAAAATGTATTTATTGGAGCCCAGGGCAGGTACTGGTTAACTTTATTTGGACAGAATATATCAAGTGTAATTTGAAATACAGATATTTGTATAGGCCAAGGCATAAAGGCAAGCCAAGAAAGACTTGTGTGTGAAAATTTGGAATATGAGAAAGTGCCACATATATTCAAAGAATTAAAATGTCACCAGTACATTATATTATCAGAACTGTAAATACCAATAAAATAAATTGAAGATGGAGACATATAAGAGTGGGGATTCAATGACTAGATAACCTTGCATAAGGAATTCACATTTCTGTAGCAGGTAATGAAAACCCATTCATAAATTGTTATGAAAAACAACACTTAGCAATACTTTATTTTAGAAGCTCTTCTTGGGCAATCATTTGGAGGGAAAGAAACTAAAGAAATAAACAAGAAGGCCAATTATCAGAATCAGTTTCGATACTTGATTTTAACAAAACAACAACAAAGTCCAATAAGATAGTGTACAACCCACCTTGTCATACTGATGAAAGGCTGGTGAGAATTTCAAAAGCATGCACTTTCAAAGGATTTTTTTCTGCTTTAAGAAGCAGTGCCCTCTTCTCACAAACGTCAGCACTTGATGGGCTTCTGAGACCAGCAGCTAGCACAGCAGCTTCATGGAATGCTACAGATGTAATGGAGGAAGGACCAACCACAACTACAAGGATAGATCAAACTGGGCAGTGGACCAGGGACATCCTCAAAGGGCCAGATTCTCCAGAAGAGCTGATTCTGGAGCTTTACCAAGGATGCTCCCTGTGATTTCAGCAGTGCACATGGGTCTAAGGTCACCCTACAGGGCAAGAAGTTTTTTTTTTTTCTTCTTTCTGTTGATACTATCATTTCAATTACAGTATTGTAATAGTGAGATTGTAGCAATTGGACTGCCATCATGCATTGCATGTTGAGATACAAATTACTTGTTGCTTAATTTGTGTTGCTGTTTGCTTGCTGTCGCCTTAATAAAACTTGACCAAAAACAAGTAGAGGAGGAAAGGGTTAACTTGCTTACAGAATATACTCTGTTATCTAGAGTCATCAAGGAGAGAAGTCAAACCAGGAGCTTGAAGCAGAAACTGTGGAGGAAGGTTGCTTGAAAGCTTGTTGTTTTTTGTTTGTTTGTTTGTTTGTTCTTGTTTGTTTGGCTGAGCAGCTGGTCTTCATATACATAGGCCCAGTTGCCTAGGGATAATGCCACCCAGAGTGGGCTCCGCACTCAATAGAAACATTCAGATAGATGCTTACAGGCTAATTTGCTGGAGGCAATTCCTCAATTGAGGTTCTCTCTTCCCTCCCTACTCCTTGAAATTGACATTACAGCTTAGCCACTATAATTTGTAAGTGATTAGACACCACTTGGACCCACAACACAAATAAGTAGAAAAAAATACATATAACACTCAGACGTCCTTCGGTTTCTCAGCCTGAAAGATGGAACAAATGAGTTTATTGTAGGATGTCCTTGTGTTCAGAGAGGAAGAGATGAGAAAAGTAGTCATCTGTTTATCAAGGTCTAGTCCATATTTTTCTTTTAAGTAGTTTATCAGAGATGAGATCCAATTGTCCCTTTTTCATTGGATACTTTCTTTATTTACATTTCAAATGTTATCCCCTTTCCTGGTCCCTTCCCCCCCTCAAAACCTCCTATCCCATCCCCCTTCCCCTGCATCTATAAAGGTGCTCCCCCACCAACCCACCCACTCCTGCTTCCCTGTCCTGGCATTCCCCACACTAGGGCATAGAGCCTTCACAGGACCAAGGCCCTCTCCTCCCACTGATGCCCAACAAGGCCATCCTCTCTGCAACATGTGCAGCTGGAGCCATGGCCCCCTCCATGTATATGCCTTGGTTGGTGTTTTACTCCCTGGGAACTCTGGGGTGTCTGGTTGGTTGCTATTGTTGTTCTTCCTATGGGATTGTGCATCCCTTCAGCTCTTTCAGTCCCTGAATTGTCCTGAGTATCTCTACAACCCCCTTGGTTTAGAGGAGTGGCACTCAACCCTGAGAATGATATCATACTTTCACACAGTTCCTCATGTTGTGCTGAGCTCTCACAATACATTTTTTTAACTGCTACATCAAAACTAATTCTGCTACTGTTATAAACTATCATGCAAACACTTTTGGAAATGGAGGTTTGCCAAAGGCCAAAGGCGTCACCTCCCCCACGTTGAGAACCTGTGGTCTAGACTGTCACCAGCATGCTAAAACAGAAGTAACACATGCAAGCTGTCTGACTTCCCACATAGCAGAACTAAGATTAGATGCTGTTGAGGAAGGTTTAATCTTGTGAGTAAAGATTTTAGGTACCTATCAGGAGATGAGTGCAAGAGCTAATAGCTTCTCTGGATTTGTGGGTTCTCAGTTTTGTTTTGTTTTCTTTTGTTTTATTTTATTTTTAATTTGTGAGTTGATTGTTAAATGCAGGTGCTGTTTCAAAGTAAGTCATGCAAAGTTATATAAATTACATTTTAAGGTAACACAAGCTTGGGGACCATCACTTCTGCTTTACTGCATTTTAATCCTATCTGTTTTGCAGGAGTAATATACATTGTGTAAAGTTTATCCTTGTATTATTCAAAGGTTGCCTTCTCTGCCCCCATCTCTGGTTGCAAACCAGACATGCCATTGTAACGGTTATTCTAAGAATTTCAGGTCTCAATGTTGTGAAAACATTGCTCCCCTTTTATACTCTCATTTGTCAATAAAAGCTGATCAGCTGGTGGCTGAGCAGAGGAGAGAATAGGGTTGGACTTCAGATCCCAGCCGGGGAGAGGTAATGAGAAAAGGAATAGAGGACTCATCTCAAGGAAAGGGTCCAGAAGCCAGCCTGGGAACACACCTGGGGCAGAGAGCCAGATCAATACTGAAATGACTAAAATACACCTGTCTTGGAGATTTCAGCTGGAGGTAGCCAGGCCATTTTTAGAGGATTAAAATAGACTGATACTGGTCAGCTATTGTGCTGTAAAGCTTGACTACATGAACTTGCTAGTCTCTGTCTCATTTGTTTGGGAGTTTGGCAGGATAAAGAAAAAGATTATCCCTTTGAAAACAGCACTCACAGTGTTTATGTTTCTGGTCTCTATATCGTGAAAATACTACTCTGTCCAATTCATTGTTCAGTGTGGTCATGTTGAAAAGAATTTGACATGCCCAGAGTATAATAATCTGCCCCCCCCCCTTTAAAAAAGGCATAACCCTGAAATGCTACAAATCAAAATTAGGCTTCTAATTACCTAGAACTAAAATAGTAATAAGTAAAATCCTGTAAATATAGACTAAATGTAAACATGTAGGCTAAAAAATGAACCATGCTGCATTTGCGACCTTGAACAACATAGGCAACTAAGACAGTGAACTCCCAGACATGTAATGTCATCTCACTTAACAAAACTGGCCTATAACTGAAGGTTTCATACGTGGTATTCATTGGAACATAATTATTGCACATAGTATGAATTTCATAGAGACAATTTCTCTTATATATGGTATGCGCTCGGGTCACACCCATACCCTCCTCTTCCACTGCTCTCCCTCCTTCTCCACCACCAAGTCTCTCTCCTCCCCTTAGCCTCTCTTTACTTCCATGCTGTGTGTGTGTGTGTGTGTGTGTGTGTGTGTGTGTTGTGTGTGTCTAGTCCAACATCCACTTGAGGAAAACATGCTACTTGTCTTCGTGAGTCTTCTGTGCATCATCCATTTCAACAAATATGATGATATATCCAGTTGTACTCATTTTCCGTAAAATGCCATAATATTATTTATGCCATAAAATGTATCTTATATATTTTTTTGTTGTTGCTTAATAAACCCCATTGTGTATATATATACCAGATTTTTCTTTAATTGTTCATTTGTCATTTTTTTAGGCAGGGTATATCTCTTTTAAAAATATATAATAATTTCTTTACTGCTAATATAAGAAAATACAGTTCAACCGTGTGTTAAATTACAGTTGGAAGTTCATCCTTCAAACATTTTTTAACAAAGTACTTCACCCTAGGGACTGGTGAAGCAAAAACCTATAAACAGGACAATAAGATGAACAAGTGAAGCAGCGCCTCCTAGTGGTTATAGTTGGGAAAAAGGCATATAAAATTAAACTACAGACAATGAGGACCCTGATACCTGGGGAAGCATGTTTGCAGACACTGGCTTAGACCTAAGGCATTTAGGGGAAGGGACTTAGAAACAAAGGCCTAAGTGCACAGCACTTCCTCCTTCAAGGTTGACAGGCAGGGAGCATGTTTGTCTGCTGTGTATTTGAAAGCACTCTCCTCCCTCCTCAGTTCTTTTATCAAAAATCATGTGTGCATTTATAAGTCTAGGTCTTTAATTTGATTGCATTGACCAACATGTCTTTTTGGGGGGCCAATACCATGCAGCTTTTGTCACTCTAAGTTTGTAGTACAACTTGAAATGGGGGATGGTGAAACCTCCAGCAGTTTTTTTATTATTCCCAATTGTTTTAGCAACCCTGTTCTTTTTTTTCTTTCTTCTTCTTCTTCTTCTTCTTCTTCTTTTTTTTTTTTTTTTTTTTTTTTTTTTTTTTGTTCATATAAAGCCAAAAAGTTCCCTTTTAAGATCTGTGAAGAATCTTGGAGTCTTGGTGAAGACTACATTGAATCTGTAAATTGTTTTTGTAGACTAGCCATTTTTGCTATGTTAATCTTACCAATCTATGAGCATGGGAGATCTGTCTTGGGGCCTCTTGAATTTCTCTTTTTCAGTTATTTGATGTTTTTCCCATACAAGTCTTTCACCTGTTTGAACAGAAATACCGCAAGATCTTTTATGTTATTTTAGGCTATTGTGAAAAGTGTTGTTTCCCTGTTTTGTTTTTCCTCAAACTGTTTGTCATTTGCATATAGGCTGGCTATTTATTTATTTATTTATTTATTTATTTATTTGTGAGTTATTTTTATGTCCAGCTACTTTGCTGCAAACATTTATCATCTATGAAAATTCTTCAGTGAATTTTTAGGGTCACATAGGTACACTATAATATCACCTGCAAATAATGATACTTCCACTTCTTCTTTTCTAATTTGTATCCCATTGATCTACCTCATTTGTTCTGTCTGTCTAGCCAAATCTTCAAGTATCACGTGCAATTGGTAGGGAGAGTAGAAACCATTGTCTTGTTCTTGTATTTTTGACTGTGAACCTAGCCTTTACCAGCTGAGCCATCTCTCCAGCCCTCATTGTCTTGTTCTTATTGTAGTGGTCTTCCTTTGACTTTCTTTCCATTTAAGTGAATATTGGCTATGGGCTTGCTGTAAACTGTCTTTATTAGGTTGATCTATTCCCGTTATATTTCTAATCTCTCCAGGACATGTATCATGAAGTGGTGTTTTATTTTGTCAAAGGTCTTTTCTACATCTAAGAGAATGAATGTGGTTTTTGACATTCAGTTTGTTTATATGGCAGATTACACTTACTAATTTGTGTATGTTGAAGCATCTTTGCATCTCTGGGATGAAGCCTATTTCATCATAGTGGGTGATCTTTGCAATGTGTTCTTAGATTTGGTGATTTGGTTTGCAAGCATTTTATTTTATTGGAAACTGGTCTGTAATTCTTAGTTGGATCTTTATGTGGTTTGGGTATCAGAGTAACTGTGACTATATCTGTTGTGTGGAATAAGGTGAGAAGTATTATCAATAACTGTTCTTTGAAAGTCCAGTAGAATTCTGAGCTAAAACCTTCTATCCCTACACTTTTTTTTTTTTGAGAGTGATTTGGTAAACTTTTAATTATTGCTTTTATTTTACTAAGTACTATAGGTCTCCTTAAGTTTCTCTCTGATCTTGGTTAAACTTTGGTAAGTGGTATGTATTAAGGAAATTGTCTATTTCTTTTAGATTTTTCCAGTTTGGGGTAGTGTAGGTTTGTAAAGCATATCATTGTCATTGTCAGGATTTCCTCAGTGTCTGTTCTCATGCACCTTTTTTCATTTCTAATTTTATTAATTTGGATTCTCTCTCTTTTAGTTAATTTAGATATAGGTTGGTCACTCTTGTTTGCTTCATTGATTCTATGTAATTTTTATTTACTTATTTCAGCACCGACTTTGATTATTTCTTGATGTCTATGCCCTTTGGGTATAATTTCTTATGTTTGTTCTAGAGCTATCAGGTATGCTGCTATTAGTATGAAATCTCCTCAATTTATTATGTAAGCACTATAAAATTTCCTCTTAGAAACTCCTTCATTGTTTTTCAGTATGCTGTATTTTCATTTTCATTCAATTTTAAAAGACTTTAAATTCCTTCTTATTTCTGTCTTGACACATTTTTTATTCTGTACAGGGTTGTTCAGTTTTCATGAATTTATAAGCTTTTTCTTATTCCTGTTGTTGTTGGTATCCAGCTTTAATCCATGGTGGTCACATAGGATGCTGGGTGTTATTTTAATTTTCTTGTATCTGTTAAGACTTTCTTTGTATCTGATTATGTTGTAGGCTTATATTTTTCAAAACCTACTTTAATAAGGGCTCTTAAGTGCTTCAACCTCCCTTATAGCCTACTGACCGAAGGTCAGGGAGGAAAATGGTTAATAGGACATGGGGGGCATGGACCTCTTTAGAAGTCATTCTTTGGAGTGACTCCAATCTTCATTGTCAGCAGTCCAGTCCATTAGCAAAACTTCAAATATGAATAAGCAGCAACAGCTTGATCTAGAAGAAATCTCAAAGCTCTACAAATCAGCATGACTCTACTGAAGCAACAAGAAGCAGCCAGAACACTGCCAGAAGTTTCTGTCTATGATCAAAGAAGAAAGCAAGAAAAGCCAATGCCAAAGCATTATTCACTGTCTATTGGGCTATACTTATATTCTTTCCAAACATCATACATCCTCTCAAGCACTCCAGTAAAACACTACATGCCCTTTCATCAGACAGCTTCTGGACAAACATCGCATGCCACAAATGAGTCTCGTTGGAGACTCCCACTTCAGTATGTAGTCAACTTTTGGAGAAACTTCCATGAGATACAGAGAAGGAGGTATTTTTTTTGTGTGTGTGTGTGTTACAGTGAAACTTTCTGTAAATAGATGTTAGGTCCACTTAGTCTATAGCTTCTGTTTCCTCCAACATTTCTTTGTTTTCTTTTTGTCTAGATGTTTTCTTTTTGTCTATTGGAGAGAGTAGGGTATCGAAGTCTCCCATTATCAGTGTGTGAGAGTAAATATGTGATTTAAGCTTTAGTAGTGTTTACTTTATGAACTTGGGTGTCCTTGTGTTCAGAACATAGAACTTTGATGTTAAAAACCTCAATGTCCTTTTGGTGGAGTTTCCTTTTGGTGAGTATGCAGTGTACTTCCCCATCTCTTAGGATTAGTTTTGTTTAATGTGAATTTCTCAGACATTATTAAAACGGCTATACCAGTTTCCTTCTTATGTCCCTTTCCTTGGAATATCTTTTGTCAATCTTCAACTCTCAGGTAATGTCTATCCTTGATGTTGGGGTATCTTTTTCAGATGCAGCTGAAGATTGTACCTGGACTTTACATTCATTCTGTTAGTCTGTGCCTTTTTACTGGGGGAACGAGACCACTATTGTTCAAAGAGCAATGTTTATTGATCCCCATTATTGTTATTTTGTTGTGGTGGTGATGTTGGTGGTGATGATGGTGGTGGTGGTGATGTTGGTGGTGATGATGGTGGTGGTGGTGATGGTGGTGGGTGGTGGTGCTGTGTGTGTGTGTGTGTGTGTGTGTGTGTGTGTGTGTGTTTCCTTTCTTTGGAGGGTTTTTGTTCTTTGGTTTCTGTTACCCTTTTTGGTTTTTTTTGAGGGTAGATGTGTGTTTTCTGGTAGGAAATTCTCTGGGATCTTAATAGGTATGGCCTTTGGGTTTCTGGATAAAACGTGTTTCCCAGTTACAGGTATTGGGTGATGAAATGTAGAAATGGAGAAAGGAGGGAACTAAGGAAGTCCACAAGAGAGAAAAAAGTAGAGTGGTCACCAAGACTTGATTAGTCCCCAGGGAATGGATATAAAGAATAAGGAGAAGACATAACAAGTGGTCTGATATAGAGCTGGGGATGAGACCTGGGGATTTAGTTTGGAAGAGAAGAAGGAAAATGAAGATCCAAAGTGTGCCTTTACTGGCCAACTTGCTTCTCTGGCAGGTATGGTTGGTGGGATCTCTGGAAATGCCTACTAGAGTTGGGGCAGAAATAACAGGATGGGTGAGGAGGAAGGTTGGAGGAGATCTTCATATCTATGATCAGCTGGAGATTGGGCAGAGAGTAGGGGGAGGTTGCACCATGCAGCCTAAGACAGGTTTAGGAGTATGAGTCAGAGATTAGATTTAGAGGAGGAGGGAGATGTGATGATCTGCAGTTAGTGTACCTCCTTCCCTGGCTGGAGTGCTAATTTTGAATTTTCAGTCTTGTAAAGCACACAATGTGCAGAAAAATCATAGCTTCTGAGTTCAAGGACAGCAGCAGTATACTGCCTCTAAGTTGTACTGAAGTAAATTCATTCTGGCAACACATACGATGCTTAAATTTAGACAGATTCAACTGAGCTTTTAAAAAGTAATTTCAAAACATATCTCGGGCCATTTCTGAGAATTTCATGATTGAGAGAAGGCAAAGAGAATTTAAATTCATCTAAATTATCAGACTGCAAAAGCCTGGCAGATTCTTCTTTCTACCATGCTGCAAGCACAATAAGAAAATGAACCAAATATGGAGATACTAAAGCATTTAACAGTGATTTACATAGCTCTGCACTGGCAAAACCCCCTGATCTTAGGCAATACAGTGATTTACATCGCTCTGCACTGGCAAAACCCCTTGATCTTAGGCAATACAGGGATGTGCATATATTTACTTCACAATACAGATGTTGAAAATATATTTTTAATGAGTATGTCTCTTTTATGGATTTTTGACATGGTTGGCATAAATCTAAATTTCTAGCATTTTAATTTCTTACCGGTTTTGCATTACAAAATATCAGATGAATAAATAATCATCATGTATAAACATAATGTTCAAAATAACTTCAAAATTGCACTGTTCCTTTTCTGTTCCTACTAAAATTCAAATCCTGTCTGCAGATTGCAGCCAAATTTATTATTATTTAATTTTTTTGTTACATCCACTCAAAATTTTTTTTTTAAAAAAACATTTTTATTAGGTATTTTCTTTATTTACATTTCAAAAGTTATCCCCTTTCTCAGTACTTCCCCTCGGGAAACCTATTCCATCCCCCTCTTCCTGCTTCTATGAGGGTGTTCCCCCACCAACCCACTCACTTTCACCTCCCCACCCTGGCATTCCCCTATACTGAGGCATCTAGCCTTCACAGGACCAAGGTTCTCTCCTCCTATTGATGTTCAACAAGGCAATCTTCTACTACAGTCTTTCCCTTAAGTCTTCCATTGGGGACCCTTTGCTCAGTCCAATGGTTGGCTGCGAGCATCTGTATTTGTCAGCTTCTGACAGAGCCTCTTAGGAGACAGTTATATCAGGCTCCTGTTAGCAAGTACTTCTTGGCATCTACAGTAGTGTCTGGGTTGGGTGTCTGTATATGGGATCCCAGGTGGGGTAGTCTCTGGATGGCCTTTCCTTCAATCTCTGCTCCATACTTTGTCTTCGTATTCCCTCCCATGAGTATTTTGGTCCCCCTTCTAAGAAGGATGGAAGCATCCACATTTTGGTCTTCCTTCTTCTAGAGCTTCATGTGGTCTATGAGTTGTACCTTGGGTATTCCGAACATCTGGACTAATATCCATTTATCAGTGTGTTCTTTTGTGACTGGGTTACCTCAGCCAGGATGATATTAGAAGCTTATCTTCATGTTAGACCCTGCTATTCATATTATTTGTTTTATGGGGAAATATGCTACATAATTTACAGAAACAGAAATGATCACATCCTGTTTTCCTGGAAGTTTAAACATCACTGTATTATGTACACGAAGAGAATATAACAACCAGGACTTGTGCCCATTTCTCTCTGCTTATTAGGGAACAAATATCAGTATAGGAACAGGTGTCACTCAGCTCTCTGCCAGCTTCATGCCCGCTGCCAAGCCTGAAGTTGTAGAGGGATCTATTAGCTATGTGTCACTAGTTTATGACCATCCTCACTTTTTGTTTATTTGACTTTGTTTATTCTTCTCTCATGCATGAAATCCTAACCAAAATTTCTCCTCCCTCCAAACCTCCCAGTTCCCCCTTCCCCTTCCCACTCCCCCAGATCCTCTGCTCTTCAGTTTCCCTTCAGAAAAGAAGAGTCCTTTCAAGGATATTGACCAAACATGGTATAACATGATACAATAAGACTAGGCACAAACCCTCATATCAAGGCTGGATAAAGCAACTCAGTAGGAGGAAATGGATCCCCAAAATACACAAAGAGTCAGACACTCCACTTCCACTGTTAGGAGTCCCATAGAACAGCAGTCTCCACACCACAGCATATATGCTAAGGACCTAGATTAGACCTCTGCAGGCTCTCCTGCCCCAAGCCCCTGCCTGATCTCTTCTTTCTCCATCCCTGCAAGCTCCCAGTCTGTCTGCAAAATCCATTCTTTTTCTCCTTCCTAGGAAGAATCCATGTTCTCCCCGCCCCCATGAGCTCTCCTTGTTACTTAGCCTCTCTGGGTTTGTGAATTGTTGCATGATTATCCTCTTCTTAATGACTAACATTCATTTATAAATGATTACATACTGTTTGGTTTTAAACCTGGAACAAATTGTTGAGGTGTCTGTTTAACCTGGCTGCTCAGGTTTTCTGCATGTCTTTATCCCTACCTGCTACAGGGCACTGCTGGCCAGCATACCCCTCCCTCTACTCTGAACTTTCCAGCCCAGTAGACTGAGCTGGAATTCTTTATATAAATAATATAAATAATCTTTATATAAATATATTCTTTATATAAATAATCCAGATATTTTGATTACATACTCTTTTTGTACCTTTGGGATTCCTGGCTTCTCCACTTGGTTCACCTGGTCTCCCCTCTGCCCACACACCCCACCTCCGGGTCTTGTACACTCTGGACTCTGCTGGATGTCCCTTCTGATGGCTATGCTTTACCACACACCCACAATAAACCTCAGGATGTTTTTCGAGTTCTTCACATTTCTCTATAGTTTTTCTTTATATGGATCTGGAACATGGAAGGAAGAGGAAGGAAGAGGAGAAGGGAGGAGATGGAAGGAGATAAAAGGGGAAAAGGAGAGGAGAGAGGAGAGGAAGGGAGGGGATAGAAAAGGGGAAAGGGAGAGAAAGAAGAGGAGAAGTAAAATACATTTATGCAAAAGTTTAATGTGACTGATAACTCTAAAGGTGACAGATCATGATTCTGTCATCTTATGATGTAGGGAAAAAGACAATCATTTCAGTAAAATCAAAAAAATGAATGACATGTCTTTATAATGCCTATTACTATATATGCAAAATTGCATATATAATTATATACTATAATTATATATAATAAATATTTATTTATTATTAAATATATTTAATATGTTTTATTAGTACATATTCTCACTTATAAATTCATGTCAGCTGTTAAGTAAAGGATAATCTTGCAATCAAAAAACCCAGAGGGGCTAGATAACAAAGAGGGCACAAGGCGACATATGGATTTTCCTGGGAAGGAGAAGCAGAATAGGTTATACAGATGGACTGGGAGTAGATTGGGATAGGAATATATATACTATTATAAATAAGTATATAATTTATTACATATAATAAAGTTATGTATGCAATTTACCATATATTTGTATGGTAAAAGCCATTACATATATTATGTAATATATAGTATATTAATATATTATGAACAGAAACAAAACATTCTGAAAATTTTAAATATTTGTTAACATGATGTTAAAATATATCTATTTGAGACTACTTTAGTTGACCTTTTGTGAACTTATCTCCAAGTAAAATTTATATTTTAATAGAATCCTTTGCTGAGAATGAACTAGATGCATTGGGATGAATAGATGTACAACAACGAAGGAAAGGAAGACCAGCATTCAGTAGGAACTGCAGGAGAGTGGATGGGAGTCGGATAGACAGAGTCATGTCAGGGGCCATGGGAAGGAGACCCTGTGGGCAAAGGATATAAATGGGAACAGTGGCAAGTGATTCCAAATATTACATGTGCTTTTAAGTGTTTATGGAATATTCAAAATTGGAAATCAGGAAGAAAGCATCATATAAACTGTCAACCTTGAGTGAAAGGATAAGAGTAATACTGAGCAAATAATGCACTGCTGGGAAACATAAAGGAACAGGGATCACTTACAGCATACCGCCACTATTTAGACAGTAAGAGAGTTAGCAATATCTAATTCCATCAATCTCTAAGGAGTCACTGGGTAGCAATCAGATTGTACTCAGGAGTGAAGAAGCCCTGTCCTATACTCACATGTTGCTGATTTTAGAACAGTCTGATTTCTGATGTCCTCAAGTGTGAAACTGAAAGTATTTAATAGATAAGAAAGAGTTACAAAATATGTTTATGTGTAAAGAATGGACTACTAAGTTATGTTCGCACATATGTGTGTGTGTGTGTGTATGTGTGTGTGTATGTATGTATATGTTCATTGTCTTTAAATCAGAATATTTGGTATTGCTAATGTAGCATTTCTATATACCAAGTGATACAAAAGGTAGCTATCTACCCTTGACTATACAGCTAGGTAGAGATTTGAGACTAATATTCTGACCCAATATGTTTTAAAAACAGAGAGAGAGAATAGTGAGTAACTGAATAATCATTTGAAACAAAAAACATTAAATATTAACATAATTTCTATTGTGTATATAAGCAAAAGATCTCTGAATTATTCATCGATTTCTTTATAAGTATGTAATTTCTTAATTCTCAGCTACAAGAAACTAAAACCACAAAGAATACAATGGAAATTTAAACATGGAATATTGTTGGTTTTTGTCAATATAATATTCATTGGGAAATGTTTGGTTTCAGAGAGTAGGTGGGTAATAAATCTATAAGGTCAGGGGTCTGAAAGGGCAATGGTATTAGAAGCCAGGAAAGTAGTAGACTGTTCATGTGAATACTTCAGGCAGCCAGAAGTAGAGCCAGAATTTAAGTAAAATACATTTATGAGTCAAGCGGAAAAGTTTATGGAACATTAGAAATTGAAAAGAAAGGGGGGATAGAAAGCATCATATAAAGTTTTAACCTGGAGTAAAAGGAATAACAGTGATACTTAGCAAATAGTAATGCATCACAGAGAAATATAAAGGAACAGAGATCACTTACCAGAATACCCCTCATTATTTATACAGTAATATTGTTGGCAATATCTAATTTCACTCAACTGTAAAATGTCATGGGGTAGCAATCAATTTATAACTCCCAAGAAGAACAAAGTAGCAGGATAGAGCAGAATCAGAGCAACAAAGAAGCTTCTAGATCAAGGGAGAATGCAGCATTGGCAAGTCTAGCAAGTGCCAAGTGAGGAAAGGTTATTAAATTTCAGGTAGGCAGGTGGTGATATTAACAGGCTGATTTCAATAACAGGGGGTTTCCAAGGCTGCATTTGCAGGGGATTAAAATGGAAATGAGTAAAAGCTGTGGCCCAGGTATAGGTTACATATTCAGGGGAACATATGATTGGCTCCAATATGGAACTTAAAGAAGGAAAAGCTCCCAAGGCAAAGGTGGGACTGTATAGTAAATCATGGGACAAAACCCCAAACTTTGTTCTGGGGGGACATTCAAGAAGTTCACTAGTCTGGTCTACAGAGTGAGTTCCAGGACAGCCAGGGCTACACAGAGAAACCCTGTCTTGGAAACAACAACAACAACAACAACAAAAGAAGGTCACTAGCCATGAATTTTACTGAGTAGTGGCTGCCTCCAGAACATGATAGTTTCTGAGCTTGAGCTGAGTAAAAATCTACTGGGGAATGCAGATGTTGAAAGGGTGCACACATGCTTAGATAATCATGTCTGGGTTAAGGATAAGTGATGTAGGCGAAGGAAGCACAAAAGAAGGAGCCTAACATGGACGAGAACAAATGCCCTGAGCCCAGCAGCTCCAACACCTTATAGGCAGAGACCTGTCTGAACATGGTAAACAGATGAGTACTATTGAGAAGTGGAGTGGGGAGAATAGTAATCAGTGGGTAGGATAGGGGTGTATGAGCTATATGTGTAGTACAGGAAAATGAAGCAAGGAGCCAAAGGGTTTGCATTAGGAAGCAATCTTGCTCAAGATGCGGACCGGTACACCACCATCTCAGCCCTGCCCTTGTAAGACGGTTCTATAAATTACTAATAGATTATTCATCTGTAGGTCATGAACTGTTATCTACCAAAGGGACCCATCAGGTTCCCATAAGACAGTGCTCCATAGGTAAATGCTCTCTTCTCAGGGTGGGCTTTCCTGAAGATTCTGCAGTTCTTGGAATCTTATATGATGCAGGTACAGGATACTGGCATCTTCTTGCTTCATGGGATGGGTTGGGTTAGGTGGGCTGACCCTCCTTGAGTCTTTCACGGGGATCAGAGACACTAGGTATCCGTCTTTATTTCAATTACTTATCAGCCCAGGTGAGGACTCATCCCCTGAAAGCCTGTTCCATAGAGCTAGAAGGCTGAGCATTGAAAGTTTGTGCAGACAAAGTTTTTAAAGCAAAGAACATAGAGAGTAAAGGGGGAAATAAGGGAAGAAAATAATAAGTGGAAGAGTTATGTCTCCAGTAAGAGGAAAATAATGAGAGATGCAGCAGATGAGGTCAGCAGGAGTCTGCCTGACTGACATTCAATACCTGCTGACTAACATTCAATATAGGATGTTTAATACTCAGGTTGCCTGGATACAAATCAAATGTTTGTAGAAAATTTAAATTGGGCAAGAATCTTCATCTTTCTTGACAGAAAAAAAAGAAAAGAAAAGAAAAGAAAAACAAATAAAAACAACAACAAAAAACCAGAATTTCATCAAAAGTTGAGAAGTGCTTTTACAAATTGACTGTTATATTAGTGACTATGTGTTTCTTGGATGACTATGTGTCTTTAACAAAACATCCTCCAGAAGACAAATATTATCCTCCAAAAGACAATTAAAACGATGTAAACTGAGTGCTAATGCAAGCTATGCCGAAGACCACAAAATTGTATAGACATAGTGTAGGGTTAATTTTGGTGAGTGATATTTTTATTTATTTGCAAGATTTTCTTTTATAAATAAAGTTTGCAAAATTGAAAAATATAAAATTGTTAAAAAGAATGAGACAGAGGAGTGTGAAACAGCTTCTGGTCTAACAAGTGAGAAGAATTCATCAAAAGCTAGACACAGAGTACAGAAGCCATTGCCTGTGGCAATGAGTTTTGTTGAAAACACAAAACCTGAGCCAGTGAGCTAACTCAGTGGGTAAAGATACTCGCCACCAGACCTGGCAAGCTGGCTTCTATCCCTGGGATCTATACTGTCCTCAGGCTTACACACACACACACACACACACACACACACACACACACACACACTACATTTTAAGTGTGGTCATGTGTCCCCTTATTCTGAAATGGAAGTGTCAATCTGATGGCATTTTACATATAGTGGCAGTGGTACTAATTCCAGTCCTTTGAACAGAAGGCGTGCATTCAAATAGGATGCTTCTATCCATTACCCAGTTACCTAATGGATACCATTATTTCTTACAAAACCTAATATAGATTCCTACTCTTAATATTAATCCCACAGTTTTAATATGATGGAGACTTACAAACATTAGAGCACTGTATGTATTGGATTGTCATGTGCCTCTAATAGACTAAGGTTTAGGTGTGATAGTCGAGGAGAAGCAAGAAGGAAGATACCTTTGTTTTTGATTTGTGTCTAAACTATGACAGATAGGTCTTATAAAAGGAGAAGAATTAAATCAGGGATTATTTTGACATCTATAATGGAGACAGAGGAAGGAAGAGATGACAATGCAGACTTGCCTGAAGGACTGTGAACTTCACACACAGCACTGCAATGAAGCCTAACAAGAAAAGGTCATAGGAATTAATGGCTGATTTGTTGAAAATAGGAAAAACAATAAAGGTGAGCCTAAGACAGGAAACAGATATTTTGGAATATAGCTGGAAAAAGAACAAGATTGTGCTGCAAAATAAATCAGAAGGAGATTAAAATCAAACATGTGGATTTGAACATACATATATAAGACACTGTTTCATGAAAGGAAATTGAGAGAGAAAATGCAAATCGATAGACATAAATGGATAACAGACAGATGGCTAGGATAGATTAAATAAATAGATGATTAATAAGTAGATATAGATAGGAAGATATATTATGATAGATGAGGATGTAGATATATAGATATCTATCTATAGATAGATAGATAGATAGATAGATAGATAGATAGATAGATCATTATACTTGATCTAGACAAGTTTCTTAGATATGTTATCTAGTTCCTTTAGTTATTTTTAGTCATTGTTTTAGCTTTTGTATAGTTCGTGTATCTAAACTTTTATTAAAATGATTCTAAGGGTAAAACACTGTGCCTGCTTTTTTGGTGAAGGTTTTGTTTCTGTTAGAAATCATTTTATATAGCTCTTTTTGTATAGTAGGAACTGAACATACAAAAAAGATCAATCAGGTACAGTATATTTTAGAATTTAACTTACAAAAGGCTATTTGGTAGCAATTAATTTTCTCTTCCATAAATTAGTGGAAGCCATTTTAAATCATTTTTCAATCAGCAAGTCCTTTACTTTAGTAGGATGTTCAACCCATTGGTCCATAGTGTTTCCTCAATTGTGTTGAGACCCCATAGCACCAAAAAAAAAAAAAAAAAAAAAAAAAAAAAAAAAAAAAAAAAAAAAAAAAAAAAAAAAAAAAAAACCAGAAGGTAGTGAATGCATGCACTCTCCAATGCTTTATCCAATAACAAGATAGGTGTAAAATTTTAACTATCACATAGGGGCCACATAGTCTAATGAAAACAATATAATTAAATTTGTAAATCGGTTTCACCTGAGGGATGTTCTGAACTCTCAGATATTATGTATAAGGTTGCAAGTATGGAAATAAGGAAAGAAAGAGGATTGGGGAGAGAAAGGAATTAAGGAAGGAAAAAATAAATGCAAAACGGAGGGAAGTAGGAAGGAAGAAAAGAAGGGTGGGATTTTATAGGAACTATTTTCCTCTCTTATCTATAAAACCTTTTACTGTTGCCACTGTGTAACAGGTAAAATTGCCTTTTTAAAATTGTATTTTTACAATTGTCTGCCACAAATTGCCACTGACACTGAATACACAATCTATATTTTTGCTTCCTCTGGCACTTTACTGAATTCATATTGTAATATGAGTTGAAAATTAGACCATGGCTTGGCTAGATAACTTGATAGACAGTTCTTCCCCTTGCTTCTATGAGGTCGAAATAACCTAAGACTAACAGTGGGAGAATTCACAAGAGACACTTCTCTTTACAACATGATACAACATTTTCTTTCTTCTTATCGGTGTGAGGTGCCTAATGAAAAGGACAGACTGCCTGGCAGAATCAACAACACTCCTTCCCATAGGAAATAAAAGAAAAGCAAGAGATTGCTTGAATACATTTTCAGAAACATTAGTCTTTTCATTCTGTTCCAGCAGAAATAAACAAGGAGAGATCTTTGTGAGACACAGTGCTGAAGAAGGAACTCTAGTGGCAAAACCAAATCTCTAGCAAATGGCCCTGTCAGTGGGAAAGTCAAAATTAGGCAGTGGTGAAAGCATGGGAGGGGGTAGGCTTTATAGCTGCTGGAGTAGCCTGGGCATGGGAATGTCAACAAGAACTCATGGAGATAACTGGTGTGCTGGTTGATCACAAATGAAAGAACTACATAAAATTTTCTTCATCCAGCCAGTTTTCCAGACAACTTCACCATTTGCTCTCAAGCCTCAGGCTTTGATAACTTACTAGTTTGACTTCTAGGTGTACCATTGTACATTCAATGACCTCTTTAATAATGAGCTGGCCCTCTTCAGCCTCTGCACCAGATTGATTGTAAAGCGTGAGATTTATTATTGAAGAATGTCTTGTAGAGAAGGCTCCTGCTCCACAGTTCATAACTCATCAGCTCCCCCAGCATCTCAGGATAACAGCCAAAGGACACAGAGTAACAGAGCCTGTATCTTACTTGCTTGCTGATTAATATTAGAAGACTTCGTAGATAATTTTCTCCTAGCCACGTCTGGTCAGAGATTATTTGAAATAAATGAGCTTTCCAAATTTGAATCAAATTGTCTTAGTGTTTCCAGAATACTTGTGTCTAGATGAAAGTGTTTGTTATAATTAAGGTCTACAAAGCAGTCATTTTTGAAGTTGATCTCATCTGTGTGTAGTTCCTATTGTTTTGTTTAGAACTAATTTATTGTACCAATGTAAAAATAGGTAAAGGTTAACATTATATTGTCAATAGGCCAAGATTTTCAAGTGCCAAATTCTACCATGTTTTAATAAAAATCATTATGTATATGTGACATGTGTGATATATATGCATGTCCCATATGTATGTGGGCATGCGACCATGCGCTTGTGTGCACACCCATACAGAATCAATCTTGACATACTAGAGTGTTTTCCTTAGTAGCTCTGTACTTTAATTACTGAGGTAGGGTCACAAATTTAACCCCAACCTCCCAGGTTGGCTAGTCTCCCTAGTCATCTTATCCCAGTGGGCCCCTATCTGCTTCTCAAGCATTGCAATTATGGGTGAACCACCTTAAATGTGGTTTATTTTTTAAAATGACTTTCTACAAACCCAGAACAAAACTAATTTATAAATGCAAGGTCCTTATTTGAAGTGTCCTTATCAGACACTATTATATTTGTGCAGAGAAATAACTCACATTCATTTTGGACATTTTCAGTCTTCACTTTATGGGAAACCCTGCCTCCCCCCCCCCAAATCAGGATTTTGAGCATCAGAGTGACTTGAAAACATAAACATTTCTAAAAAGAGAAAAATGAAGAAATTGAGAATATCTGTATTCTGTATCTTCTGGACAGAATGATCTCAAATACTGGTTGTTGACAAAGA
This sequence comes from Mastomys coucha, assembly GCF_008632895.1. NCBI lineage: Eukaryota > Metazoa > Chordata > Mammalia > Rodentia > Muridae > Mastomys > Mastomys coucha. Next base: position 589,697 of record NW_022196898.1, read on the forward strand.
TGGCCACTTGTGTTTTGAATGTAAAATGTTCTCATAGTTTCATATGCCACAACACTTGGTCCCCAGCTGGTGGTACACTTTGGGATGCTTGTGGAATCTTCAGAAGTGTGTGTGTTCCCATTTCATTGGACTCATACTGAATCAAAAGGAGAAGCAGGCTGAGTAAGACCAGAGATTATGTCTAAGACCAACTACTTTTTATAATAGAGATAGAAAGTATTGAATTTCTCTTGGCCTTTGATGTGAAATGAGAGTTGAGAATATGAATGACTGTAGAAAGCCAAGGACTATTTACTACAGAGAGGTATAGTTCCTTGGACAAAATATTTAATGACAATGCTGGTTTTCCTTTAATGTGCTTTTGCTTTATAACTACAAAGTTCTTGATCCTCAAAGAAAGTCACCATCATGCAGTGATGTTGCAGAAGCAAATAAAAATGGTCAAGGTTCCACGCTAATTATGATACAAGTAAGAAGTGAAGTGGAGCATTTGTGCTTTCAGATAACACTATGACTTGGAAAAGAAACAAAAAATCATGGTGGGGGTCTTGTCTTGATCATTTACCTGGGTTTTATTCACTCTTCACCATGTCTAAGCTATTGTTTTAACTGAGAGTTACAGAAAATGATAATAAACAATCATTCAATTTTGTCATCTCTAGTGAAATGCAGTCAATTATTTCCTGTGGCTAAGTCGGTTGCAGTTTTCTCTATGCATTATCACACTTTTTGGTCAGTATGAGTCACTCTTTAATCAGTAGTAACATCTGACTGGTAATTCATTTTTTTTTCAGTTAAATACTTATTGCATGTTCATCTTAGTTTCACAAGAGTCATACTTTTGCTTTAAATAACTTAATGCTCTTTAACAAAGCCAAAAATTCCAGAAGTGAGGTTTGGGGTATGCGTTGGAATTCATCAGCATGTGGGAAAAAGCATGAAAAAAAATCTTATTACATCTAAAATACATCAGAGAAAAATCTACCTTTGAAAATATAAAAGAAAACATAGGTACTAAGAAGCTGCGAATGAAGACATATAATATACATAGCAGGGTGTATTCACACCAAATATTTGGAAAGTCTTTCATCCTGCCAGCTCTTATCTGGTAACCTTTTCCAATATCTAAACAATACTTTATTATTCCTCTTTTTTTTGTAGTAGTAGTCACCTTCAAAGATCTCAAAAACTCTAGCTCAGTGTGGCAGCTTAGGTCAGGGATTGCAAACCTTTTCTACAAAAGTTCACATCGTAAATATTTTATGTTTTTCAGGCCATATGGTCTCTGTCACAACTATTCAACTTCCTTCTTGGAGTACAAAAGTAGCTACAGACAATATATAAATAAATGAGTTCTAATAAAAATACACAGGCACAAGAAGAGGACTTGACTCATGGGGCATAGTCTGCCAACCATTAACTATTAAAAGATGATTATTCACAAGATTTTGATTTAAAATTACTCATCAAGTATTTATGAGGGATCTTAGAGAATACTATGCTTGTTATGACTTGAGTTATGAAATCATATTCATATATCTCAAAAATTTAACAAAGAATTACTAGTAGTCAATGTAAATATCTTTACCTCATAAACAGTAGTAGCAACAACAATACATGACTATAATTAAAACATAGTTTAAATTGCTATTTAATGATTTTTCCTGAAGAGACATGAACATCCATATATTTATCTAAACTTAGGCACCAATGACAGGCCAAAGGAATAAGCCTACCAACGTCTAGCTTAGAGACTCAAGGAGGTCAATGGGGTTGCTTAAAGAAACATGAGTGAGAGCTACTTACAAAATGATGGGTCATGTTGGCTGCTATGTCAGTGAAAGGCTCAGACTACTGTATGAGACTCATGAAAGCTATCACTAGATTTTCATGCCCAGACTTCAGGCAAATAAACCAAGGAGTATCTTCTCTCCCAACAGTCATTACTTGGTTCACTGTCCCAGGATACTTCCTGGAACTTTTAATTTCATGAGTTTCCTGAATCTTATGAGTTTTCTTCTTCTATACAATAAAGGGGTGGTTTGATTTAGGAGAAGTAGTTATCTGACACTTGTTTATTTGTTCATGTATTTGTTCTTTTAAGGAAGCAAAAACTGCAGTAGAAATGACTTCTCACCCCAAATGATTAACCAAATAAATAGATATAGTTTTGAGGCTCTAAAGCTAAGCTTTATGATTTTGGTCCACATCTTGTTACAGATATGAATTATGGGGTGGTGACAATGTACTCAAAAGAATATGGCCCAGACAGCAACTGTGCAAGTGACTTAAGGATCTCTGTGACCAAGGTGTATGATAATAACACACACAGGAAAGATTATTTCAGCTTATGGCTTTATACTATTTAACCATTTAGTTTTGATTGCTTTATCACCTTATATTTAAGTAAAAATCACAATGGGAGGAGTGTGAGCAAGTGTGTGTGTGTGTGTGTGTGTGTGTGTGTGTGTGTGTGTGTGTGTGTGTGCTTGTGTCTGTGTAGAAGAAGCATTTTCAGCACAGAGGACTAAAAAGCAAAAGATTGATGCAGTGCCTAGGGATAACTCAAAGTTAGCCCTTATGAAGGCTAGATTTGACTGCCAAGTTGACAGTTCCTAGAATCATAGAATTGACAAATCTCTTGCCATGGCAATGAGGTATTATCAACAATAGGTTAATTGAGTTGAAAAGACCAACCTTAAATGTATGTGATGGTGTTTCATAGTCTGGTATTTCAGGCTGAATGAAGAGGAGAGGCTAGCTTACCTCAAATATTCATTGACTCTGATTCCTGACTTCAGATGCTATGACCGAGTACCTCAAACTCGTAGCCATGCCTTCCCCACCATAATAAAATTACCCTCAAACTGTGAGCTGAAAGGAACCCTTCCTTCCCTCACTTGCTTTTATAAATGCATTTCATTGCAGCAGTAAAATATAACCCCTCAAGGCCTGCTTCCCCCGGACATACACACAGTGACCACTTCCTCCAGGCAGGCATCACTTCAGACAGTCCCATTCCTTTTCAAACTGATCCCCTACATGAAGCCCAAGCATTTAAAGCATTGAGCCTGAGGAGGACCTCACATATGCAAACAAGAACAGCAGCCAAGGCAGAACATGCAGATCATCTCCTAAATACTCAACCTTGATATGATAAAGATAATGGTAGCAAGGGCTCCCAGAAACTGCCTGGTGGGAAAATGGAGATCTAAAACTCTGTCCACTCCCTGAGGAGGTATCAGTGTTGGTAGCCACTGAGGACAACAGAGTTCTAGCACCATGAAGATGGGTTTGTTAGAACATAGAACTTTGATCTGTTGAGAAATTACAAGGAAAATTGTGAAGGATACTGTTGTTTCCCTCTGAAAATCAAGATAGAGCTCAATTTAGAATCTGTTACAGGTATCAGACTGTTGGCACAGTCAGTCATCTGTGTAGATTCTTTATCCTGGTATTTTCATATAGAAGAGAATTCTTTTGGGGGAGTGCAGAAAGGTTCCTTCTGGAATGAAAATCTTGGGTCCTATATTCAAGGAAAAGTCAGTTATATTTATAACCTCTGACAGGGTGTAATTTTTGGTCTCTGTGACTTTGTTCTCTGTTTCTCAATAGCCAGAAAACAGTAGTTAAACGTATTCTTTTCTGATTAGTGTCTCTCTGTCTTATTTAAATCTTTGCCTGAAAGTAGAAATAAAAACCAATTTCTAATTGATCGATCTTCCCAGGCTTGTTTTTCATTATTACAAAATTATGTATATATGGAAATATCTATGTGCACATGACTGCAGGCTCCTGAGGACTATGAAAGAGGATGTTGGGATCATTTAGAGAAGGAATTACAGTAATTAGTTAATTAAATGAAAATGGGTAGAGCTAGAGAGATGACTCAGTGGTTAAGAGGACTGATTGCTCTTTCAAAGGTCCTGAGTTCAATTCCCAGCAACCACATGGTGGCTCACAACCATCTGTAAAGGGATCTGGTGCCCTCATCTGGTGTGTCTGGAAACAACTACAATGTACTCATATACATAAAATAAATCTTAAAAAGAAAAGAAAAGAAAATGGGTGCTGCAAATAAAATTCAAATTCCCCATAAATGTTGTATGTGCTCTCAACTGCCAAGCCATCACTCCAGTCCCTATATTTCCTAATTGTTTGTGTTATATTTTTTGTAATGGTTAGAATACTGTTGGTTTTTTGTTTTGTTTTATCTTATAATGATTTTTTCTGAAATTAAGACATAGTTACATAAGTTCCTCTTTCCTTTTCTCCCTCTAACCTCTTCCATGAGACCCCTTAAATCTGGGACCCCTTTTTCTTTAACTGATAATATTTTATTTTATTATAACTTTATATAGAGAGTTATCCCCAATGCATAAATACAATCTACTTAATCTGGACAATGTTGCCTATATGTATATATATGTATTTGTTCTTAGGGCTGACCATTTGAAGTTAGATAACCAATTGAATCTTAATTTATTTGTGTTTATTCATTATTAGTTATTAGTGTATTAGTTCTTCATTCTTGATTTACCTCACTCACAAACCTCACTTCTAAAGTGAGGCAGCAGTGATACCCTATGGTGCCAATGTCTGGGAATTGGTGTCTATGCTTAAGTCACTTAGAACTGCTAGTAACATGAGTAAGCAGGAACACCAGTACTCTTGTCAGCGTGAAATGACCCCACTCATATCAGTTTCTTTGCACATTGAAACCCTTGTCTAAATTTGTTATACTTTTCCATTGTTTCAATAGACATATGGCTTTGGCAAGCATATCTTTAGCAATGGCAAGGTCCCTAGTTTGTCAAACATATTCTGGCTAGTGTATTATAATTATTCTCTTGAGACTTAGGCTGATATTATGAAATTAAAAACAAAAAAGTATCATTATTATGATTGCAATTGGTTTAAATATATGAGTTAATTACCAGAGTCCCTACTGTTATTTGTTCTTTCTGCCCACTACAAAGGCCTATTTGTTCCTATTACCAGCACTCCTTTTATGAGGTTTGGTAAATTCACACTGTTTTCTTCAGAGAAGTCTTGCATGCTCCTGTTAAGTTTATTGCTAGAAATTTTACATTTTTATTAGGTTGTCAAAGGGTTCTTTTTTTCATTATGTTTCTTAACTGCTTATACTCAGTTTGCACACAAAACAGCTTTTGTCTATTTATTTATAAGTGGCTTGCTTCTTCAATGGACTCTCTGAAAATCATAACTCAAGGACACTATAATTCAAGGCTTCTCATCATATCAAGTATGCCTCCTATTGCATTTCATTTCAAATTAGAATGGAAAGAGTGGTCCGGGAAATAACTATTTCTGTTTTACCTTCAGTAATAGCTGTCTGTTATCCAAGGCTGGTGAGAGAGCACTTGCCACCAAGCCTATTGATCTGAGTTTCATCCTTGAAATTTATATAGTGGAAAGAGAGAATCAGTTCCTACAAGTTTTCCTTCAACTTCAAAACATGCTCTTGTTTCAGGCCTGCATTCAGATGCATAATATACATACATGCACAAACTAAATAAATACAATTTTTATAAGGTTTGTCTTTTTTGAGATAAGTACAAAAGATCCTATTTTAAATGATAGGCTATAGGCCCAGTAACTAGAAAAGATATACTAAGTGTATCTTTACAAAATATGTCCTATCATCCTATTTCCCTAAAAACAGTGCTCAAAATACAGTTTAGTAGACTCCTGATGGTATCTATGCAACTTGTAGGAAAAATCTATGATATAAAAATATCTTAAAATTATTATGATGTTATTGTTTATAAAAGTAACTTTTATTAGATAGATTCAGTTGTCATCTCAGAGGCTTACTGCTGAATAAACTCACTCTTTCTGAACTCTGGCTGGCTAGTTCAACTAAGCTGTCTTTGCCCAATCTCCTTAACAAGTTGATTGATTCAATATGGCTTCTTTCAGCTTTTCCCAGAATTGGTCTGCTTGGACTCATAATAACTTTGGCAGTGTGTTTTAATCTTCTGGCTCCTTCTTATTCTCTGACTTGTTCTGTCTTCACCTATATCTATCTTGTTCTTTTTGCAACCTGTCTCTATAAAACTGTTCCTATAAAAACTGCCTCTGGATTCTACTAACTGTACTGCCATGAATTCCAGTCTATTGCTCAGTCTTTTGACTGCATTGACTTCCAACTCACTTCAAGAACTGAACAGAGGCCAGTCTCACAACACCCAGAGGAAGCACAACTCCAGGTACTCTAACTCTGAGATCACAGGATCCCAGAATCACAGTATCACAGAGACAGCTTGACTTTGAGGAGTTCTGACACAACCAAGATCACAGGAAGGACAGGCACCAGTCAGATTTAGCCAGGGCAGGTAGCACTAGAGATAACCAGATGGCAGGAGGCAAGCATGAGAACATAAGCAACAAAAACCAAGGTTACTTGGCATCATCAGAACCCAGTTCTCCCACCATAGCAAGTCCTGGACACACCATCACACCAGAAAAGCAAGATTCAGATCTAAGATCACTTCTTATGATGATGATATAGGACTTTAAGAAGGACATAAAAAACTCCCTCAAAGAAATACAGGAGAACACAGATAAACAGCTAGAAGCCCTTAAAGAGGAAATCCCTTAAAGAACTACAGGAAAACACAATCAAACAGGCACAGGAAATGAACAAGACCATACAGGATCTAAAAATGGAAATATAAATAATAAAGAAATCAGAAAAGGTAAAAAGCCCTGGAGATAGAGAACCTTTGAAAGAAATCAGGAGTCATAGATGCAAGCATCAGCAACAGAATACAAAAGATAGAAGAGAGAATATCGGGAGCAGAAGACACCATAGAAAACATTTACACAACAGTCAAAGAAAATGCAAAATACAAAAAGTTACAAACACAAAACATCCAGGAAATCCAGGACACAATGAGAAGACCAAACTTAAGGAAAATAGGTATAGAAGAGAGTGAAGATTTCTAACGTATTGGGCCAGTAAATATCTTCAACAAAATTATAGAAGAAAACTTATTGGGCCTAAAGAAAGAGATGCCCATAAACATACAAAAAGCCTACAGAACTCCAATTAGTTTGGACCTGAAAAGAAATTCTTCTCATCACAAAATAATAAAAACACCAAATGCACTAAACAAAGAAAGAATTTTAAAAGCAGTAAGGAAAAACAGGTCAAGAAACATATAAAGGCAAACCCACCAGAATTACACCAGACTTCTCACCAGAGACTATGAAAGCTAGTAGAATCTGGGAAGATGTCATACAGACCCTACAAGAACACAAATGCCAGCCCAGGCTACTATACTCAGCAAAACTTTCAATTACCATAGATGGAGAAAACAAGATTTTCCATGACAAAACCAAATTTACACAATATCTTTCCACAAATCCAACCCTACAAAGGATAATAGATGGAAAACATCAACATAAGGAGCAAAACTACACCCTAGAAGAAACAACAAAGTAATCTTCCAACAAATCCACACAAACATAATTCTACCTCTTACAACAAAGACAACAGGAAGTAACAATTACTTTTTATTAATATCTTAATATGAAAATTAATATTACCAATGTATCCTAATCAATTGAAATCCAAAAATATGAGGAATTAGAAACTACTAGCTTGTTGACTGTCATCCAGTGGTTGGTCTCTCTAATTTGGTAATTGGAGAAATAGATCCAATATTGCACAATCCATATACACTTTCTGCTTCATTGTACATGACAGTGTCTTGCTGTGTACAACATAATGATCTTGAAATCTTGCTTCTCCTATCTCTATTAGCTTCTCCTATCTCTATTAGCCTCTCTATTAGTAGGATTGTTTATTTGATGTTTTTACACTATACTATGGTTTTCAGAATAGCTTACATATTTCAAAAGATTTTATACAGCCAAAAGAAACGTAGACAATTAAATTGGGAAGGGGCTTGTAAGAGAACAACAAAGAATGAGACTGAAGACTTTGCTTGATGTTTGCAACTATTGTATCAAGTTTGAAGAAGAGGACTTTATAAGTTACTCTTTCTTTGCAATGAATGCTTTTCAAAATCACCACAGCCAATGAACAAGATTCTTACCCTCACCTAATGTCTGTGCCACCCTCCAAGCAGAACCATTGTTCATTGAAACAGTTGGTGAATGACTTCGTAGATAAACCATTTTAATATACACACCACTTCTTAAATGAATGTAACCTGTTCTCTGTGGGCTGAAAATAAAGTCACTCACTCAAGTCAAATAACTTTGATCATAGCAGGAAATCTGTATCCAAAAATCATGCCTACAGTTCATTCCTTGGTACAGTAGAACTGTCAACTCTCAGCTTAGCTATGATGGAGGCAAAATGTGATGTGAAGGTCATTGAAGTACAGCCTTATTACAATGAAACCCAATATCTAAAAATTGTTCTTATTTTGGGCTTGTACTACAGTAAGAGCCAAGATTTTAAGCTCTACTAAAACCAAAGCAAACAAACTAACAAAAAGACTTTATCTATTTATGTTCATATAAAAAAAACTAATAGTGATATATTATTTTAAAATATCATGCAGTTAATATGTTTGGAGCTATTTAAGATACATATATATATATGTATATATATATGTATATATATATATTGACAAAAATGTACGTATTTTCATTATTGCTGTGGACAAGCATCTACATAAGACTGTTCAATTAATTGTTGTTTTATATCAAACAACATTAATAATACTCATTTTTATTGTTACAATATTTTATCAATTTTAAAGAATATGGCAAAATAAAAAAGAAAGGTATTGCACGTATTGCACTGGGGGTCTCTGGGAAAAGTTAGGGTACAAAAGAGAGAGAAGAATGTGATGTAGCTCTATTTACTTAAAATATGTTTTTAAATGTTAACAAATTCAGATAAATTGAAATCATGTATCTTTTCTCATCATAATGTAATAAAACTTAAATCAATAAAAAAAACTGAACAGAACTGACTAGAACTCAGAGGTTTGTGTGCCTGTCTCCTGAATGCTGTAATTAAAGGTATGTACTACAATTATTAGACCTTGAAACTCAGAGATCTACTTACCTCCTAGGATTAAAGATGTGTCTGTATTCTAGGTGGATTACAGGGACCTTTAAGGCTTTTGGATGTAATTCCTCATCAGAGTAGCCATACTGTTTGATTAAAATTCCTGTACAATTGTTTGTTCATGCTGCTAACATTAGCTCGTGGTATTCTTACAGCAACTAGCTCCAGTGGTGGTCAAGTCCCAGAAAGGAGATAAGGAGTCAGCAAGGGAGGAGTGAGTTAGGCAAGGTGCTTCTCTACTTATACAGAACTCAGTAGGCAGGATATATTAATATTGCTCTAAAACATAGATCATATAATTTTTTTTCCTGGACAATGTTTTAACTTCCTCTTGGTTATAGTTTAGTCATCATTGATTAAACCACAATATAACAGAGTTGTCTCTTACAATAATTTTCCATCAACCCCCATAACCCAACTTTTAAGAATCTTATGCTTTCAATGGCACTAGACATAAGGAAAATCTTCCAGCAAGCCTGAACAGATTGATATGTCCCAAGCCTTATTGTCAACCTTTAATGGCCAGAGTGCCAATTGTCATTAGGCCCAAGAGAAATCTTCAAGCCAAAACTGCTTCAGTTACTATTCAATTTCTGGCATAACATAAAGTCTGTATTTTAAGTATTTGTAGTTTTATTTTATGTCTAATCTTCATAGTCTTTTGTTCTTTGGTCATACAATGCCACAGTGGCCCTGTATGAGCTAGCCTTCCTAAGAAACGGGGATCCTGATACCTCATTCTTTTATTATTTATTCAATTTTTCTATATCAGTATAAGCCTCTGTATAGGAACAGATAATCTAATTTCGTAACTGTATCTTTTTCTCAAAGGATACACCATGCATAGCTCCCAATCTTATAAGCCACATAATCATCTGAGCATCTAGTAGGGAGATGCTTGTTGTCTAATCTACTCCTGACTCCTTTAGCCCACCAAAACCTATTGACCTTTGTAAGTTTACTTTCTTCTGATTGTCTTGTTCTTGAATAAGTACAGGAGCAGATGTTCCAAGAGAGTATTTTGGAGCTGGGGTCTCATAAGTTCTCTAACATTTTTATATGAGTCAGAACATCCAGGGCATAAGGAAGACTTTCAAGTACAGCCAGATAAGGATATCTCCTTAAAAGCAGGAGTGGTAATATGCTCAGAACCTTCTTGGGAAAGGTAAGAAGCAGTACTTCTTAGAGAAGACATACATTTCCCATCAATCTACTATCTCCAAGTTGTACAAATATTAAAGGACCCCCAACCATGCAACACATGGAGAGGAAGACCAAAAATGAAAGACAATCCAATGGTGATGCATCGTGTGGCTCTGCTCTGTTGGATCTTTGTCAAGCAGCTGTGCTGGCTTCATGGCTTTCTATGTTCCCATTAGATAGGGCCAGGCCAGTGTGCCAGTTTACTAAAAACAATCTATTGTTGCTTCAGTTTGAATCTAAGCTCTGAAACAAAACTGTGATCCTTCACCAGCATACATTTGCAGGCTAAAAGAAAGGGGGAAAAGAATAAAAATTAAAGTTTTACTCATTTTTCTTCTTGAGTCATAAAAATTTAAATATTACTAAATCTCAAACCATGACTACTTATTTTTTGACATTCTGTTTCACAACACTTCAATACCTTATTACATTTACTCTAAAGAGTAACCTGTTGGTTAACTAAAAAGTAAACACTTATGTAGTAGTCTAATTACTGGGGTCAGTTACATTCTGTCTCTACAGGAAAATATTCTTTATTAAAAAAAAATAAGTCTCATGTTTACCATTTCTCAGATTTTAATATTTGACTAAAAGTTTCTTTAAAATGAATTCTGTGAATCTGTGGTTTTCAGAAAAACAATTGGTAGTATTTGTTTCCAAGCACATGACTATGTCAGCAAGACTACCAGCAAATGACTTGGTTTATTCCCAGTCATGGACAGCTACATTATGTTCAGTGAACTGTATTCTTGGTTAGTATCCAACATTGCCCACAGCTGTCATGTCCAAAGAGAGAAGATAATCCTCCCTTAAATGAACCACATCAGTTAAACCAAATCAAAATCTACTTCCAAGTTTACATGTAAGTTCTTCTCTGAAAAGGGTGTACTCTTAGCTAGCCCCAAGGGCACAAGCCTATAATACTAGACACTTAGGAACTGAGAAAAGAGACTCCCAGGTTCAAAGCCTGACTAGGATACAGAATAAATTCAAGCCTAGCATGATTGTTCTAATAAGGTCCTGCCACAAAACAAATATATAAGAAGAGTTAGAGCTCTATATAGCTCAGTGGTCAAGCACTTAAGTTTTATCTATTAGGATCAATTTTTCCTACAGGAAGACAAACAACAATACCCAAGTATGATTAACTTCCCTAAAACTTAGTATTTTAACTTCAAAATGTGCTTAAACTACTTAACAAAAATTACAGTTTTCTAGAAAATGAAAATTTAGATACATATTAATGTACAGAATATATGACCACATTAGAAACACACCTTAGCCAAGTGCTTAATTCACAATATATAGCAAGACTTTTGAAGAAAACATGTTTAGGATTTAATCATTTATAATAATACTCTATACATTTAGACGAGAAATTCAATCTATGTTTTTATAATGAATGATTTCTTGGTACGCCAGTGTCATTGATCTGTGATGTTGAAATGGCCGTTCCCAGAAATATGACACAATCCTTTCCCACTTACTTCCTTAATCACAGAAAACATTGTCTAGGAGCTTTTTATTAAACCTTGGGAATTATTAAAAAGGGGTCAAGTTTCCTGAGATTTGTTATCTCATGATTCAAAGTTAGGTTAAAATATTACCATTATTTTAATAATTATTTTATCTTCTATATCACTGCTGCTCTTCACCCCACAGAACATGCTCTCACCTATGATAACCAAGCACTCGTATGTGAGTACTTAATTAGTGATATTCCCTCTCTGGGATAGATCCTCACTGGTGATGACACCCAGGCACCTTCGTGTGATAAGGAATCTGCTTATGAGACCCACACCAACCTATTCCTAGTTTTAAATTGCTTGTATCAGATACTATTTGTTCCTCTTAGCTTTGGTTGAATGTTCCATCCACTCTTCTCAGACATCAATGTATCATTACTGTTTGCCTCTAATACACTGAACCCTGGTATTTTCTTGATATCTTTTAAATAGTATATTTTATTTTTATTTCCTTTTCCTCTTATCCTTCGGGTTTGAAAAAGAAATGCTTTAGCACTAAGACAGTGTTCCTCTGAATATACATAAGTCTGAGTATCTGCAAACTTTTAAAAATGAAACTTGTATTTCTTTGAGTGAATGCCTTCAGTAGAAGGATTCTCTTTTATTGAGGCTACATGAAGATAAATTTCACATTTTTGCAGCTTGGGCATCAAAAAAAAAAAATAGACATATTGAGACATTCTAAGGGAAAGTTAGACCTCCAAATTTATCTTAAGCTGCAGTATGCTTTAATGTCCTATTTTAAGAACTTGGTAGTAGATCTCTTGTTTAATGAGCAGTTTAATTTAAGGTTTAAAATTATTAAGTATTCCAATAAAGTCATAAATAATGCAGTTTATAATATTCTTATCAAGCATAAGAAGATACATTTGTCTTCCATTAACGACATACTTCTTATAGTAGCCTGACCTCTTCAGATATATAAGAGTATGCAATTAGAGTAATTTGTCACAGGCCTTTTACACGTTAATAAGATGTAATTAATTGCCTGTTTTGTCTAATTAACTTTTCAGACACTGGCAGCTCCTGTTCTCCTGCTGCAGTGCAAGAAAGCAAGAAGACCCTATTTGCAATTCTAATGTTTGACTAAGAGTTCTGACCATAAACTCTAATTTATAAAGGAAAAGTAGAGTAGAAGGAAGTGAAAATATTAAACACAGAAACATCACACATTTCAGCCTATTTTATTTTCATGTGAAGTGTAGGAAAATGTTACTTTAAACAAGATTCAGATTAGAATATACATGACATGAAAACAAGTGGAAATGTATTCACCGCTTTCTATAAAAAGTTTCATACATCTCTTCATGTAACCAATTTCTTCAACTAATTCATTTTTGAAGCCAACTATTCCTAAACACTTGTTTAGGAGTCACAGTTTCAGAATAGCTATTAGGAAGAGCTTGTCCTTGGTAAAATTCCTCTACTTGGCCAGACCATTAGTAGATGAATTAAGTGAGCACTTCAGAAGAGTCCTGTACTAAATTCATTATCTTATTAATTTTCAAAATGAAGATGCAAATGTTTTATTTGCAGATTTATTTAGTATGTGTTAATGGATTTACCCATTTACAATGTAGTTACATGTGGAGAGCGGTAGAGCTGGAGAGGCATTCGCCTTGACAAGATGGCGCCTACATCCGCTGTGGACTCCTGGTAAACAACTGTTTGCACATGTGCTTAGAGTGAAAAGGTGCCAAGTCACCGCCCATCCCGGGGCGTCACATGGGGTGATGAGCAAACAGCCAATCATGGGCGGACACACCGCGCTGTGGTGTATATAAGCAGTGCTGATTATTGGCTCAGGGTCTTCCTCTTCATGATGCAATAAATGCTTGCTGTAGAAGGATCTTAGTGTCTGCGTGTCTTCTTGCTGGCAAGACGACTGCGCGGGCAACAACTGGTACCGAAGCCCAGGACGCCGCCGGGGGAGCCTTACAACTGCTGGTGCCGAGGAGACCCTCCGCTCACAGAGAGGATTCAGAACTGCAGAATAAGGTAAGCTCTGAGAGGCATGCTGTTTGGTTGTAATTTCTCCGACCCTTCCTCAAGGTTAGAGAGCACAGCCGAAGCCGCAGTAATCATGCTAGTGGCACTTGTTATGATGTCCATTTGGCATTTGATACATTCTTGCCTGGAAGATGAGAAATGCCGCGCCTCTGTAGCGTCGGGACAGAGGGTACTTGAGGAGTTACAAGATAGCATGTCAGAAACAGAGCATAATGAGTGAGTAGGGGCTAGCCAGGATAAAAGGGAGAGAAAAAGGGTATACCCAAGGACACAGACCCTTCAGCTCTACCTGCGGAAGCGAGAGATAAGGGAAAGAACGCCCTGGGAGAGAAAACTAGCGAAAGGGATGGAGCTTCGAGACCGAAGCCCCTCTACCCAGTTAAGGAATTGGAGGCCCTCGAGCTTGATAGCTCTGAGGAATTGAGCCCCTCCAAGGAGGAGGACTTGGAGGGAGAAGCAGCTCACTATGAGGAAGAGAGGTATCATCCAGATGAGCATTTGCCGCCTCTCCAGAATCGAAAGTGAAAGGGAGAGAGATATCAGAGCCGCGGAAAGCTTTATGCTGTCCCGCCTGCTCTTCCAAGTGCACCCCAGCTATACACTGATAGACACTGTTCAGATTCCTTTTTATCTAAAGGAGACAAGAGTAAGCTCTTGCGTGCCTTTCCAGTGTTTGAGAATGCTGATGGTGGCCGTGTCCATGCTCCAGTAGAATACACCCCCATCAAAGAGCTTGCTGAGTCAGTCAGCAAATATGGGCCTGATGCCAATTTTACCATTATGCAACTTGAAAGACTTGCAACCATGGCAATGACGCCCAATGACTGGCAGAACACAGTGAAGGCTGCGCTTTCTAGTATGGGACAATACATAGAATGGAAGGCGTTGTGGCATGATGCCTCCCAGGTTCAGGCCAGGGCTAATGCCAATGCGGAGGGCAACGAAAGGTACTGGACCTTTGACTTGTTGATGGGGCAAGGACAGTTCGTCTATAACCAAATGAACTATGATTCGGGAGCTTATGGCCAGGTCGCGGCAGCCACTATCAAGGCGGGGAAAGCTCTCTCGAAGAAAGGTGAGGCAAGAGGACATTTGACAAAGGTCGTGCAGGGCCCTCAAGAGCCATTTTCTGATTTTGTGGCCCAGATGACTGAGGCGGAGGGTAGAATTTTTGGAGACCCAGAGCAGGTCAAACCATTAATTGAACAGTTGGTTTTTGAAAATGCTTCACCAGAGTGTAAGACTGTTATTACCCCGAGGAGAAATAAAGGGTTGACAGACTGGATAAAAGTTTGTTGAGGACTAGGGGGTCCTCTTACCAACTCTGGCCTCGCCGCCGCTATCTTACGAAGTCAGAAACAGTCAGGGCCTTCAGGTCACAAAGTGTGCTACAATTGTGGGAAACCTGGTCATTTGAAGAAAGACTGCCATGTCCCCATGCAACGGAGGGTACCAGGTCTTTGTACCAAGTGTAGGAAGGGCTATCATTGGGCAAATGAATGTCGTTCGGCTAGAGACATTCAGGGGAAAATTATCCAACATGATCATGAGCCACAAGAAAATGAACCTGACCCCCCCCAAAAAACGGGTTTCCGGGCCCCAGATCCCAGGGCCCAAAAAGATATGGGACACGAGCCAACATTCAGAGAGCCCCTGCCGAGCGACAAGAGGCTCCGCAGGAGTGGACCTCGGCTCCACCTCCCAATTCTTACTGATGTCACACATGGGCGTGCAGTCTGTGCCAGTCACCTTTCAGGGTCCTCTGCCAGAAGGAAGCATTGGCCTTGTGCTGGGACACTCATCCCTCACCTTGAAAGGCCTTGTGGTGCACCCTGGCGTGCTTGACCAAGATTACACTGGGGAGCTACAGGTTCTCTGTTCTTGCCCGCAGGGCATCTTCTCCATCTCCCCAGGGGATAGGATTGCTCAGTTAATAGTCCTCCCCAGCTTACATGATTGTTTCCCCTCTACGGAACTGCCACGGGGCACCGACGGGCTTGGCTCATCTGGGACAGACATTGCTCATCTGGTGGTTGACCTTAAGACCAGGCCCACATTACAGTTGTCTATAGAGGGAAAGAATTTTACCGGTATACTAGACACATGAGCTGACAAAAGCATTATTTCTTCCAACTGGTGGCCTAAGGCATGGCCTGTAACCCAATCTTCCCACTCTTTGCAGGCATTGGGATATGAGGCCAGCCCTGCAGTCAGCTCACGCACCCTGGCGTGGTGTGTGCCAGAGGGCTAGACAGGAAACTTTGCACCTTATGTGCTTCCTCTTCTTGTTAATCTATGGGGGAGAGATGTCTTACAAGACTTGGGACTTACATTGACCAATGAATATTCTCAACAAGATAAGGATATTATGAAAAGAATGGGATATAGAGAAGGAAAGGGTCTTGGCAGGAGAGAGCAAGGAAGATTGAGCCCAATCTCACAAGA
>NW_022196898.1:607465-625954 GCF_008632895.1 Mastomys coucha
CTATATTTGGCCTTCCCTTTTAACTAAAACAAAAGGGGGAGATGTGGAGAGCGGTAGAGCTGGAGAGGTATTCGCCTTGACAAGATGGCGCCTACATCCGCTGTCGACTCCTGGTAAACAACTGTTTGCTCATGTGCATAGAGTGAAAAGGCGCCAAGTCACCGCCCAGTTACACATTGGAAAATTTACAAATATTTTGCTGTACATTATTTTCTTTATTAGTTCTTTGAGACAGAGTCTCCATAGCCCAGACTAACCTCTGACTCCTTTTGTAGCCCAAGTGTGACTTTATTTTCTGATCATGTTTCCACCTCCCAATACTGACATTTTAGATTTGAGCCAATATGTATAGTTTCTTTGTAGAGCAATTTTAGGCACTTTTTCAAATGATTTTATAATTATATTATGATTTTAAATTATATTTGATTATTTAACAATAATTTATTTAGTATTAATAAATCATCCTTAACTGTTTACAAATTACAGATCAGTAGTGTAATGTTTTACATTCTTCATTATATGTTTATTTGTTTGTTTTTAGTGTTCCCCTTAGATTTGAATTCCTAGATAATAAGCCAAGTATAAAATGTTTTTGTATTCTTATTTTATTTTTATGTGTATGAATATTTTGCCTACATGTATGTCTGTGTAACACATGTATGTGTGATCACTCTGGCAGCCAGAAGAGGAGGTTAGATTCTTTGGAATTCTAGTTACAGAAGATTGTGAGCTGCCGTATACTTGCTGCGAATTGAAACCAGGGTCTCTTTCCCCAAATTAAAAACTTTAAAGCTGATAATTTGCATAGAAAACTTTCCATCAATATGACTTCTCTGTGTAATGCAGGCTTGTTTAATTACTTTAAAATATATGTTTAATTAAGATTGGTATTTTGCTCTGTCTACCTTCATCAGATCTACTGAGCCTGAACCATACAGGGAAGCATCTATTCCCCCACCCATCTCCCCTGCTTGCTGAATCCTCTGGGCACACCAAGTTGCTCTGGCTGTCTGCCAGCCCATGCTGATCTCCATTCTCCCTCCACCTCTTTGCCTACCTTCATCGACATGCAGATCCTGAACCATACAGATATGGAACCATACAACTTCAATAGACCTGTCACACCAGGAACTTCGAGGTTAACCTCCTCCCAATACCACCACAACAGGAAGATGTACAGACCAAAGCCAAACCCATCCAGATGGCTAAAGATCCTCAAGAGAACACAATAAACACACACCAGGGCAAAATGACACCTTCAGAGCATGGTTACCCAACTAGAGCAAGCCCTGGATATCCTAACACAACTTAAGCACAAGAAAATGATCTTAAATCCAATTGTATAAAGATGATAGAGGCCTATAAAGAGGAAATGAATTAATCCCTTACCAAATAAATTCCTTAAACATATAAAAAAGTACAATTAAACAGGTTAAGGAATTGGATAAAACTGTGCAAGGCCTGAAATTGGATATATAAGCAAGAAAAATAAAAACACAAACTGAGGGAATCCCGGAGATGGAGAACCTAGAAAGAGAACAGGAATAGCAGATGCAAGCATCACCAATAGAATTCTAGAACTTGATGAAAATGAAGGCACATCATACCCAAATGTATAGGGTACAATGAAAGCCATGCTCAGAGTAAGTTCATAGTACTAAATGCTGAATAAAGAAATTAGAAAGTTTTCATACCAGTAATGTAAAAAGTACACCTGAAAGCTCTAGGAAAGAAAAGAAGCAAGCACATCAAAAGGAGTAGAAGGCAGGAAATAATCAAAATTAGGGCTGAAATCAATCAGTTAGAAACAAAGAAAACAATACAAAGAATCAACAAAACCATGAGCAGGTTCTTTGAGAAAATAAACAAGAAGACAAACACTTAGCCAAACTAACCAAAAGACAGAGACAATATCCAAATAAGCAAAAGCAGAAATGAAAGGGGAAACTTAACAACAGATTGAAGAAATACAAAGAATCACTAGGTTTTGAAATTACATTACTCCACAAAATTGAAAAATCTTAATGAAATGAAGGATTTTTAGACAGATACCACTTGCCAAAGTCAAGACCAGGTAAACTATTTAAACAGCTCTATAATCCACAAAGAAGTAGAACCACTCAGTAAAAGTCCCACAAACAAACAAAGAAAACAAAACAAAACAAAACAAAACAAAGCCCTGGGCAAGGTGGTTTTAGTGCACAGTTCTACCAGACTTTCTAAAAACAAAGGTAAAACCATATTCTTCAAACTATTCCACAAAGTAGAAACAGAATGTCACCCTGATACCCAAACCATAGGAAGACTCAACAAAGGAAGAGTGTGTCCTACCAATTTCTATTATGAACATTGATGCAAAAATACTCAATGAAATACTTGCAAACGAAATCCAGGAACACATCAAAAACACTATCCATCACAACTAAGTAGAATTCATCCCAGGATGCCAGGATGGTTCAATATACAAAAATCCATCAACGTAATCCACCATACAAACAAACTGAAAGAAAAAAATCACATAATTATATCACTAGATGTAGAAAAGGATTGTTTCGTGCTAAAAGTATTTGGAGAGATCAGGGAAACAAGGCATATACCTAAACATAATCAAAACAATATACAGCAAGCTAAACGGAGAGAGACTTAAAGCAATTCCAGCAAAATCAGGGATACAAGGCTGCCCACTTTCTCTATATCTGTTGAATATTGTACTTGAAATTTTAGCAAGAACAATAACAAAACTAAAGGAGTTCAGTGGGATACAAATTGTAAAAGAAGTCAAAGTACCAATATTTGAGGATGGTATGATGGTATATATAAACAACCCCCAAAATAGTACTAGAGAATACATACAGCTGATAAACAGCTTCAACAAAGTGGTTGGATACAAAGTTAATTCAAAAGAATCAGTATCTGTACTTTACATGAATGATGAACAGGCTGAGAAAGAAAATAGGGAAACAATACCCTTCACAATAGCCACAAATAATATAAAATATCTTGGTGTAACTCTAACTAAGCAAGTAAAGATCTGTATAACAAGAACTTCAAGTCTCTGAAGAAGGAAATTGAAGAAAATATTAGTAGATGGAAAAATCTCCCATGCTCATTGATAGGTAGGATTGACCATCTTACCAAAAGCAATCTACAGATTCAATGCAATCCTCATGAAAATTCCAACACAGTTTTTTATAGACCCTGAAAGAGAAATTCTCAACCTCATATGGAAAAATAAAAAAGCAAACAAACAAAAAACAAAACAAAACAAAAAATGAGGATAGCCAAAACAATCCTGAACAATAAAAGAACCTCAGGAGAAATCACCATCCCTGATCTCAAGCTGTACAACAGAGCAATAGTGATTAAAACTGCATGGTATTGGTACACAAACAGATATATTGATTAATAGAATATCATCGAAGTCCCAGAAATTAACCGACACATCTCTGGATACTTGATTTTTGATAGAGAAGCCAAAACCATACAATGGGAAAAAAAGAATCTTCAAGAAAATGAGCTGGACTAACTGGATGTCTACATGTAGAAGAATGAAAATAGATCCGTATTTATCACCCTGCTCAAAACTCAAGTCCAAGTGGATCAAGGACCTCAATGTAAAACCAAATAAATTGATCTCATAGAAGAGAAAGGTGGAAATGCCCTTGAATGCAGGAAACAATTGTACAGGAGACAATTTCCTGAACAGAACACCAATGGCTAAGGCTCTAAGATCAACATTGATAAATGGGACCTCATGAAACTGCAAAGCTTCTGTAAGGCAAAGGATCCTGTCAATAAGAGAAAATGGCAGCTTACAGGTTTGGGAAGGATTTTTACCAATCCTTCTTCTGACAGAGGGCTAATATCCAAAATTTATAAGGAACTCACGGACAACCAAAATAACTCAATTTTAAAAATGAGATATAGAGATAAACTGAGAATTCTCAACAGAGGAATTTCGAATGGCTGAGAAGCACTTAAAAAAATGTCCAAAGTCTGTAATCCTCAGGGAAATGCAAATGAATACAACCCTGAGATTCTATCTTACACTGGTCAGAATGGCTAGGATCAAAACCTCAAGCAATAGCAGATGCTGGTGAGAATGTGGAACAAGGGGAACACTGCTCCATTGCTGGTGGGAGTGCAAACTTGTACAATTATTTTCGAACTCATTTTGGCAGGTTCTCAGAAAACTGGGACTAGTTCTACTTCAAGAGCCAGCTATACCACTCCTGGACATATACCCAAAAGATGCTACAACATCCTATAAAGACACTTGCTCAACTATGTTCATAGCAGTTTTATTTGTAATAGTCAGAAATTGGAAACAAATTAGATGTCCCTCAAGTGAGGAATGGATAAAGAAAAAGTGGCACATCTACACAATGGACTACACATAGTCAGCTATGAAGTACAAAGACATTATGAATTTTTGAGGCAAATGGATGGATCTTGAGAATATCATCCTGAGTGAGGTAACCCAGTCCCAAAATGATATGGACAGTATCTATTCACTTGTAAGTAGTTATTAGCCATTACACACAATATGCCCATGCTACATTCCACAAACCCAAAGAAGCTGGACAGGAAGTAGGGCACAAGCAAGGATGCTTGAGTCTCACTTGGAAGGAGGAATGGAATGGTTATGGAGGGCAGATTGTGGGAGGGAACTCTATGGACTAGGGGATTTATCAGGAAGTGAATGGGGAGGTAGTTTGTGGTTAGGTGTGGAGAGAAGAAGGAGAATGGCTGGATGATCATGAGAATGAATGGAAATTTGTAACTGACAGGGCCAGGAGAAGAATGTAGGGGACATAGCCAGGAAGAGACAAAGACCTGGGATACAGGAGGTTCTGTGACTCACAGCATTGGGGATATGGAGCCTGGGGAGGCTGCCTCCTGTGTCCAGACAGGAACCCCAGTAGAGAGATAAGGACACCAACCCAACAATGAAACTTTCGACCCCAAACTTAATATTGTCCACAAGCAATACAGGGACTGAGGATGGAGCATAGGCTGAGGGAATGGCCCACCAATATTGGCCCAACTTGAGACCCATCCCATGGGAAAGCACCAATCTCTGACACTATTAATGATACTCTGTTGTGTTTGCAGACAGGAATCTAGCATGGTTGTCCTCAGAGAGGCTCCACATAGGAGCTGACTCAAAGAGAAGGAGATATCCACAGTCAAACAGTGGATGGAGCTTGGGGACTTATGGAAGAATTGAAGTAAGCATTGTAGCACCTAAGGGGATAGTTACTCCACACAAGACCAATGGACTCAACTAACCTGTATCTTTGAGGCTTTCAGAGACTGAACCACCAACCAAAGAACACACACAGGCTGGACCTAGACCTTCCTGCAGATATGTTGCAGATGTCCAGTTAGAGTCTTCATGTGGATCTCTAATAAATGGAGTGTGGGATATCCCAAAAGCTATTTGGTGTGTGTCGGATAGATTCTTCTAGCTTGGCTGCCTTGTCTGGCCTCTGTGGGAGAGGAAGTACCTAGCTTTGCAGAAATTTGAAGTGGCAGAGGAAGGGGTATACTAAGGAGACCCTACCTGCTCAGAGGAGAAGGGGAGAATTGAGGAATGATTGTGGGAAGAGCGACCAGAGGGTAGTGATCAGAGTATAAAATGAATAAGTAAAAAATAAATCAAAAATTAAAAATAAAGAATGTTATTTTCATGGTGCATTTTTTTGTTTGTTTTTTTGTTTTTTGTTTTTTCTAGGCAGGGTTTCTCTATGTATCCCTGACTGTCCTGGAACTCACTCTGTAGACCAGGCTGGCCTCCAACTCAGAAATCTGCCTGCCTCTGCCTCCTAAGTGTTAGGATTAAATGCATGTGCCACAATTGACGGCTGCATGGTGCAATTTTAAAGATGCCTGACCAACATGCATTGAAGAACCCTGAGGTCCACAGTATTCAAAATGAATCTTTTAATTGGAATGACACTGTAAACTTCCCATAAGACCTCTGTAACAAGCCATAATCTATTCTTCATTTGATAAATAAAAGTGTCTCCTATTGTGGTAGTAGCAAACACCTTTATCTTTCTATTGTCAGTGTGATAAAGTGAAGTCCTTAGTAGACCGTGTTTGCCACACCTCCTAAGTTGTGGTTCAGTTCCTGTCCTCACTGAGTGTGTGACACTGCACAAATGCTTCAAACGCACTAGCCTCAGTTCATAAGAAAAGCATCTGTCTGAGTGAGGAACAGGAGGATTAGCTGTGTCAGTAAACGCAGACCACCTAGAAACCTCTTCAATGGTGGCTACTGTTCCTTAAGCAAGCATACCATTAGAATGAATTATCATTCCCTACTCCCCAATACTCACTCACTCACAACCCAATCAATTCTGGCTGTTCCTTTAAATTCTTGCTGAGTCTTATACTATTAATTCAAGTTGATATTTTAAACACTTGAATGGTTCACCCATAAGAGTATAGTCTGATATTTGTCATTAACCTATATTTGAAAGCTTTAAAAAAAAAACCTCTTAAATGTTAATTATCTTTCTCTTATTGTTTCAATTCTATTCAGATTTTCTGAGTACAGCTCTCTTTCATTAAAGAATATATCTTTCAGTAAGTTTAAAATATAAAAGAAGAACTGGGTATGGTAGTACACACCTTTAATCGCAGTAGTCAGGAGGAAAAGGCAGGTGGACTTCTGTGAGTTTGAGGCTACCTGGACATGAAGGGTTCTGTTACATAGAGAAACCCTGTCTTTAAAAACAAAATAAACACTCAGATTCAGCACTCTCTTGTGTTCATGTCTGTTTGTCACTTGCCACCAACTCCTTGCTCACCTGAGTACCTGAACTCTGATTCTCCCCAGGTTGAGGGACTTTGACTGGGTCAGCCCTCAGCAGGTGGTATCCAAACAGGGACCCCCGGACAGGAGGGACAATGGATCCAAAACCCTCTCTGCTCACCTTTCCCTCAAGTAGAGAGCTTCTCTCTAAGGAGTGCTCTGACCCCAGGTCTCAGGAGGGAGAGAGGATCAACAACTCTCTCTGCACACCTTTTCCACAAGTGGACAACTTCTCTCCAGGGAGAGCTCTGACCCCGGGTCTCAGCCCTCTGCACAGTGTTAGGGTAGAGCTGATCTCCCAGAAGTGCTGACACAGGCTTACAGACCCAGCCAGAGACAGCAAGAACATCTAACACCAGAGATTAACAAATGGCTAAAGGCAAAGGCAAAACTCTTACCAACAGAAACCAAGACGACTTGGCATCATCAGAACCTAGTACTCCCACCACAGCAAGTCCTGGATACCCCAACACACAAGAAAAGCAAGATTTGGATCTAAAATCATATCTCATGTTGGTGATAGAGGAATTTAAGGACATAAATAACTCCCTTAGAAAAATACAGGAGAACACAGGTAAATAGGCACAAGCCTTTAAAGAGGAAACACAAAAATTCCTTAAAGAATTACAGGAAAGCACAACCAAACAGGTGAAGGAATTGAACAAAACCATCCAGGACCTAAAAATGGAAGTAGAAACAGTTAAGAAATCACAAAGAGAAGATAGAAAACCTTGGAAAGAAGTCAAGAACCATAGATGCAAACAACATCAACAGAAAACAAGAGATAGAAGAGAGAATCTCAGGAGTAGAAGATAACTTAGCAAACATTGACAAAACAGTCAAAGAAAATGCAAAATACAAAAAGCTCCTAATCCAAAACATGTAGAAATCCAGGACAAAATGAGAAGACCAAACTTAAGGAAAATAGGTATAGAAGAGAGTGAAGACTTCCAACTTAAAGGTCCAGTAAATATCTTCAACAAAATTATAGAAGAAAATTTCCTTAACCTAAAGAAAGAGATACCAATGAACATACAAGAAGCCTACAGAATTCCAAAAAGTTTGGACCAGAAAAGAAATTCTTCCCATCATATAATAATCAAAACACCAAATGCACAAAACAAAGAAAGAATATTAAAAGCAGTGAGTGAAAAGGGTTAAGTAACATAAAAAGACAGACCTATCAGAATTACCCCAGACTTTTTACCAGAGACTATGAAAGCCAGAAGATCCTGGGATGATGTCATACAGATACTAAGAGAACACAAATGCCAGCCCAGGTTACTATATCCAGCAAAACTCTCAATTACCATAGATGGAGAAACCAAAGTATTCTATGACAGAACCAAATTTACACAATAAATTTCCATAAATCCAGCCCTTCAAAGGATAATAAATGGAAAACTCTAACACAAGTAGGTAAACTACATCCTAGAAGAAACAAGAGTGTAATCTTCCAACAAAATTAAAAGAAGTTAACCTCAGGAACAGAATTCCAACTTTAACAATATAAATAACAGAAAGCAACAACTACTTTTCCTTAATATCTATTAATATCAATGGACTCAGCTCCCCAATAAAAAAGACATAAGCTATCAAACTGGGTATGTAAACAGGACCCAACATTTTGTTACATTCAGGAAACCCACCTCAGTAACAAAGATAGATACTACCTCAGAATAAAAGGCTGGAAAACAATTTTCCAAGCAAATGATCCCAAGAAAAAATTTGAAGTAGATATTCTAATACTGAATAAAATTGACTTTCAACCTAAAGTGATAAAAAAAGATAAGGAGGGACACTTCATATTCATCAAAGGTATGATCTACCAAGATGTGCTCTCAATTTTGAACCTCTATGCTCCAAATGCAAGGGCATCTTCATTCATAAAAGAAACTTTACTCAATCTCAAAGCATACATAACAGCACACACAATAATAGTGGGAGACTTCAGCACCCTATTCTCTCCAATGGACAGATCATGGAAACAGACACTAAACAAAGACACAATGAGACTAACAGCAGTTATGAAACAAGTGGATTTAACAGATATCTATAGAACTTTTTATTCTAAAACAAAAGGATATACCTTCTTCTCAGTACCTTATGGTACCTTCTCCAAAATTGACCATATAATTGGTCACTAATCAGGCCCCAACAGACACAAAAAGATTGAAATAATTCCTTGCATACTATTAGACCACCATGGATTAAGGCTGGTCCTCAACAACAATATAAACAATAGAAAGCCCACATACATGTAGAAGCTTAACAACACTCTATTCAATGATAAACTTGGTCAAGGAAGAAATAAAGAAAGAAATTAAAGACTTTCTAGAGTTTACTGAAAATGAAGCCACAACATACCCAAACTTATGGGACACAATGAAAGCAGTCCTAAGAGGAAAACTCATAGTTTTAAGTGCCTCCAAAAAGAAACTGGAGAGAACATACACCAGCAGTTTGACAGTACAACTGAAAGATCTAGAACAAATAGAAGCAAATTCACCCAAGAGGAGTCAAAGGCAGGAAATAATCAAACTCAGGGCTGAAATCAACCAAATAGAAACAAAAAGAACTATACAAAGAATCAACCAAACCAGGAGCTGGTTCTTTGAGAAAATCAACAAAATAGATAAACCTTAGCCAGACTAACTAGAGGGCACAGAGACAATATTCTAATTAACAAGATCAGAAATGAAAATGGAGACATAACGACAGAAACTGAGGAAATCCAAAATAATCATCAGATCCTACTACAAAAGCCTATACTCAACAAAACTGGAAAACCTTGATAAAATGGACAATTTTCTAGACAGATACCAGGTACCAAAGTTAAATCAAGATCAGATAAATGATGTAAACAGTCCGATATCACTAACGAAATAGAGTCATTAATACTCTTCCAACCAAAAAAAAAAAAAAAAAAAAAAAAAAAAAAAAAAAAAAAAAAAAAAGCCCAGGACCAAATGGGTTTAGTGCAGTTTTATCAGACCTTCAAAGAAGACCTAATAACAATATTCCTCAAACTATTCCACAAAATAGAAACAGAAGGTATTCTACCCAAGTCATTCTATGAAGCTACAATTACGCTGACACCTAAAACACACAAAGACCTAACAAAGAAAGAAAACTTCAGAACAATTTCCTTTATGAATATCAATGTAAAAATACTCAAAATTCTTGCAAACTGAATCCAAGAACACATCAAAATGATCACCCATCATGATCAAGTAGGCTTCATCCCAGGGATGCAGGGATGGTTCAATATATAGAAATCCATCAATGTAGTCCACTAAATGAACAAACTCAAAGAAAAAAAATCATATTATCATCTCATTGGATGCTGAGAAAGCATTTGACAAAATCCAGCACCCCTTCATTATGAAACTCTTGGAAAGATCAGGAATTCAAGGCCCATACTTAAACATAGTAAAAGCAATATACAGAAAACCAGTAGCCAACATCAAACTAAATGGAGAGAAACTTGAAGCAACCCCACTAAAATTAGGGACTAGGAATGGCTGCCCACTCTCTCCCTACCTATTCAATATTGTACTTGAAGTCCTAGCCAGAGCAATTAGACAACAAAAGGAGATAAAAAGGATACAAATTGGAAAGGAAGAACTCAAATTATCACTATTTGCAGATGATATGATAGTATACTTAAGTTACCCCAAAAATTCCAACAGAGCACTTCTAAATCTGATAAGCAGCTTCAGCAAAGTAGCTGGTTATAAAATTAACTGAAGCAAATTAGTGGCCTTCCTCTACACAAAGGATAAACAGGCTGAGAAAGAAATTAGGGGAACACCCTTCACTATAGTCACAAATAATATAAAATACCTTGGTATGACTAAGCAAGTAAAAGATCTATATGACAAGAACTTCAAGTCTCTGATGAAGGAAATCTAAGAAGATTTCAGAAGATGGAAAAATCTCCCATGCTCATGGATTGGCAGGATTAATATAGCAAAAATGGCCATCTTGCTGAAAGCAATTTACAGATTCAATGCAATCCCCATCAAAATTCCAATTCAATTCTTCACAGACTTGGAAAGAGCAATTTGCAAATTCATCTAGAATATCAAAAAACCTAGGATAGCAAAACCTTTCCTCAACAATAAAAGAACCTCTGGTGGAATCACCATCCCAGAACATAAGCTGTACTACAGATCAATTGTGATAAAGACTGCATGGTATTGGTACAGTGACAGGCATGTGGATCAATGGAATGCAATTGAAGACCCAGAAATGAACCAATACACCTATGGTCACTTGATCTTTAACAAAGGAGCTAAAACCATTTAGTGGAAAATAGACAGCATTTTCAACAAATGGTGCTGGTTCAACTGGCAGTTGGCATGTAGAAGAATGCAAATCGATCCACTCCTATCTCCTTGTACAAAGCTCAAGTCCAAGTGCATCAAGGACCTCCACATAAAACCAGATACACTGAAACTAATAGAAAAGAAAGTGGGGAAGAACCTGGAGCACATAGGCACAGGGGAAATTTTCCTGAACAGAAAACCAATAGTTCATGCTCTAAGATCGAGAATTGACAAATGGGACCTCATAAAATTACAAACTTCTGTAAGGCAAAGGACATTGTTAATAGGACAAAATGGCAACAGACAGATTGGGGAAAGATCTTTACCAATTCTATATTCGATAGAGGGCTAATATCCAATATATACAAAGTACTCAAGAAGTTAGACTCCAGAGAATCAAATAACCCTATTTAAAAAGGGAGTGCAGAGCTAAACAAAGAATTCTCAACTGAGAAGTACTGAATGTCTGAGAAGCACCTAAGGAAATGTCCAATATCCTTAGTCATTAGAGAAATGCAAATCAAAACAACCCTGAGATTCCACCTCACACCAGTCAGAAGGGCTAAGATCAAAAACTCAGGTGACAAGAGAAATAGGAACACTCCTTCATTGCTGGTGGAATTGCAAGCTGGTACAACCACTCTGGAAATCAGTTTGGCAGTTCCTCAGGAAACTGGACATAGTACTACCAGAGGACCCAGCTATACCACTCCTGGGCATATACCCAGAAGATGTTCTAACATGTAATAAGGACACATGCTCCACTATGTTCATAGAAGCCTTATTTATAATAGCCAGAAACTGGAAACGATCCAAATGTCCCTCAACAGAGGAATGTATACAGAAAATATGGTACATCTACACAATGGAGTGCTACTCAGCTATTAAAAACAATGAATTTATGAAATTCTTGGGGAAATGGATGGATCTGGAGAATATCATCCTGAGTGAGGTAACCCAACCACAAAAGAACACACATTGAATGCACTCTCTGATAAGTGGATATTAGCCCAGAAGCTCAGAATATCCAAGATACAATCTGCAAACCACAAGAAACTCAAGAAGGAAGACCAAAGTGTGGATGCTTCGTTCCTTCTTAGAAGGGGAAACAAAATACTCATCTAAGTAGTTGCAGAGACAAACTATGGAGTAGAGACTGAAAGAAGGACAATCCAGAGACTGCTCCACATGGGAATCCTTTACATATTCAATAATCACTATTGTAGATGCCAGCAAGTGTTGGCTGACAGGAGGCTGATATAGCTGTCTCCTGAGAAGCTCTGACAGTGCCTGACTAATACAGAAATAGAGACACACAACTTTCCATTGGACTGAGCATACGGTCCCCAATGAAGGAGCTAGAGAAAGGACCCAAGGAGCTGAAGGGTTTGCAGCCCCTTAGGATGAACAACAATATGAACTAATTAGTACCCTCAGAGCTCCCAGGGACTAAAACCAGCAGCCAAAGAGTACACATGGTGTGACTCATGGCTCCAGCAGCATATGTATAGCAGAGGATGGCCTAATGAGTCATCAATGGAAGGAGAGGCCCTTGGTACTGTGAAGGTTCTATGCCCCAGTGTAGGGGAATGCCAGGGCCAGGGAGTAAAAAAGTTCAGGTTAATGAGCAGGGGGAGGAGGGAGGAAACAGGGTTTTATTTTTGTTTTTGATATTTTTTCGGAGGGGTAACCAGGAGAGGAGTTATCATTTGAAATGTAAATAAAGAAAATATCTGAAAAACATTTTGAAAAGACAAAAAAAACAAAATAAATATATAAATACATAAATACATACATAGATAAATAAATAAATGCATAAATAAATATAAAATAAAAAGCATGTACATTAATTTTCCTATCCTAAATGAACTTACAATTATAGTTACAATTATAACTATAATTCGTTCTTGCTTTTCTCTGATTTTTAGCTTGACAGCTTGTGCTGGTTAATTATTTTAGTTTCCTTGTTTTTTTTGCCAACTTGGCACAATGTCAATTAATCCAGGAAGAGTGAAACTCAATTGAGAAAATGCTTCCTTCAAGTTGGTTTGTAGACATGACTGTGGAGGTATTTTCTTGATTGATTATTGGTGTGGGAGGACCTAGCCCCCTGTTATCTGTGCTACCCATGAACAAATGGTTCTTGGTCGTATAGAAAGGCAAGCTGGACAAGCATTGTGTGAGCAAGCCAGTAAGCAGTGTTCTCCACAGTTCTGCTTCAGTTTCTGCTTTGAATTTCTTCCCTGACTTTTCTTCAATAATGAACTCTCTCTTAGTTAGGGTTTCTATTGCTGCAATGAAACACCATGATAAGCAAATTGAGGAGGAAAGTGTTTATTTGTTTTATACTTCAATATCGTATTTATCATCAAAGGAAGTTAGGACAGGAACTCAAACACGACAGGTCCATGGAGGCCAGAACAGAGGCAGAGGCCTTGGAGAGATGCTGCTTACTGTCTTGCTTCATATGGTTTGCCTAGTCTGCTTTCTTATAGAATCCAGGACCACCATGGGCTGGTCCCACTCCCATTGATCACTGTACATATATCTCTTACTTGCCTGATGCAATTGTCATCTCAGAGGCTTTCTGCTGAATAAGTTCATTTTACTATAGTTCTCTCTGAACTCTGGATAGTTCAACTCTGCTGTTCTGGCCAAACTCTCCAAGCTGACTGACTCAAACTGGCTTCTCACTGAATTACTCTGCTCGGCCTCATACTAATTTAGCAAAATGTTCTAATCTTCTGGCTCCTTCTCAATCTCTGGCTAACTCTGTCTTCACCCATGTCTAGCTTCTCTCTGGCCCCTGTCTTTGTAAAACTGTCCCAGTAAAAACTGCCCCAAACTGAAATGTCTGAAGTTCAGGAACTGAGTTGCACTCACTGAACTGTCCTCCACTCAACTGAACTCTATGGAACTGACTGACTCTCTGTCTTTTCCTATGTGGTTGGCAAGAAAAGATGTGTGGCTGAAACTAAAATTACTTTGACAAGGTATAGGGTTTGCTGGCATGGAAGATTCAGAATTGACAAGGTCATATAATCTTGTTCCATAGCTCAAGGGAGCCACTAAGGCCATGAAATATGTGATTTCACCCAAAGCCCTGAAAGGAGGACCCACATGGCCACGGAACATGACAGGGTAATTGTGAAGTCTGAATTGTAACTAAGATTCCCAAGGTCTTTGAGATGTCAAGACCCCAGTTGATGCATAAAGGAGACCTGCAGGCAGGGTGCTGAGTCACTCCAAGAGAGAGGGTATTCATGCTACATGTGGCAAAAGCTTGAGGGGCAGAAATAGAGAAACCCTTTGAAGCCCAGTGTGTTTCATCACAACTCATGGATACCAAATCCAGAGCAGAAGAATTGGGTGATTTCCTTGCTGCACTTCGGCATTGCTTTGTCAGATCATGCCTGGCTTTGCCTGTGTTTTTGCCCCTTTAGGATGAGAATACTTACTCTGTGCTACCATATAATGAAATTATGTAAACTTTTTAAAAGCTATGTAGTGAATTAATTTTATGAGTATGGGATCTGCTCACTTTATCCTGTTTAGCTCCCAAGTAAATGACATAGAGACATTGGATTTTATTAACAAGCTGCTGGCTACATGCTGGGCAGCTTCTGCATTCTTCTAACCACACTTGTCTCTTAACAACTAGATAGGTATCCTCAGGGCAAGCTTCTCTTGGCCATGTGCTCATGGTACATCCTACCTCATGAAAACCTTCTTTGGTCTCCTGTGTCCTTCTTTCTCCTAGTGTGTTCTTGCAGGTATCTGTGGAGGACAGAAAGGGGTGCTGAATTCTCTGGAATTCTACTTGTGAGCTGCAGGACATAGATGTGGGGTACATAACAATAGTCCTCTAGGAAGCATCAAGACTTTATGATTTGACACTGGACTTTTAGAAAGTATTGAAACTTTTAAAGCCTATTGGAATCTTTGAAATGGATGTGATTATATGTTAATGGATGAGAGGGCCATAAGCAATGTGAGAAACTAGCAGAGAGTTTTAACTTAAAAGTAATATATTTGGGAGCCAAATTGAGAAGAGATGAACTTGTGATAGTTTACATTGATGGCCAATTTGACAGAAACTAAAATTTCTTGAACACAGATGAGGGACATATATCTTTGTTTGTTTTCCAGCTCCTGTGGCAAAAAGCGACAATAAAAGCAACTTAAAAGGAAAGGAGTTTACTTTGCTCAGAGTTCCAGGATATAGTCCATCATGGTAGATAAGGGAAAGAACCGTAGTCTGAAGTGGGTGGTTGTTACATTGCATCTACAATCAGTAACAAAGAGTGATGATCTCATACCACTGCTCAGTCAGTTCCCTTTCTGTACTTGTATAATCTAGAAAAACAGCCAAGAAATGGTGTTACCCACTGTGTACAAGTGTTTCAATTTCAATTATCTTAGTTTAGATAACACACAACATGCAGGTGAGGAGGCCCATATTGCATGTGGTTCTATATTGTGTTGAGTTGATAATCAGTTGAGATAATGTGTTGAGATATAATCACAGTATTTCTATAAATGACCATATATATATATATATATATATATATATATATATACATACATACATATAGGCTCTACCTAGCAGCTTACTGAGACATATGCAGAAACCCACAGGCAAACTTTGGAACAGGTTGGGGACACCTATAGAAAAGGATTGAAGGCCCTCCAAGAGATGGCAACCCCACAGGAAGACCAAGAGTGTCAAAGAACCTGGACCTCTGGTAGCTCCCAGAGACTGACCCATCCCAACTAAAGAGAAAAAACAGGTTAGTCAGAGGACTTAGCCACATATGTAGCAGAGGCTTGCTTTATCTGGCCTCTTTGGGTGAGCATGTGCCTAATGCTGTAGAGACTTCATGTAACAGGATGGAGAGATATGCTCAGGCTGGGGTGCTTTCTCAGAGGTGAAGGGGAAGAGTTGGGGGAGGAACTCTGTGAGGGGGGACGAGTCAAGGCAGCATTTGGGATGTAAATACACACACACATACATATATAATTGCTATATACATTTATATTATATTATATACATTATATATGAAACAATAATAATTCTTTTATTTATTCTATTTATTTATTCATTTATTTATTTTTTATTAGATATTTTCTTTATTTACATGTCATATGATATCTCCTTTCCCAGTTTCTCCTCCAAAAAAAGGAAAAAATACCCTGTGCCCTCCCCCTTCCCCCTGCTCACTGACCCACCCTCTCCTGTTTCCTGGCCCTGACATTCCCCTACACAGGGGCATAGAACCTTCACAGGATCAAGGGCCTCTCCTCCCATTGATGATCAACTTGGCCATCCTCTGCTATACACATGCTGCTGGAGCCATGAGTCCCCACCATGTATACTCTTTTGGTTGGAGTCCCTGGGAGCTCTGAGGGTAATAGTTAGTTCATATTGTTGTTCGTCCTAAGGAGCTGCAAAGCCTTCAGCTCCTTGGGTCCTTTCTCTGGTTACTTCATTGGGGACCCTGTGCTCAGTACAATGGATGGCTGTGAGCCTCTACTTCTGTTTTAGTAGGGTACTGTCAGAGCCTCTCAGGAGACAACTATATCAGGCTCCTGTCAGCCAGCACTTGCTGGCATCCACAATACTGTCTAGATTTGATGATTGAATATGGGAAGGATTCCCAGGTGGAGCAGTCTCTGGATTGTCCTTCCTTCAGTCTCTGCCCCATAGTTTGTCTCTGCAATTCCTTCCATGGGTATTTTGTTCCCCCTTTTCAGAAGGAACGAAGTATCCACACTTTGGTCTTCCTTCTTCTTGAGTTTCTTGTGGTTTGCAGTTTGTACTTTGTGTATTCCAATCTTCTGGGCTAATATCCACTTCTCAGAGATTGCATACCATGTGTGTTCTTTTGTGATTGGGTTACCTCACTCAGGATGATATTCTCCAGATCCATCCATTTCCCCAAGAATTTCATAAATTCATTGTTTTTAATAGCTAAATAGTACTCCATTGTGAAGATGCACCACATTTTCTGTATCCACTCCTCTGTTGAGGGACATTTGGATCGTTTCCAGTTTCTGGCTATTAAATAAGGCTGCTATGACCATAGTGGAGCATGTGTCCTTACTGAATGTTGGAGCATCATTGGGTATATGCCCAGGAGTGGTATAGCCGGGTCCTCTGGTAGTACTATGTCCAATTTCCTGAGGAACTGCTGAACTTTTTTCCAGAGTGGTTTACCAGCTTGCAATCCCACCAGCAATGGAGTGTTCCTCTTTCTCCACAACCTCTCCAGCATCTGCTGTCACTTGAGGCTTTTATACCAGCCATTCTGACTGGTGTGAGGTGGAATCTTAGGGCTGTTTTGATTTGCATTTCTCTGATGACTAAGGATGTTGAACATTTCTTTAGGTGCTTCTCAGCCATTTGCTATTTGTCAGTTGAGAATTCTTTGTTTTGGTCTATATTTCAGATTCTTATATTTGAATAGAGAGATGTTTTTCTAGCTCTGCCCTTTACCTACAAGATAGAGTAGATGGTTTACTGTTGGTCTTTTTCATTTCATAAATGGATGTTGTGGACTCTATCCCCAACACAGACCTACTGCTTGTCTTCTTGATTAGCTGATCCACTACAGGCCAGAAAGGAACCAACTGAAACCACCAAAGCTGTGGACTGAAACAAACCTCAGATCTTTTCAAGTTGGCCACATAACTCTAAAATGCCCTGCATCTTCTAATTCACCATAATTGAACCTTGTTTCAGCATGTGTACAGACTTTGTGGTCTCAAGAAATAGCCAAAGAATCCTACTATTAAGTACTACATCAAGTCACATTCGTATAATCATTATAAAACATTTTTATTGTCAAAATAGACTAGCCACATCCAAGCTATAAGAGATCAGTTCTATAATAACCTCTGGAAGGTGGAACTAGATACCATTAAAACTGGGAGGAACTTTATCATTCAGACTGGTCTCTGAATTGTGTGTGTGTGTGTGTGTGTGTGTGTGTGTGTGTGTGTGTGTGTGTGTATAAATACAATATATATATAGTTGCCCAGAGGACTGTTACACAGAGGCTACTGGAATCCAAGCAAGGCCCACAAAGAAGAGAGATTTTATAAAGTACTTCCTGGGCTCTAGTGTCAGCATTGTGAACACAGAAGGCACAAAGTATTCACTAATTTAGATGCCATCAAAAAAGAATAGATAATTGCTGCACGCACTTGTCTGCCCCAGTAGGTGTACAGTATCAGGTTTAAAACCAGATCATGGACAAGAGGAATAATGACTCCAAAGGGAGTTTGTCTCCTGGGGATTTCAGTCAGTTGTGGGCATCTCCTAACTCAAACGTG